>NC_085138.1:331415420-331746920 GCF_035046485.1 Aedes albopictus
TAAGTGAGGCACACCAGCTGGTAACTTGGTCTACTATTTTTTTGTTCATTCGACCTTTTATCCCATCCAACCTTTTGTCGCATTCGACCTTTTGTTCTATTCGACCTTTTGTCCTATTCGACCTTTTGTCCCATTATACTTTTTGGCCATTCGACCTTTTGTCCCTTCGACCTTATGTCCTTCGACCTTCTGTCCTAAAGCCTGTATATGTGTGGCTGTGTACGAAAAAGGTCACTCACTTTTAAAGCACTTCCCATTAGCCGATTGTTCGGATTATAGCACGAATAAAACCGGAATTTTACCGCATTGTTTGCTATAAAATGGTTCGAATCGGTCAAGGCATTCCAGAGTTATGACCATTTCAGTGATCCGGACCGGCACCGGTAGAACTGGCCGTATGTAGTACTGAATCAAGCCCCATCATGCGGCACATCAAACTGCGGCGATTTTTGTAACCTCTAGCATGGATAACGAATTTAGTGCGAAAATCAACTCAGGGGAGACTATAAATTCCACGATATCGGTCCAAAATTCAAGACGGCAGCCTAATATTCAAAATGGCGGCTGTTTAATGGTGTTTAAGCTTTAAAACCATGTTATATGGGTATACTTGTTGGTATGACAATGATGTATGGACTCCAAAAATGGCGACCACAATATCCAAGATGGCGGCTCCAAAATCAAGGTTGCGGCTGTTTAGTGGAGGTTTAGGCTCTGAAATCATGAATCGTATATTTTATATGTAATCGGTATATTTTCTATGTAGAAGATGTCCGGAGTCCAAAAATGACGACCGGAATATCCAAGATGGCGATGGTAAATCTCAGATGGCGTCCCTACTAACAAAAGTAGCTGCATAAGAGCTTACGGAGCAAACGCTTTCGAAAGAAAGCTCTTTTAAACTTTAAATCGGACATCTTTGCTTTTACCCAGCAAAAATGTTAGTTGGGGTCCCAAAATTTATTATGGCAGCTGTTAAATGGTGTTTTAGGTTAATATATTATTCAATAAGGGTATATTTTGTATAGGGAGGATAACCGAAATTCAAGAATAGCTACCAATATCCAAGATGGCGGCTGTTTAATGGTGTTCTGGGCTCTAAAACCATTAAATATGAGTACATCTGGTATTGGGAAAAAGTCCAGAAATGGTGACCAGATGGTGGACTTAAATCCAAAACTGGTGGCTTAAAATTCAAGATTGTGGCTTTTATGAGTTTTGTTGAAATGGGTTTTCGAAGGCACGAGAAAGGCGCCATCACTGGATTAATTAGGATTCTACATGCTATGAATGCCAATTTATGAATTAGCCATTGACTCCAAACTGGCCATGAGGCATTGGGCGAAGTGCAAGAATAAGCTCGATCATTATTCGTTAGTGCTTATTATGACGGGAATAAGATAAAACCCTCTCTAAAACTGGGCGGATATTGTAGACAAAGAATGTTATGAGAATTCTACACAACAACCACGATAAGTTGATGTTCGCCACTGTTGTGGCTGGCACAAGACGCGGCAAAATAGTTAGACCAGGTAATCGGAGGAGCTTTGGGCGTGATGCTGTATCAGGAAATGGATAGTTGAAATAGCTTTTACAAAAAGCTAGAATCAATGAGCGCCAAGCAAAACTGTGTACATACTGTAATAAGAATTTTTGATCGATTGGTTGCGGAAAACTAACTTGTAGTTCAATCTGAAATTAAACTGACCTGCCACAATAGAAGCAATTACCTCAAACGATTTCAGTCCTGTGCAAAAATATCTTCTGGCTCTAACCTTAGCTCTAACTCAATATTTATCAACCAATTCCATTGATGAGGTTTTCACGAACTTTCAATATGCGCCGCGATTCTCGCGGCTCCACCAGAATGCCCTCTGGTGGCAGTTTGATTAAATTAGATTCTTTTCCGAGCACGGCCGCGGCACAGTGCTGACCCTGATCCAACCAGCAGCGACCTCATCTCGGTCGTGTTTGTGGTTAGCACTTGGAAGCGCAGTAATGAAGAACCTTCGCCCAAACCGAAACCGTTATCGATTCTGGTGTGATCCCCCGGTGCAAATCCTTTCTCCCGCCCGCGTTTGGAGTCGTGCAAAAGAAAGAACAACCGATTCCAATCCGAATGAAAAGTAATAAATTTCGGTGGCCGGTGGAAATTTATTCCTATCTGATAGAACGCTCACGATAAGGGCATTAAATTTAAATTGAGAAAATGAAAAATAAAACCACAGACATCAAGCTTCGCCGCGCTCGACAGTCGTATTTTTTTTTGAACTAAGTCGTGTTCTTATCTTGCTGTCCGAGAGAGTTCGAGGTTTGTGGAATTGTAGTACTGACGGTGCACGGTTGAACTTCAGCCAGGGTCACGCGAATTGTGGTGATCTGTGTTGTAACCAGAGTCTCTCGAAATGGAATTGCTGCGGTAAAGCACGAAGATTACTCCGGATGAATTACATCGACTATAAATTAGCGACGAACGACCTCGGAGCTGTGAAAAGAAAAATGTTCCATCCGAGGAGAATGTCAAGGATCACTATCGGAAGGGTTTCTGATTTCAGTCAGTAGTAGTTGGAAACTCGTGGGATACTTGCATAACTTTCAGCCATTTGAGTGAGAAAGCTTTGATCGATCCGTGTTTTGATTTCTAGCAATTTGTCACAGTTTAGAGCGTAACTGTTTTATACAAATGTGAACCATGACAGAGCGAATTTATCAAACGTAACCCATTCAGTAAGGCGGCAGGGGACAACACTTGTCAGGCTAGACAAATTCTCAAAAAACGAAATGATTGATTATGATTTTATTTGGAGTCGTGCACCATTCCACAAACCACAACCGTCAGCTGCAATTGGACCACTTCGAAGTTTATCTAGGTATTCGTTTTTTCTCTGACTGAGATTCGTTTGGTTGACTCAAATCTTTGCTTCTTGCTGTACTTACGTCCCAACTACGGCAGGTCCTTCAGCATGCTGTTGCTTTGCAGCTCTGAACAGTTTCATATTTCAGAAAGACCCCAAGTTCAATCATATTTCGAACATTTACCCTGCCAGCCAAAAAGGCAAAGATTAATTGGCCATTTGTACAAATTTGGACCTTAACGCATTGTTATCGCTGACAGGCGACATCGACGACTTTCACACACGGTTTACCACTCCGTTGGTTGACTAATATGTGTTTGCTTTGAAGTTTAGTTCTGCGTCACTGCCGATTTCCACATTTTAAAACACCTAATATTTGGTTATAGCTATCCCCCAAAACAAATCATTGTCGTCAGCGTTGAATGGTGCTACACACGCTACCGAGGCTGCAGGGCAAATAGAGTTGTCCGAGTCGTTTATCAGATAAACCGCTCTGAGATATTTTTTTGGTTCGTGTTTGAGACAGGGCATCGACACTCACTGGGAGGTAATTACGTTTGTGAGATGGGGTCCATTCAGGTGCTGTTTGCCTTTCAGGATTAATGAGAAACGATGGGTGATTATTATCTAACCCGTCCATAATCATTTGGGATTTCGTAGCGGCAGGCGGTAAGCTCCAGGTAGCACACATTATTTTTTGTGATGATTTGTTGCTGGTGACTGTGATCACAATAACGTAGAGAAACGAATAATTAGTGTAGTTTAACTGAATTCCCAAGCAACAAACTTGGACATTAATAATTTCCTGTAATTTGTATGCAACTATATTGAAAGTTATGCCATTTAAACCAATCGTCTTATTAACGACTAAATTGCAACCAAAAAAGCGCAAGAGGTGGAGCCAATATAAAACACCCATTCGTGATATAAACGGTTTTAATACGCAATCGAATTATAACCAAGATACAACTTATAGTCGACATAAAAAATGGTAACCAATTCCACAACTAGTCAGCTAGTCACCACATTCGTCACTACCAGTTATTATGCATCAACAGTTTCGTTCAGGTGATAAATAAATTGTGTGCATAAATATGCCGCAAATAAGGCTGACCGAGAACGTCAATTTGTGTGCCGTTCCAGATTTATCGGTAAGTTACGCATTATAGCTCCGTATTCTCAACGCGCCTCAGTCTACCTATTATTTTGTGAGTGAAAATTTAGGCATTTGTGGTAAAAATTAACTCGCCATATTGCTTTGGCGGAGTGCATTTCAGCAGCTTATTTAATGCACCCATAAAATGCTGAAAATTAATTTTAGAATTTAGAAAGATACTATTTTCTGAATCGTGTCTATGGGAATACGTATTGACAAAATGCAACAATGCTGCACGTGTTACACGGAACCGCCAAACTATCAAAAATTTGATGCTTTTGACGCAATCCTATAGTTCGGCCCAATAAGTCAACATTTGAGTGAATCGATTAAACTCACGCAAGGTAAATTGCCTTTACTTCCAACTAAAAATATACTCAAGAGTATGTAAATTCAACCCAAGACCCCCTTCATTCAACCCAAACTTGGGTAAATCTACATTTACCCAAAATTGGCTTATTGGCCTCAAGGACCCCCGTTGGATAGACGCATCTCTGTTTATTTACGACAACATCTGTGGGGGAGAGAGAAAAAACTACCTAATTTTGAGTAACTATTCAATTTGATATACTCATTTTAGGGTAAAATCAACCCAATGTAAGGTAGTTTGAATTTTCCGTGTAGGACATAAATAAGGAGCCGTACACAAATTACGTCACGCTCTAAGGGGGGAGAGGGGGTTATGAAGAACGTGACGACCCTTGCAAAAAATATTGAGGTCCCATACAAAAAGTGTGACATAGGGAGGAGGGGGGGTTGAAAAAGGACGATTTTAGCGTGACATAATTTGTGTATCACCCCTAATCAAAAAAGCAGACACTTGGAAGTGTACTTCCCATTTACGTCGACAAGAGGCTGTCCATTTATTATGTACCTACAGAAAATTTCACGTTTTTTGTAAAAAATGTAAACCCATTGTATTTTTTTTCGTGGGAAACTCCTAATATTTTTGTACGTTACGTTAGATTTCTCAAAATCCCATATATTCAAATCTTCCCAGTGGTAGGTATCAGTCGTTCAGTACTGCGAAAATGAGGCAGATTTTTTTATTGGGTCAATATTATACTTCTAATCAGATTTTTTTTTCTATTTTACCACTTTAATTTTATAAAATTTGGAATATGTCGATAAATTTATTAAGAATTATATTTTATTTGTACATGATTTCGTTATTTTTGAAACATTTTGGTTTTTTATAGTGCATTTTATATTTGTCGTGATCACAAAAACATTTTGCCGCACATTTTGGAACTTGTATCTCTCCTGTCAAAATTGTTCGTTGTGTTCTAAATAAGTTCCAGGTCAACATGTTTATAACAATCAGAATCAATGTTTTGGTTGATTTGGTTTGTAAACGGTTGTAACTAAAATTCGTTGAAACAATCAGATTATACTTCAGTTACAAATTGGTTTCGCAAGTTTCAACTAATGATGACGTTTGTTTTCATTTTGCTAGTTGTTATAAAACTGTTACACCTTAGTTTGACCGTAACAACAGGATTTTAATAGGTTTTAATTTGGTTTGTTTCATGAAAACTCAGTTGTAACATGTTTGCAACGATGATCATTTCCATTTTAGTTGCAGGTGCTACTTGGGTTGGTCACTGTCACAGGAGAAATATTTCACATAGTTAAAATAAAAAAGGCCCTCGGTCACACAACATTGCTTGGAACTTTAGACATCTTGCCAGAAATTGTTCATAGAGCTCCTCCAGAAGTATGTTCAGTAGTTCTTTCAGGGTTTGTCTCAGAACATCCTCCACGAATACCTTCAGGTTGTTTTTTTTTTATTTATTCAAAAACTCCTTCGGTATATTTGTCTGAAGATTCTGCACAAATTCCTGCTTAAATTATTTCAAGGATTCCTCCAGATTAGATTTTTTCCGAGGATTACTTCAGAATTTCCTAAGTACATCCTTTAGAAAACTCTTTCAGGATATTTCCTTGAATTCCTCCACAAATTTTTCAAAAATTATTTTCAAAATTCTTCCAAAGTCATCTCAAGAATTTCCTCCAGGTTTTCTCCAAGGATTCCTTTAGAAACTCTGCCAGAGATGACTTCAGAAATTTCGGCAAAGATTTTTTTCAGGAATTTCAACAGAAAGGTTACAAAACTTTGGAATCATCAGGAAATCTTTGTGGGAATCCTAGAAAAATTTCTCCAGTATATTTTTGTGTAATTGGAAGTTTTTCATGAAACTTCTGTAAAATCCGTGAAGAAAAAAAAAAGAAGTCCTGGAGGAAACTCTGAAGAAATCCCAGGTGATATTTCTAAAGGCAATACCTGAGTAGTTCTAAGAAGAAGACTTTGGGAAATTTCTTCAGTTCCACCTGACTAAGTTTTCCTAGGGATTCCTGGAGGAGCTTTCTAAAGAACTTCCAAAAGAACAATTAAATATTTTTAGATAAAAGTGATGATTAAGATGAATATCTAAAACTAGAAATTCACGGAAAACTTTCTGATGGAAAGCCTTGCTGATATTCATAGAAAAAAAGCTCAAACTACTGGAGGAGTCTATGAACATATTTTCGAAGAAATCTGAGTGAGAATCCGGTCAGGAATTTTGCAAAGTATTTTCGATTGAATGATTAAATTTTCTCTATCATTTCTATTCATTTTCAATTTATTGATACCCACTTTTCAGGCTTACAATATCACTTGGTAAAATCAAATATTTTCATTTTTATTCTGTAGTGCTAAAATATAGACATTGAATGATACACTGTCATGAATAAATAGTTATATATATTCCATATTAAGCATGTGATAGCTTCTTGAAGTATTCGCATTTTTTCCTGCCGCACCCTGTAGACAACTAATTTTTGAGCTGTCATATCTCGGAAACCAGTGAACCGAATTGAATGAAATTTTGAACGTACACTAACAATATATAAATGCTTCACAAACTATCAAAACATAGATACTTTTTGAACGTTGAAAAAGGTTATCTTGCAATGGCACTTTTTGGGTTTTTCTCGAAAAAATTTAATTTTTTACGTCAATGTCAAAAAATTTAAGTGTTAATGTCCAACGATTTTTCACTTCACAACCATACTCATACTGCATGGTTTTAGAGCCTAAAACGCTATTCAACAGCCGCCATATTGGATTTAATATCGCCATCTTGGATATTTTGGTTGTAATTTTTAGACTCCGGATACTTCGCTACACCAAATATACTCATATAGCATGGTTTTAGAGCCTAAAACACCATGCAGCAGCCGCTATCTTGAATTTAGAGCCGCCATCTTCGATTTTAGACTACCCCCGAGCAGAGGAAAATATCAAAATAATAACAACGGAATCACAAAACCTGTTTTTAAATCTCGGATTGTTATTATTAACTTATTAAGTCATCACCGTTCCATAACATGTTCTGTTTGGCAATCTTATTTTGTTATGATCGCGCTCTTGGTATATTTTCTTTAAATTACATTTCAATAACATGTTTTGTTGTAGCACAAGTTCAGTTATTATTGTGTCATTGAGACTAGTACAAATTGTTGATCATTAGGGTAATTTGCCAATTGTTGCACGGCTAAAAATTCGCCAATAATTGCACACTCCATAAGAAAAGCATGGAGTGTGCAACAATAGGCGAGTTTTTAGCCGTGCAACAATTGGAAAATTACCCTAATATTACAACATAACTAGCTTTGCAATCAAAACTACACCACTTATCAGCCTTTTGTTTTATAAGCACTTTGAAAAGTATATCTGTTTTTTTTTCCCAGTTTCAGTTAGGTATGAATAGAAAAATAAAGAGTGTAATAGAGTGTTAGCCATTTTATGAAACATTTTGGATCAACTGGTGGAATTCAACGACGAACAACACATTTTCGACAAAAATGTAAAAATATAAGTCATCAAGAACTTCGTTGATTATTTTTAGACATTTTATTTTAATTGATTTCACTGCATCAAGCTCACTTAGATTAACTAGGATAAATGTGTCAATCAATGAGGTAATAATATAAATTAATGGAGCGGACCTGGTGTGGTGGTTAGAACACTTGACTATCACGTCGAGGACCTGGGATCGAATCCCACTCCCGACAAACTCACAAAATGTGAGTTCTTCCTTCGGAAGGGAAGTAAAGCGTGGGTCCCGAGATGAACTAGCCTAGGGCTAAAAATCTCGTTAATACAGATAAAAAAAAAAAAAAAAAAAATATAAATTAATCTTATAAACAATGAACCACCTAATAAAGGGTTTCAAAACGACGGTAGTTTTTCATCGTAAGTTGTTTGGAAAATAAACGAGAACTATTGTTTCTCTCTGTTTTCGATAAGAAATCGCTTGCTACAACAATAGCGTCCCAATTATGAATGAAACATTTAACAATAGATCCTATTGTTGCGTATCCCTTTGAATTCATATGGGACTTTGGAGGAGTTCCTATCCGCAACAGAAAAAAATCAAATTTTGTTTTCAGATTGTTGTCAATTGCGTAAAATTTGTTATTGAAACATTATCAAAGTTCGCTGTTATTAAGTTGTTATTGAAACTAACAAAACATGTTATTAAACAGGTCTTCCAGGAACATTTTTTTGTTATAATATTTGTTATTTTGCCGCTTATGACAGACAAGTTTATAACAGGATGTGTTATGTAAATAACATGAAAATCACTCTTTCCGCTACTCAGTTATTTTTCCAAAATAACACATTTTATTATGCTGTTGCTATTCCCTTCTGCTCGGGCCATCTTGAATATTTTGTTCGTCATTTTTTCCCCATAACAAATATACCCAGATTGCATGGGTTTAGGACCTAAAACACCAATAAATAGCCGCCATCTTTGATTTTATTCCGCAATCTTGAATATTTTTTTCGTAATTTTTCAACTCCGGATACCCCACACACAAATACACTTACATGGTTTTAGATCTTGTACCGACTTTTCAAACCCTCTAAGCAGAATACCCTCTTCGAATGAGTGTATTCAGTTTCGTACCTTTTAATTCCGCCCCAATTGCTTATTCTTTAACAGATACGCGTATTTTGACTACCACCTGTAATCTTCCTCCTCCACTTGGATAACTGACACTGAGGAAGATTACAAGTAGTAGTCGAAATACGCGTATCTGTCAAAGAATAAATAATTAGGGCGGAATTAAAAGGTACGAATCTGATTACAATCATTCGAAAATAGACCTGTGCGCCGCCGCGCCACGCCGCCGCCGCCGACACTTTTTGCCCCACGCCGACGCCGACCGTGATATCGGCGGCGCGCCATACGCCGATGTTCGTCACGCCGCCGATTTTCATTTTTCACGCCGATGACCAGTGCACGAACAAAATTTTGTTTACATTAAGTTGAGATAAAATACTAAAACTTTCGAAGATTTCTCTAATATTCCAATCAAAGAATTCTACAGAAAATCCTTTAGAGATCTCTTCAGGAGTTTCTTCAAAAATGTCTCCAGTGGTTCCTTCAGAGATTCAGGGATGCCTCTAGGAGTTTTAACATGCTTTTTTTTTCTCAGAAGATCTCTCAGGAAGATCTCGACAGGAGTACGATCAGATTTTTTTTCAGGAGGTTTCTGGGATTCCTCCTAGAAATACATCCGAGATTCATCCAGAAGATTCATCAGGGGATCCAATAGGTGGTCCTTCAGAGATTAGTCAGAGAGTTTCTCCAAGGATTTCTTCGGAAATTCCTTCAGGACTACATACAGGAGTTTCTTCAGGAATAAGTCCAGGAGTTTCTTCAGAGATTCCTCTAGGAGATCTCCCAGGAATTCCTCTAGAATTCCAACAATGGGTTTCTCCTGGCGTTCTGTGTTCTTCAGAAATCACTCCAGGAGTTCCATCAAGGGTCCCTTCAGGAAATCTTTCCTGGAATTTTTTCAACAATCCCTCCTGAAATTCCTTCAGGGATTCCTCTCGGTATGTCTCATGGAAATTTTTCAGGAGTTCTTTTGGGGATTTATCGAGGAGTTCCTTCAGATATTCCTACAGAAGTTCCTCCATAGATTCATGAGCATTTTCAAGGATTCATGCAGTATAGTAGATCTTTCAAGGAATGCTCCAGAAGTTCCTTCGGTGACCTCTTCAGGAGTTCCTTCAAGGATCTCCTCAACAATTCCAGGAGGGTTCAGGAATGCTTCCAGGTGTTCATTAGGAATTCCTTCAGAGGTTCTTTAAGTTATTTAAACAGAAGTTCACTCGGGTATTCTTTCAGAAGTCCCTTCAGTGATTCTTTCAGGAGGATTCATAGATGCCTCCTGGAGATCCATCAAGAGTTCCGTTAGAAGTTCTTTCAGGAAGAAGGTCTTAGACATTAGTCTAGGAGTTCCTGCAGGGATTCCTTTTGAAGTTCCTTTAGAAATTTTACGTTGTAATGCCTTTTCCAGTCTTGATATATTTCAAATACAGCTATTATTATATCTTGTCCGACGTTTCGGTTACATTTGGTACCTTCTTCAGGGACTCAAATATTGCTGATTTTTCGTCCAGTGTTGTTCTGTCGAACAGCAATTAACGATTTTTGGATTCGACTGCGATAGAATTTAACTTTGAAATGGCTTATCTAGTCTTGACAAATTCGAATACGGCTATTTTATTAAGTTCTTTTAGACATTCATACAGGAGTTCTTACAGAAATAAGTCCAAGAGTTTCTTCATAGATTCCTCCAGGAGTTTCCGGGATTCATGAAGATGTTTCTTCAGAGGTTCCTCCTGAATTTCTCCAGGGATTCCTTTAGAACCCAACAAACATTTTTGCTGTACAATAATGGAACAAACAACTCTTAAACCAACTTAAGAAACTGTTATTCAGCTAGTTCCGTTACATGGGAAGTTCATTCAGAATCCTACAAGATAACCTTAGGGGATTCCTCGAGAAGTTCATTTAGGAATTCATCCATGAGTTCTTCAAGGGATCGCTCTTGGGATTCTTTCTGAGATTTTTCCAGGAGGACTTACGAATGCATCAGGAGTTATATCAGAGATTTCTTACAGGAGTTCTTTCAGGGAATCTTGTTAAAGTTCCTCCAAAAATTACCTTAGGAATATAATCAGGCATATCTCCAGGATATTATTTAGGGATCTCTCATGGAGTTTCTACAAGAATTCCTCAAGTATTTCCTTCTAGAATTCCTCCAGGAATTCTTTCGGGGACTCCTCCTGACAATCTTTCGGGAAGATTCCGCTGAAAATCCTTCAAGAATTTCACCTGGAAATGCTTCGGAGATTGCTACCGGAATTCTTTGGGGAATTTCCCCTGGCATTCCTGCAGCAATTTGCCCTGTAATTTCTTCGGGATTTCCTCTTGGATTTACTTCAGGGGTTCCTCATGGATTACCTACGAGCATTCCTCCTGAAATTCCTACGGTAATTCCTCCTGGAATTTATTTGGAGATTCTTCAAAGAAATCATTCGGAAATTCCTCCTGGAATTATTTCGAAGATTCCTCTTGGAATTCCTACGGGGATTCTTCCTAGATTTTCTTCAGGGTTTCTTCCTAGACTTCCTTCAAGGATTCCTTCTGAAATTCTTTCAAGGATTCCTCCTGATATTCGTCCTAGACTTAAATCATGGATTTCACCAGAATTTCTTTCAGAGTTTTCATTTGATACTCCGTCGTGGGGTTCCCCTGAAATTTCTCCAGGGTTTCCTCCTGGAATTTCTTAGATAACTTCTCTTAGAACTCCTTTGGAAATTCCTCTTATATGTCCTTATGGAATTCCTCTAGCAGTCCTCCTGGAATTCCTTCGATAATTTCTTCTCAAATTCATTCGGGATTCCTCCTGGAATTAATTTGGAGATTCCTTCTAATGTTCCTTCGGGATTCCTTCGGGAATTTCTTCAGAAATTACTCCTGGAGTTCTTTGGAGATTCCTCATGGAAATCCAATGAGGATTTCGGTTTGAAATCCTTCGAGGATTCCTCCTGGAATTCCTCCAGAGATTCCTTCGAAAATTCCTCCTGGACTTCTTTCAGGGATTCCTCCTTGAATTCCTCCGGGGATTTCTCCGGAAGTTCCTTCGGAGATTATTTCTAGAATTCCTTCGGAGATTTCTCCTAGAATTCTTCCTTGAATTCCTCCTATAATTCCTTCAGAGATTCTTCCTAGAGTTGCTTCTGGGATTCCTCCTGTAATTTCTTCAAAGTTTCCTCTTGGAATTCCTTTGGAGTTTTCACTTCCAAATTCTTCGGAGATTCCTCATGGAATTCCTCCTAGAATTTCTTCGGGGTTCCCTTCGGTGAGTCCTCCTAGAATTCTTCCGGGGATTCCTCCTTTCTGAGTTCTCCTGGAATTTTTTCGGGGATTCATCTAGGAATTCCTTCGGTCCTCTTAAATTTTTTTAGGAATTTCTCCCGGAATTTTTTCAGAGATTCCTCTTGGGTATATTTCGTTGGTTCGTCCTCACAATTCTTCGGGGATTATTTCTTGAATCATCCTTGAAATTCCCACTGAAATTATTTTATGGATTTTTGCTGGAATTTCTTTGATGTACTGCTTGAACTCCTTTGAGATACGCGCAGGTATTCTTTCTGGATTTTCGATTCGAATTCCTGCGGGAATTCTTCACAGAGTTCTTTCGGGGATTTCTTCAGGGATGTACTTCCTGTACTTCCTTCGGGGTTTCCTCTTGAAACTCCTTCTAGGATTCCGGTTGGCGTTCCTTCGGAGATTCCTCCCGGAATTCCTTAAAGGGGTTCCCCCTGGGATTCCTGTAAAAATTTCTTCTGGAATTCTGTCGGGTATACCTTCTGGACTTCGTTTGGGGATTTCTCCTGGCATTCCTTCTAGAATTTCTTCGAGGATTTCTCCTGAACTTCCTAAAATTTCTCCGGGGATTCCTCCTGCACTTTTTCAGGGATTCCTCCTGGACTTTAACGAGGATTCCTCCTGAATTTTTTCCAGAGATTTTTCTTGGAATTCCTTTGAGGTTTCCTCCTAGAATTCCTTTTGGGGCTTCACTTCAAATTTCTTCGGAGGTTTCTCTTAGAATTCCTTCGAGGTTTCCTCTTGGAATACTTTCGGCAATTTCTCCTAGAAATCCCTCAGGGATTTCTCCTGGCATTTCTTCAGAGATTCCTCTTGGATATTTTTCGTTGATCCCTCTTAGAAATCCTAGAGGGATTCTTTTTCAAATTCACTTTGAAATTCCCACTGGAATACTTCCGAGGATTCTTTCTGGAAATCCTTCGGGAATTCCTGTTGGGATTTCTTTGGGGATTACTGCTGGAATTTGCTTGGAATTCGTGCTGGAATTCTTTCGGGATTTCCTTATGCAAATTCTGCGGGAATTTCTTCTGGAATTCATTCAGGGCTCCCTCATGGAATTCTTATGGGCATTCCTCCTGGAACTCCTTCCAGGATTACTCCTAAAATTCCATTGGGGATTCCTTCTGAAATTCTTCCGGGATTCCTGCTTTAATTCTTTTGGGGAATCCTCTAGGAATTCCTTCGAGAACTCTACATAAGTTTTTTTTTCAGTGATCTCTCTAAGAGAGATTCTTGAACTACATTTCAGTGATTTCAGCAGAAGTTCCTTAAGGGTTTCATACAGCAGTTGTTGCAGGGATTGTTCCAGCAGTTTCTTCATGGAATCTTCCAGGAGATTCTTCAAGGCTCATCCTGGAATTCTTTTGGAAATCATTCGTGGATTCCTTGAAAATAGTGCGACCTTATTATCAAATGTGATAGCTTCTGAAGGTTCTAAGAAAACAAAACGAAAAATGTAGCAAAATCTATATTTTTGCCCTTAATTTGCAATGGAGTAATGCAACATGCACTAATACGGATACGGGTAATTTCACAATAGGTCTTATTACTGGCCACAGTGATGGACCCGAACAGGAATAAAAAAGGTGTTCATTCAAACGTAAGGGTATAATTACTCAGGGTCAGATATTTGACAAATGAACTCAAGAAAAAAACACCTGTTTGACACTAATGAATCA
Organism: Aedes albopictus; assembly: GCF_035046485.1. NCBI lineage: Eukaryota > Metazoa > Arthropoda > Insecta > Diptera > Culicidae > Aedes > Aedes albopictus. Next base: position 331,429,351 of record NC_085138.1, read on the forward strand.
AACAAGATGTTAGAGCATTGGTTTCTTTTTGGCCAAATACTTCATCCTGTATACTGGCATAATAATAATTCACTAGCTGACCCGACGTGGCTAGCCACTTCTTCTTCTTCTTCTTCTTGGCGTAACGTCCTCATTGGGACAAAGCCTGCTTCTCAGCTTAGTGTTCTATGAGCACTTCCACAGTTATTAACTGAGAGCTTCCTCTGCCAATGACCATTTTGCATGCGTATATCGTGTGGCAGGCACGAAGATACTCTATGCCCAAGGAAGTCAAGGAAATTTCCTTTACGAAAAGATCCTGGACCGACCGGGAATCGAACCCGTCACCCTCAGCATGGTCATGCTGAATACCCGTGCGTTTACCGCCTCGGCTATATGGGCCCTTAACAGCTAGGCTAGCCACGTTAGATAGAAAAAGATTGTTTTTAAAATTCCAGTTACACTTCTTCAATGAAACTGTTTTCGAGAACATTCCAGAATCTCTCTCCAGAATGCTTCTCTCTTGAACGTTTAGTAATCTCCAGAAAGTTCTCAAAATTTAATGAATTCTGATTTTCCAGAACTTTTCAGAAGGTCCATTAGACATTTTTTTTCTTGAACGTTGACTTGAACTCCCCAATCATAATTGGCATTAAAAAAATTGTTTCAGAAAATTCCAGAAGGTTAGTTTTCTTATTCTTTATGAAACATTCAGTAACTTCTAGAAAGTGCCTGGAAAGTTTAATGTTCCAGAATATTCTAGAGATTTTTTTCTGTTTTCATTTGGAATATTCAGTAGTTTCCAGAAATTTCTCAAATATTTTATGAATTTGGTTGTTTCAGAACCTTCTTACCTCTTACCTCTCAGACACTTTTCGTAAATTTAAAAAAGTTTGCTGGAGGTCTTTGTCTTGTTTTTGTCCAGTAACTGCTCGAAAGTTCTAAGAATTTTGATTATATAGAACATTTTCGTAGATTATTATTCTTCTTTCTAAAACATTCAGTAATCTCTAGAAAGGTCTCGAAATTTTATGAATTTTGGTATTCCAGGACAATTTGGGAGGCCCTTCACTTATTTCCTGAACTTTCATTAACTTCCAGAAAGTTCTTGAAATTAATAATGAAAAGTGTACAGAACATTTCAGAAGGTCCTTTCTTTTTTCTGTTTGAAACGTTCAGTAACGTACAGAAAGTTTTCGATATTTGAGGAAGTGTGATGTCCGGAATATCTCAGATGATTGTTTTACTTTTGTAACGTTCAGTATCTTTCAGGAAGTTTCTGAAAATTTTATGGATTTTTATGTTCCAGAACATTCTAGAAGGTTTTTTTTTCGCTTCCTTGCTCGTTTTCTAACGTCCATAACCCTTTCCCAATATAATAAAGTTTCATGCTCTAGAACATTCTAGCAGGTTCTTTTCTAAAACGTTTAACAACTTAGAAGTGATTATTAGAAGACGAAGTTCTCAGTTAATAACTGAGCTGAGAAGCAGGCTTTGTCCCAGTTGGGACGTTACGCAAAAAAAAAAAGATGTTCCATAATGCTACAGAAGGTTCTTTTTCTTTCTTAAGCATCCAGAAACTTCAAGGGGATTCTCGAAAATTTGAGAAGTTCCATATTTTAGAGCATTCCAGAACGTTATTTATTTTCTGGAACTTTCAGAAAGTTCTTAGAATTTTTAGAATATTGATGATCCAGAACATTCCAGAAGGTTCTTCTTATTATTTCTGGAAAGTCAAAAAACATCCAGAATGTTCTCGTACCTTTTAGAAATTTGATACAACTACGGTGAAACATCTCAACGAAACATTTCAAAGCGTTACGGACAGACAGACAGACAACCACAATGGGGAAAAACCCATGAAAACCAGGAAAAAAATCAATAACTTTTGTCGCAGTGGAGTGAAAATTGCAAGCAAACCCATTTCCGCTTGGAAAATGTCTGATAAATCGAATGGAACTAGTGTCGTTCACCGCACGAAACTGTATGTCGACCTACAGAGTCGATTTGTTATCGGATTCTTCATTTTTCATACTAAAAGATGCGTTTTAACAGTATATCCCATACAATATATTGGAATTATGAGTTTACTCTGGCATACAAGTGAATTAGAATGTACACAAGTAGTATTCGACATAAATATTTTTTATGTCGACTCAAGTTGGTTATTTTGGCGAAAATGATCGATTTTCATACAAAAAATCATAATTCTGTCGTAGTTAACTAGGAAAACTAAATTATTTCCGCAAAGAAAATGTCTGGTAAATTGACTGAAACTAGTGTCGTTTACCGGACGAAACTGTATGTCGACCTACAGAGACGATTTATGACCGGATTCTTGATTTTTTGTACTAAAAGATGCGTTCTGTCAGTATTTCTCATACTATTTTATGAATAAACTCTGGAATACGAATCCTTTAGAATGTACACAAATAGTATTCGATATAAATATTTATTTATGTCGACTCATGTATTATTTTGGCGAAAATGATCGATTTTCATACAAAATCTTATAATTCTGTCGAGGTTAACTAGGATATTATGAGTTTACTCTGACATACAATCCCTTTAGAATGTACACAGGTAGTATTCGATATAAATATTTTTTATGTCGACTCAAATTGGTTATTTTGGCGAAAATGATCGGTTTTCATAAAAAATATAACACTGTCGTTGTTAACTAGGAACACTAAATCGTTTCCGCTAAGAACACGGCTGGTAAATCGACTGGAACTAGTGTCGTTCACCGGACAAAACTGTATGTCGACCAACAGAGTCGATTTATCATCAGATTCTTGATTTTTCGTACTAAAAGATGCGTTGGGTATTAAAATTATGAATTTATTTTGACATACAAATACTTTTGAATGTACACAAGTAGTATTCGGTACAATTTTTTTATGTCGACTCAAGTAGGTTGTTTAAATGATTAATTTTCTTACAAATGATTAATTTTCATACAAATTAATATTTGTAATAATTAACAAAGAAGTAAATATTTAAAAACATTTCAATTTTGAACATGTGTACACTGTAATTACTTCTGTACTCCAAATTTCTATCTCTCACTATCTTCTTGGCGTAACGTCTTCACTGGGACGAAGCCTGCTTCTCAGCTTAGTGTTATATGAGCATTTCCACAGTAATCAACTGAGAGCTTCCTCTGCCAATGACCTTTTTGCATGTGTATATCGTGTGGCAGGTACGAAGATACTCTATGCCCAAGGAAGTCAAGGACATTTCCTTTATGGAAAGTTCCTGGAGCAATCTGGAATCGAACCCGTCACTCCCAGCATGATCATGCTGGATATCCACGTCTTTACAGCTGTGGCTATGTGGGCCTAAATACTGCATTCCAAATTTATTTTTATATCGTAAACAGCTATTTTATAACTCGAGTCGATTAAATCGGCTCGCCTGATATCACTATAGAGTCGAGCAGAAAAGCTAGTACAGAAATCGACTAGCTCGATAGCCGACAGAAGAAGAGTGGTCGATTCGTGATTTTGCCAGTTTAGTGACAGAAATTCCTCAAGGATTTCCTCCAAAAAATCCTACAAGAATTCCTCCGCAAATTCCTCCAGGAATTCCTCCGGAAATTCCTCCAAGAATTCCTCCGGAAATTCCTCATGGATTTTCTCCGCAAATTCCTCAAAGGTTTCCTCCGGAAATTCCTCAAGGATTTTCTCCCAAAATTCCTTAAGGATTTTCTCCGGAAATTCCTCCAGGATTTCCTACGGAAATTTCTCCAGGATTTCCTTCGGAAATTTCTCCAGGATTTCCCTCGGAAATTCCTCCAGGATTTCCTGCGGAGGTTCCTCCATGATGTCCTAAGGAAATTCCTCCTGGATTTCCTTTGGAAATTCCTCCAGGATTTCATCTGGAAAGTCCTCCAGTAATCCTTCCGGGAATTCGTCCAGGAATTACTCCGGAAATTTCTCATGGAATTCCTCCTAAAATTCCTCCAGGAATTTGTCCTTAAATTCCTCCAGGAGTTCTTCCGAAAATACCTCCAGGAACAGAAATATATCCGGAAATTCCTCAAACATTTCCTCCGGAAATTCCCCAAAAATTTCCTCCGTAGATTCATCAAGGATTTTCTCCGGAAAATCCTCAAAGATTTCCTCTGGAAATTCCTCCAAGAATTCCTTTGGAAATACCTCCAGGATTTCCTTCGGGAAATCCTCCAGGATTTCCTTCGGAAATTCCTCCAGGATTTCCTTCACAAATTCTTCCAGGATTTCCTCAGGAAATTCCTCCAGGATTTTCTCCGGAAATTCCTCCAAGATTTCCTTCGGAAATTCCTTCAGGATTTCCTCCGGCAAATCTTCCAGGTTTATTTTTGGAAATTCCTCAAGGTTTTCTTCCGGAAATTCCTCCAGGATTTTCTTTGGAAATTCCTTAAGGTTTTCTTCCGGAAATTCCTCAAGGTTTTCTTCCGGATATTCCTTAAGAATTTTATCCGGAAATTCTTTAAGGATTTCATCTGGAAATTCCTCAAGGATTCCATCCGCAAATTCCTCAAAGGATTCCTCCAAAGGAAATCTTCTTAAATTTCTTCAGGATTTCCTGCAGGAATTCCTCCAGGAATTCCTCCGGTAATTCCTCCAGGAAGTCTTCCGGAAATTCCTCCAGGAATTCCTTCCGGAAACTGTCGGAGGAACTTCCTGGGAAAATTCCTGGAAGAATTCCAGGAGGAACTACCGGAGGGACTCTTACAGGAACTCTTTTAAGAACTTCTGGGGGAATTCCCGGGGGCATGCCTGCAGCCATTTCCGGAAAAGCTCCCGCATGAATTTCCTGGAAAAATTCCCGGAGGTATTTCGGAGGAAATTCTGAAGGAAATTTTGGAGGAATTTCTGGAAAAACTTCTAAAGTAACTCCCGGAAGAATTTTCGGAGGAACTCCTGCAGGTACATTTGGAAGAACTCCCGGGAGAACACTAAGCTGAGAAGCAGGCTTCGTCCCAGTGAGGACGTTACGCCAAGAAGATAGTGAGAGATAGAAATTTGGAGTACAGAAGTAATTACAGTGTACATATGTTCAAAACTCAAATGTTTTCAAATATTTACTTCTTTGTTAACTATTACAAATATTAATTTGTATGAAAATAAATCATTTGTAAGAAAATTAATCATTTAAACAACCTACTTGAGTCGACATAAAAAAACTGTACCGAATACTACTTGTGTACATTCAAAAGTATTTGTATGTCAAAATAAATTCATAATTTTAATACCCAACGCATCTTTTAGTACAAAAAATCAATAATCTGATGATAAATCGACTCTGTTGGTCGACATACAGTTTTGTCCGGTGAACGACACTAGTTCCAGTCGATTTACCAGCCGTGTTCTTAGCGGAAACGATTTAGTGTTCCTAGTTAACAACGACAGTGTTATATTTTTTATGAAAACCGATCATTTTCGCCAAAATAACCAATTTGAGTCGACATAAAAAATATTTATATCGAATACTATTTGTGTACATTCTAAAGGATTTGTATTCCAGAGTTTATTCATAATATAGTATGAGAAATACTGACAGAACGCATCTTTTAGTACAAAAAATCAAGAATCCGGTCATAAATCGTCTCTGTAGGTCGACATACAGTTTCGTCCGGTAAACGACACTAGTTTCAGTCAATTTACCAGACATTTTCTTTGCGGAAATAATTTAGTTTTCCTAGTTAACTACGACAGAATTATGATTTTTTGTATGAAAATCGACCATTTTCGCCAAAATAACCAACTTGAGTCGACATAAAAAATATTTATGTCGAATACTACTTGTGTATATTCTAAAGCACTTGTATGCCAGAGTAAACTCATAATTCCAATATATTGTGAGATATACTGTTAAAACACATCTCTTAGTATGAAAAATCAAGTATCCGATGATAAATCGACTCTGTAGGTCGACATACAGTTTCGTGCGGTGAACGACACTAGTTCCATTCGATTTATCAGACATTTTCCAAGCAGAAATGATTTGGTTTGCAATTTTCACTCCACTGCGACAAAAGATATTGATTTTTTTTCCTGGTTTTCATGGGTTTTTCCCCATTGTGCAACGCTGGGATTTTATATATACAGGGGATGTCATGAATGGTCATGAAAAAGCAAAGACTGAACTACAAATTCTACGGCGTAGAGACAACTTCTTCGTTTCGCCAATGTTCACATTACGGTCAAATTTTGGTCACGCCGATTCACGCCGCCGCCGCCGCCGCCGAAAGCTGCCACCGGCGTGACGCCGATGACGCCGCCGCCGCCGGCCAAAAATGGCCCTCACGCCGCCGCCGAGCAAAATAAAGTCGGCGCACAGGTCTACGAAAATAGTTTTTGAGCCTAAAACACCATTCAATAGCCGCTATTTTGAATTTTGAGGCGCCATATTGGATTTTATACTGCCATTTTGGATTGGTCTTATTTTTGGACTCCGGACATCTTCCCCATATCAAATATTCCCATATTGCATGGTTTTAGAACCTAAAACACCATTAAACAGCCACCATCTTGAATTTGGAGACGCCATATTGAATTTAATACCGCCATCTTGGATATTTTGGTCGTGTTTTTGGACTCCGGACATCTTCCCCATACCAAATATTCCCATATTACATAATTTTAGAGTCTAAACACCATGAAACAGCCGCCATCTTGAATTAGGAGCTGCCATCTTGAATTTTGAGCCGACATCGCGGAATTTGTGATCTCCAGTTTTGATTTCCGCATAAAATTCGTCAACGATGCTTAAGGTTTCAAAATCACCGCAGTTTGATGTGTCGCATGATGGGGCTTTGTTCAGTTTTATATTTGGCCAGTTCTACCGGTGCTGGTCCGAATCACCCAAATGACCATAACTCCGGAACACCTTGACCGATCCAAACCATTTTCAATAGCAAACAATGCGGTAAAATTCCGGTTCGATTCGAGCTATAATCCGAAAAATCTGCCAATGGGAAGTGCCTTAAAAGTGAGTGAACTTATTTTGCTCACAGACATACATACACTCACAAACATACACACATACAGATATCATCTCAAATCATCGAACTGAGTGGATTGGTATATGCGACATGATCCTTCGAGCTTTTTCCGAAAAATCGTTTTTTGAGTGAACATATTGCCTTTCCAGTACACTTTGTGTACGAGAAAGGCAAAAAACATGGGAAAATTTCTGATGGAATCCGTGGCATTTTTTTTGGGTGGAATCTCCAGAGAAATCTCTTGAAGAATTCCGGAAAAAAGTCTGTTTAACATTAAATATTCATTAGGATCGGGAATCAAATCATTCGTCTTCCTATAGACGATTCGAAGTCTCAACCATTAGGCTAACGAGAGTTTAACCGAAAATCTGCCATTATTAAGATGTTACCAAGAATACGGTGGGAAATGCTTCAAGGATGCCATACGTAACTTACCATAAAAGGCTTCCAAATATCTGTTAAAATATGGAAAAATATGAACAGTGGCGCGTGGAGCAAACAAAAGTTTATTTTAACAGCTTCAGCTTGAGAAATCTTCCTATGAGTAGTATTAAGAAATGCCTGTTTTTGGAAGCAGACACTTTTTAGAAACTAAAAATCTGTCACTGGAAGCTAAAAAAAGTGCCGGAAGTTTATTAAGTATTTTTCAAGGCACTTCAAAAGCTTGTAAATGTTTCGATGATGTTGATAATGATGAAAGCTTGATCCTTAAGCATAGTATACTTCCTGCCGAAGAAAGGGGCGAGTTTCTCCAGAATTTTGAAAAAGCTTCCTCCAGAATCTTGGAAAAGCTTTTCTAGAAAGCTTGGAGTAGCGTTTCCCAAAGCTATGGAAAAGCTTCCTTCTCAAGCATGTGATATTGTCCTCTAAACGTATGGAAGGGCTTTCTCCAGAAACTGAGACAAGCGTTTTGCTGAAACTTTGGAAATTTTCCTCTTTGGAAATTAATCTGGAAATTTGTTTGAAAATTGTTTAAATTATGCCTTTTGGATAACTTCAGAAACTTCTTTATGTACGGTTATAGTAAGTAGCGTATGTGTTTCTTCGGTTATTATTTTAAAATTTATTTGATAAAATCTCTGGAATTTTATTAAATTCGGCAATATTTTAGAAACTTCTTTTTAATTTCCCAGAAATTTCAATGTTATTTGTATATTAACAGTATATTTCAATGGTTATTTCCTTGGAACTTTTTTTAGTGTTCAAGAATTTTAATTGGTAATGTTTTTAATATTCTTTCATTTGACGTATTTTAGATTTCCTTCGGCATAATTTTTATTAATTCACCTCATTTATTAGTTTCGCTGGAGTTTGCAGAAAATTCTATTGGAGTTGGAATTCCTTTTAATTTGATTCAGCAATTTACTCTTCGAATCTTTTCAGAATTTATTTCGGCAGTTTCTTCAGACAATTTTGTTTTGAAAATTTATTTATTTCCGAAGCCATCTGCAAATAATTTCTTATGGAAGTTTGAAAGGAATGACTAAAAAACAACTTAATATTTTTTTTATCATTACCTAAGAAATTCGCAAAATATTAATACTTATCAAAAAATAATTTTCGGAGGGTGCAAAAAGGGTTGACGAAGGAATTTTCAAAAAGTTTCAAGCCCAAACCGTTTTGTAAAAAAAATCTCGATGTAATTTCCAAAGCAATAACCGAGTCATTCCTTAACATAAGATTCCTTAGCAATTTCACTCAGAAATTGACTATTTTCATACAAATTACAGAATAAAATAATAAAGAACTACGGAAGGAACTTTCATAGAAATTTCCGAAACAGTACTGTAAAAAATGTGTATTAGTATAACCGAATAAGTTAAAAAATAACTTACTGTAGGAGGAGCTTCTTATGTATTTCAAAAGAAATTTCAAAATAAATTTCCAAAGTACTAACAATCTAATTGCTGCAAAGGTCATAGATTTCCGAAAGTCATCTAAAAGAAGCAAAAAAAATTGCTTCGGAATTACAAAAAAACAAAATGAATATATTAAGAAATAGCCGAACGATTTCCCGATGCATTTTCTGTATTTTTGTGTCTTTTTAACATTCAAACAATTATGATACAAGTCAAATTCTGATGTTTTTTCAATCATCCAACGATCCAACCAAAATCCTATGTTGGACACAAGTTAAGCCTGAAAGTCATAGGCAAAAATGTGATTAAAATAGATGAATTGAAATGAAAAAAAATTGCTAAAAAAAATCACGTAGCACCGGTAGGATTTGAAACCACGTTTCCCCAATTTTTTTGACTAATGTTTTCCTTACTTGGATTTCGTGACCCCCCCACTCCTCCTAGTCTTTTATCATCACGCTTTTTGCAGTAGAATAAAAGTGTGCCTGCAAATGGTTGGGGGTAGCGAAATGGGGTTTTGAAGCTATGTTCTGGATAAGGTGCATTAATCAACTTCACCACAGATTAAGAGATCATTAAAATCCAATCAACAAGCACTGTTTCAATCGATTTTTTGTCCTCCATCACAGTAATCATGTTGCTGTATCTACAATAGATATTTGTCGTTTTTTTCATCAGATTCTCTGTTCACATGCAAAAGCTTTCTTCTGAAAAATGGAGAAGCTTCCCCAGATGTATAATAAAACTTCCTACTGGAGCATGAAAAAGCTTTTCCCAGTAGCTAAGAAAAACTTCCTAAGAAGGCTGAGAAGAGAGTTGTACACATATCGAATGAAGGTATTCAATGCAACCCTCAGTTTATTGAACGATGCAGCAGATGCATTACTGTAAACGTACTCACCGTACGTAAAATGTGGAAGTACCAGAGACTTGGAGAGTTTAATTTTCATTGCAGGTTGAAAGTGTTTGCTCACCATGTTCAGTCGTTTTAGGTACCCGTATATTTTCTCACATTGGGCATTGATAAAAGTATCCCGTGACAAATTGGATCGAAAAATAATCCCCAAATTATCAAATTTTTCAAAGAATTCAACTCATTGATTATCAAAAACAAGTACTGGTGCTTGAGGAGGATTTCTGTATTTCGATATCAACATGGCTTTAGTTTAGATGGGTTAACGGCCAACACATTACTCTTCGACTACTGCAGGCTACAATTCAAATCATAACTTATTTTCCTGGCAATAACGGTCATGTTGAACTCACCAGAATTACAAAAGATATATAGATTTGTATATCGTGAACAAAAGCATAGTGAATTAGGAAGATCATTAATAAATAAAGAGAATAAAAGAGGTCCTAATGCAGGGTGTCCGGCCATTTGGCCGAACGCCGTTTGGCCGAATGCCGTTTGGCCGTACGTCATTCGGCCGAATGCCATCTGGCCGAATGGTCGTTTGGCCGAATGCCGTTTGGCCGAATTATGTTCAAAAGAATTCAGAGGAAGTTTTTGACATTCCAACTACCAATATGGTCATCAGAAATATTTCGTTCTTTTAATCATAGGCTATTCTTTCTAGTTTTCACATTCACGGATGAGTTAGCGTTGAACCTGTCAATATTTTACCAAAGATTTTTCCTTCTTTGAATCATAGGCTGTTCTTTCGAGTAATACTTATGCGAGGAATAGTGGCATGGTCACTTAAGTTCATCATTTATTTTCGGCCAAACGGCATTCGGCCAAATGGCATTCGGCCAAATGGCATTCGGCCAAATGACCCTTTCGGCCTAATGGCGTTCGGTAAAACGGCATTCGGCCAAATGGCGTTCGGCCAAATGACCCGGAACCCTAATGCAGAGCCTTGGGGATCCCCAGACTTTATTTGACTGAACGATGATACAACATCGTTGTAGAAAACTGCCTGATGTCTATTGCTCAGATAAGATTTGATCAAACTAGCCGCTGACTGGGAAAAGCTGAAATTGAAAATGCTTTGGCGACGTCGATCAACAGCAGTATAGCTATGCCTCTCTTGTTAATTGCCTGGACTACGTCATCATGTACCTTAGCTAAAGCAGTATTAGAGCTGAAATTACTTCTAAATCCAGACTGAAAAGGATGCAGCAATTCATTAAATCTGTGTTGTAATCGCCAACAAAAAAGGTATACTTTAGAAGCTAAGGAAAGTTTTCTCCAGAAATATGGAAAAGCTTCATACAACAGCAAGAAATAGTCAACTCTAGAAACATGAAATTCCCAAAATCTAGGAAAGTTCCCTCCAGTCTCCAGAAGCATGAAAATACTTCCAAAAGCATGGTTTCCTGCGACTTAGAAGAGGTTACTAAAGCTTCCTCCATAAAATAGCTCCCGGAGAAAGCTGCCTTAAACTAAGCAATGCTTCTTTCAGAAGCTAAGCATAGATTTAGCAGAAGCTTGGAAAAAAAAATCTTCTAGAAGCGTTTCTCATACAGTTAGAATCATTACTTCAAAGTGGAAGAACCTTGTCTTGGATTTTGAGATTCTACTAACTTACGAACATCAGTAGTTCGGCTACAGAGGTATGTTCTCTTCCATTTGGGGAGTTTAGGCCATCAACTTACGAATTTTAATTTGCTTGAAAATGAGGCTTCTGTCTAATTGTATTACTAAAGATATGCGTTTAAAATTAGCTTTTCCGCTGTCTATCCATTAAAAGTTGTAGTCATATTTACCTTATATTGACTCTGATTCACACCAACTGATAAACAAGTTCGTTCCCTTGAACATAAAACTGGAACCCTTCGTTATATTGTCATAAAACTCCTCAATCCCCTCCTTTACCAACGATCCTGAAGATCTCCAAGTGAGAATCAGCGCTTCCCTAAGACAAATTTGTTGTCCACTCTCCAAACAAGCCATGAATTATTTTATTGCGCCCTCTTAGCGGGTCGAAGGCGCGGCGGACACTGAGGACCATTTGCCCGGCCGACGGAATCAATTACCGACATAAAAGAGTATTAATAAAAGCTAATTATTCTCAATTTTACGTCGGTCGTCATCGTCTTCGGAGGCCTCGGTCACATGAAGCATAAACAGCGAAACGTCTTGTTCGGTTTATGTGTGTTGCTTGAACCCCCGCCAAATAAAGCGTCCATTCAAGTCACTCAAACTCCGTCGGTATGACATTTTCGGCAGCTCAAGACGTCCAGCATTTATGGCCCGCCATCAGTGTCATGTTCCCTACATGATGTGTCACGCAATCGACTGGGAGAGATGGTGATCGAAGATGGCAAATTTGGTTGACCAAACCGGGTGAGCTCATGTAGGTAGGGTAGGTAATAAGCCTCTCCGCGTGGCACCGGTTTTATTTCACGCGGGAGCGCTGCTGTTGCGAAAATACCTACTTCGAAAAGGATAGCTACCGGGTGAATGATCCATTGACTCATAGACGGGGCTAATGGATGATGATTACGCGTATCATGAGTGGTGGACGTTCAGTGGTAAATTAGGGGGCAGTGTAACTTCTGCGGGAGTTTCTTGAAGATTGAATTATACGAAATTATTACGCTAGTTATCGATGAATTATAGGCACCAGTGGGTGATTGATGGATATGCTGACAACGGAGCTAACAAAATGTCCAAATATTTAATGAATCAAAACTGCCGGTCATTGAGGCCCAGCAATGATCCAATAGTATGTTCATAAGGACGGGTCATTATTTGAAGCGATTGGGTGCATACCTGATATTTGCATAATCTTTGTATTTTCACGAGATTTTAAATTGAAAAAAGCTTTTTTGTAATTGCGTTGCATATTCCCCTACTTTTCACTCGCGGCAAGGGCAATATAACGGCCTACTTTTCTTCACTAAAACAAAAGTGCCGAAAAGTACTACTTTTCGGCACTCTTAAGAGTGCTGAAAAGTAATTCTTTTCGACACTTTTGCCAGCGCACACTTTTTCCCAACTACCACCACTTCCGTTGATACAGCTACTGCTTCTATATTCACTGAGCAGCTCGAGTCCGAATCAGGATGATTTAGATTCTGATTCGGACGGCAGATCAGGTGTAGAGGCTGTAGCTGGAACTGCTTTCGCTCTTGCCTATGCTGCTGCATGACGACGACGCGAGCTTGAAAATTCGTGACACCCAGCCTACCATAGCCTACCTGATCGAACAAAAATACAACGCAGGCGTGCTTGGAGGCGCGCACGTGGTTTCTCTTGTTACATGTTTGTGTTACAAGAAGAGATTAAACTTACCGTTTTTTTCTGCAATTACAAAAAAACTTTGTATGCAACTCGTTGCAAAACTCGATTTTTTCAGCACTCGTCGTATTTATCCAACTCGGCAAGCCTCGTTGGATAAATGTACGACTCGTGCTGAAAAAATCATCATTTTGCAACTTGTTGCATAAATAACTATTCTTTACTTTCTCCAAGCTGGCAGAAGCTATTTCAAAGTTCTGGAAGAAGCTTTTTCAAAGTTCTTGAAGGAGCTTTTTCAAGCTTTTGGAGGAATATCCACACTTCTGAAGAAAACTTTCGTTAACTTCTGGGTTAAGCTTTACTTAATTTCTGGATGAAACTTAAAAAGTTTTTCAGAAAAAACGACTTTTCTAAGTTTCTAGATTAAACATTTCTAAGCTTTTGGAGGAAAGCTTTTCAAGTTTCTAGGGGAATCTTTTACAAGTTTCCATGGCCAGCTTCTTCAAGCATCGAGAGAAAGTTTTTCTATACTTCTTATGAAACCTTTTATAATCTTCTGTAAAATGCTTTTCAAAGCCTGTAAACTTTTCAGGGTTTCTGAGGGAGCTCAACCAACCTTCTGGAGAATATTTTCGAAACTTCTGTGGAAAGTTTTCCCAGTTAATGGAGCAAGCTTCTCCAGCATCCATAAGCTTTCCTAAGCTTATGGAGGAAACTTCTTCAAGCTTCTTGGAGAAGCTTCTCCAAACTTTTAGAGGCAGCTTCTCCAAGCTCCTGGAGGAAGCTTCTTTAAGCTTCTGGAGGAAGCATTTCCAAGCATCTGGAGGAAGATTCTACAAGCTTCTGGGGAAAGATTCTCCAAGTTTCTGAGAGAAGCCTCTCTAAGCTTCTGGAAAAAGCCTTTTCAAGCTGCTGGAGGATGCTTCTTCAAGCTTCTGGAGGAAGTTTCTCCAAGCTTCTGGAGGAACCTCCTCAAGCTTCTGAAGTGAACCTTTTCCAAGCGTTTTGAGAAAGTTTTTCTATGCTTCTGGAGTAAAATTTTTTATGGTTTAGGGGGATACTTTCCTAAGCTTCTTGAGGAAGCTTTCCGAATTTCTTTATGCTTCTGAAGTAAAATTTTCTAAGCTTTTGGGGGAATATTTTCAAAACTTCTGTGGGAAGCTTTCCAAGCTAATGGAGAAAACTTCTCCAAGCATCTGGAAGAAGCTTTCCTGAGTTTGTGTAAGAAACTTTGTCAAACTGCTGGAGGAAGCTTCTCCAAGCTTTTGGAGGAAGCTTCTCCAAGCTTCTGGAGGAAGCTTCTCCAAGCTTCTGGAGGAAGCAGCTCCAAGCTTCTGGAGGAATCTCCTCCAAGCTCCTGGAGGACGCTTGTCCAAGCTTCTGCAGGAATCTCCTCCAAGATTCTGGAGGAAGCTTGCCCAAGCTTCTGGGGAAAGCTTCTTTAAGCTTCTCGAAGCAGCTTCTCCAAGCTTCTGGAGAAAGCTTCTCCAAGCTTCTGGGGGAAGCTACTCTAAACTTCTGGGGGAAGCTTCTTTAAGCTTCTGGAGGAAGTTTTACCAAGCTTCTGGAGGAAGCTTCTTCAAGCTTCTGGAGGAAGGTTTTCCAAGCTTCTAGAGGAAGCTTTTTCAAGCTACTGAAGGAAGCTTTTCCAAGCATCTGAAAGAAGATTCTACAAGCATCTGGGAAAAGCTTTTCCAAGCTTCTTGGGAAGCCTCTCTAAGCTGCTGGAGGATGCTTTTTCAAGCTTCTGGAAGAACTTTCTCCAAGCTTCTGTTGGAAGCTTCTCCAAGTTTCTGGAGTAAGCTTCTGAAGTGAACCTTTTCCAAGCGTTTGGAGAAAGCTTTCCCATGCTTCTGGAGTAAAATTTTCCAAGTTTTTGGTGAATGCTTTTCTAAGCTTCTTGAGGAAGCTTTCCGAATTTATTTATGCTTCTGGAGTAAAATTTTCTAAGCTTTAAATTGAATATTTTGAAAACTTCTGAGGGAAGCTTTCCAACCTAATGGAGAAAACTTCTCCAAGCATCTGGAAGAAACTTTCCTGAGTTTCTTTTAGAAACTTTGTCAAACTGCTGGAGGAAGCTTCTCCAAGCTTTTGGAGGAACCTTTTTCAAGCTTCTGGAGGAAGCTTCTCCAAGCTTCTGAAGGAAGCTGCTCTAAGCTTCTGGAGGAATCTCCTCCAAGCTCCTGGAGGACGCTTGCCCAAGCTTCTGCAGGAATCTCCTCCAAGATTCTGGAGGAAGCTTGCCAAAGCTTCTGGGGGAAGCATCTACAAGCTTCTGGAGGAAGCTTCTCCAATCTTCTGGGGGAAGCTTCTCCAAGCTTCTTTAAGCTTCTGGAGGAAGCTTCTTTAAGCTTCTGGAGGAAGCTTCATCAAACTTCTGGAGGAAGCTTGTCCAAGCTCCTGGGGGAAGCTTCTCCAAGCTTCGGGGGAAAACCTCTGCAAGCTTCTGGAGGAAGCTTCTTCAAGCTTCTGGAGGAAGCATCTTCAAGGTTCTGGAGGATAGTTCTCCCAGTTTCTAACGAAAGCTTCTCCATGCTTCTGAAAGAAGCTTTCCTAGATTTCTGAAGAATGCTTTTTCAAGGTTCTTGAAGAAGATTTTTGGAGGAAGCTTCTCCAAGCTTTTGAAGGAAGCTGCTCCAAGGTTCTGGAGGAATCTCCTCCAAGCTCCTGGAGGACGCTTGTCCAAGATTCTGCAGGAATCTCCTCCAAGATTCTGAAGGAAGCTTGCCCAAGCTTCTGGGAAAAGCTTCTTTAAGCTTTTGGGGGAAGCTTCTTCAAGCTTCTGGAGGAAGCTTCTCCAAGCTTCTGGGGGAAGCTTCTCCAAGCTTCTGGGGGAAGCTTCTCCAAGCTTCTTTAAGCTTCTGGAGGAAGCTTTTTTAAACTTCTGGAGGAAGCTTCATCAAACTTCTGGAGGAAGCTTGTCCAAGCTCCTGGAGGAAGCTTCTTCAAGCTTCTGGAGGAAGCATCTTCAAGCTTCTGGAGGAAGCTTCTTCAAGCTTCTGGAGGAAGCATCTTCAAGGTTCTGGAGGATAGTTCCCCCAGTTTCTGAAGAAAGCTTCTCCATGTTTCTGAAAGAAGCTTTCCTGGATTTCTGAAGGAATAAAATTCCTTCAAAAAAAAAAAGCCTCTCCAAGCTTCTGGGGGAAGCTTCTCCAAATTTCTGGACGAAGCTTCTATAAGCTTCTGGAAGGATGATTTTTCATTGTTCTTGAGGAATATTTGTCAAGCTTTTTAGGAGGGTTTTTAAAGCTTCTGAAGTGAACTTTTTGCAAGCTTTTGGAGATTTTTTTTTTCAAGATTCTGGAGTAAAATTTTCTAGGCTTTCGAAGGATGCTTTTCCAAGCTTGTGGAGGAAGCTTTCTGTACTTCTTTACGCTTCTGGGGGAAGCTTTTATAACCACCTGGAGGAAGTTTGTCCAACTTTCTGGACGAACCTTCTTCAAGTTTTTGGAGGAAGATACTCCAAGCTTCCAGAAAAAGCTCATCAGGATTTCTAGAAGAAGGTTTACCGAGCTTCTGGAAAAAAAAATTCAAGCTTTTGAAGTAAGCTTTTCCGAATTTCTGGAGGAAGCCTTTCCAAGCTTCTGAGAGAAGCTATTTCGAAGTTCTAAAGAAAGCTTTTTCCAAAACTCTTCAAGAATCTGAAAGAATATTTCACAATCTTCTGGAGAAGGATTTTCAAACTTTTGCAGTAAACTTTTTCAAGTTTTTGGAGAAAGCTTTTTCAAGCTTCTGGAGTGATCTTTTCTAAGCTTCTAGAGAAAGCTTTTTCATGCTACAAAACTAAGTTTCTGCAGGATTCTGTAAGACGCTTTTTAAAGATTTCGGAAGAAGCTTCAAGCTAAAAGAGAGGCTTTTCTGAGTACCTACAGTATACTTTTCCAAGCGTCTAAACTCTTGAAGAAAGGTATTCCAAGCTTATAAAGATAACTTCTTCCATCATTTAAAGGAAGCAATCGAAGCTTCTGGAGAAGTAATTCAAAGCATCTGGGGGAAACTTTTACAAGCTTCTAGAGAGCTTGGCAAACTTCTGAAGAAAGCTTTTCCAAGCTTTTGGAGTTATGTTTTAAGCATCTCCAAGTTTCTTAACGAAGATTCTACATGCTTCTGGGCAAAGCTTAAGCAAGCTTCTGGACAAAAACTTTCCTGATTCTCTGGAGGAAGCTTTTGCACGCGTCCATAATCCATTAGAATGGTTCTCATAGCTTAAGGCGAAAGTTTCTCAAAACATTTGAAAAAAAAGCATTTTAAAGCTAATGGACAAAACTTTATCAAGCTTCTCAGCGACGCTTTCACGCTTCTGGAGAAGGCTTTTCAAGCTTGAAAGAGCAAGCTTTCCTAAGATCCTGGAGAAAGCTTTTTAAGGAACCTTGCCTCAGCTTATTCAGCTTTAGCTTTTGATGAAAGCTTTTCCAAGCTTCTGGAGATTAAATTTACAAGTTTTTAGTGATGTTTTTGTAAGCTTTTCAAGGAAGCTTCTTCACGCTTCTGGAAGTAGCTTTTCCAAGCTTTTAAAGGAAGTTTCTCCGGGCGTTTAGGAGAAGCTTTTCTTGGCTTCTGAAAGAAATTTTCCTGGGTTTTTTTGAGGAAACTTTTTTAAGCTTATGAAGTAAGTTTTTTCATGCTTCTGTAAGAAGCTCTTCCAAGCTTATGGAGTTATCTTATCGTAGCCTCTAGCTAAAGGAAGCTTCTCAGCGAAGATTCTACAAGCTTTTAGAAAAAGCTTCTATGATCTTTTAGAAGAAGCTTGTCCAAGCGATCAACCTTATGGAGGAAGTTTTGGCAAACATTTGAAGTAGGCTTTATAAAGCTTTACTTTTCCAAGCTTCTGGAATAAGTTTTTCAATCTTCTGGAGTGAAGCTGTTTCAAGCTTCCATGGAAGCTTTTTCAAGCTGCTGGAGGAATATCTAGGGGAAGCTTTTCCAAGCTTCTAGGAGAAGCTTTTGTGGGTCTTTATAGGTAGTTTTTTTTTAACTTCTAAAGGGAGCATTTCCAAGCTCTTTAATAATGATTAATTTAAAGAAAGTTTCTCAAAACATTTCAATAGAGCATTTCAAAGCTTCATGAT
The DNA here is from genome assembly GCF_035046485.1 of Aedes albopictus. NCBI lineage: Eukaryota > Metazoa > Arthropoda > Insecta > Diptera > Culicidae > Aedes > Aedes albopictus. The sequence continues at coordinate 331,447,438 of NC_085138.1, forward strand.
TCATCATGAATTGATCATGATTAATAATGAAGCTTTGAAATGCTTTATTGAAATGTTTTGAGAAACTTTCTTCATATTAATCATTATTAAAGAACTTGGAAAAGCTTCCTTTAGAAGTTGAAAAAACTACCTATAAAGACCCACATAAGCTTCCAAAAACTTGAAAAAGCTTGAAACAGCTTCACTCCAGAAGATTGAAAAACTTATTCCAGAAGCTTGGAAAAGTAAAGCTTTATAAAGCCTAAAGCTTAATCAAGTTTCTGGGGGAAGCATTTTTAAGCTTCTAAGGAAAGTTTTTCCAAGCTTCTCGGGGATTGTTTTTTGAACTACTGGAAAAAGAAAGCTTTTCTTAGATTCTAGAGAAAGGTTCTGGATGAACATATCCATGCTTCTGAAAAAATCTTCTTCAAAGCTTCTTCAGGAAGCTTTTCCGGGTTTCTAGAGAAAGTTCCTGTAAGAAGCTTAGGAAGCTTTTTTAACATATAGCAAAAGCTTCTAGACGAAGATTCCTTGGTTTCTGGGATCAAGCGAAGCAAGCTTTTCTAAAATTCTGGAGGAAGCTTCTGGGTGAACATATCCAGGCTTCTAAAAAAATCTTCTTCGAAGCTTCTCCAGGAAGTTTTTCTGGGTTTCTGGAGAAAGCCTTCATAAGTTCCTGTAAGAAGCTCAGGAAGATTTTTTAACATCTAGCAGAAGCTTCTAGAAGAAGCTTTCCTGGGTTTCTATAGGAATCTTTTTCAAGTTTCTGGGAGAAGTTTTATCAAGCGTTCTAAAAAAGGCTTCTTTAAGCTTCTGGAGGACGCTTTTCTTCACGTTATAAGAAAGCTTCTCTAATATTCTAAAGGAAGTTTCTGAAGCAACCTCTCTAAGCTTCTGGAAGTACTTTTGCCTTTCTCGTACACTAAGTGTACTGGAAAGGCTATATGTTCACTCCAAAAACGACTTTTTGATAGAAGGCTCGGAGGGTCAAGTCACATATACCAATCAACTCAGCTCGACGAATTGAGGTGATGTCTGTGTGTGTGTATGTGTGTGTGTATGTGTGTGTACAAATAAACTCACATCACTTTTTGGCAGTAAACCTCAACCGATTTTAATGACCGACGGTTCATTCGACGCGGAATGTGGTCCCATTGTTTCCTATTGAAAATGGTTCGGATCGGTCCAGCCGTTCCGGAGTTATGGCCATTTTCGTGTTCCGGACCAGTACCCTTGGAAGGGGCCATACATAAAAATGTAACAAACACATACATGCGACACATCAAACAGCGGAATTTTGGATAACCTGATGAACAGTCAGCAAGAAAACAGTCTCAGACCATATCTGAACCGGTAGTGTTCCGGAACCGGTTCCGGGAGTCCCACCGGAAGTGGCCAAATATAGAAGTGAACCAAATCCATGCATGCGACACATCAAATTGCGGCATTTTGGATAACCTGATGAACAATCAGCAAGAAAACAGTCTCAGACCATATCTGAACCGGTAGTGTTCCGGAACCGGTTCCGGGAGTCCCGCCGGAAGTGGCCAAATATAAAAGTGAACCAAATCCATGCATGCGACACATCAAATTGAGGCATTTTGGATAACCTGATGAACAGTCAGAAAGAAAACAGTCTCAGACCATATCTGAACCGGTAGTGTTCCGGAATCGGTTCCGGGAGTCCCGCCGGAAGTGACCAAATATAGAAGTGAACCAAATCCATGCATGCGACACATCAAATTGCGGCATTTTGGATAACCTGATGAACAGTCAGCAAGAAAACAGTCTCAGACCATATATGAACCGGTAGTGTTCCGGAACTGGTTCCGGATGTCCTGCTGGAAGTGGTCATATATAAAAATGATCCAAACCCATGCATGCAGCACATCAAACTACGGCATTTTCGATAACCTGATGAGCAGTTAGCAAGAAAACAGTCTTAGACCTTATATGAACCGGTAGTGTTTCAGAACCGGTTCCGGGTGTTCCGCCGGAAGTGGCCGTATATAAAAGTTGATAAAACTCTTGCATGCGGCAAATCAAATCACGGCTTTTTCGACAACTTGATGACCGGTTATTGAGGAAGTAGGCTAAGACCACATTATGAACTGTCAGTAGTGCCGAAACTAGTTCCCACCGAAAGCGGCTAAATATAAAATTGAATCAAACCCATGGCTTTTTTGATAACCTAATAAACTTTAGCAAGCAAATAGGCTCAGACTATTTAAGAGACTATCGGTAGTGTTTCGCAACCGGTTCCGGGCCGGAAGTGACACCAAACCCATGCATGCGATATCTCAAATCACGGCTTTTTAGGTAACATGATGAACAGTTGCAAGAAAATAGACGCAAGCCCTATCAGTGTGTTACGGAACTGATTACGGGTGTCCCGCCAGAAATGATCAAATGTAAAAGAGAACCAATACATGCGACATATCGATGACTTTTTCAGTAACAAGATAAACTTTTAACCAACAAATAATCTCAGACCATATTTGGGAGAACCGGTAGTGTTCCAGAACTGGTGACAAGACGAGTAACGCGTTGGAAGTGGTAAAATATAGAAAGGAACTAAACCATAGCGGCGTTTTTGATAATCTGATGAACGGTCAACAAGAAAATAGTCTCAGGCCACAGTAGTTCGGAATCGGTTGCGGGTGTGATTTGATAGAAAGTGAACCAAAACCATGCATGCGATACATAAAATCGCGGCATTTTCAAAAATTTGCCGAACGGTTAGCAAGAAAATAGCCTCAAATCACATCAATTTCCGGCTTTTCAGGTCACGTGATGAACAGTTGACAAAAACATAGTCTAAGACCATATTTGAGACAACCGGAATCAGTTCCAGGTGTCCCGCCGGAAGTAGTGAAACGTAAAATTTAACCAAACCTATGCAAGCTGCACATCAAATAGCGGAATTATAAAGGTTAACAAAATAAATGTCAAAGCGATAAATCAAATTGTGGCTTTTTTGATAGCATGTAAACGTTGGGAAAGATTATAAATGAAGAAATGATCAAAGTCTTCATATATGCGAGAGAACGAAATCGTGACCAAAGCGATCTCTTCAAATCACACCATTTCAGATTCCTGCGGTGTAAATGTATAGTTGGATGGATCAACGTTTTATATAAAAATATAATTTAATCGCGTCAACCTTATACAGTTTTTCAATCTCCAATCTCCTTATGCTTCTAAAATTACTGCTCACAATTTGGGTGCGGCTGGTTGAGCCCTCACTCTTCTCATTGCGATTGAAATTTGAATGGAAAATTTACATTTTCTGCATTTTCCTCGTAGGAAGGTCAAATTTTACATTATTCGTGTTACCAATGATAATAAAATATAGCCTAAAGTGTGCTAAAAAAACATTGGCGAAGATCACAAAGTGATCTGTGATTGTGAATAAAGTTAACCTTCTTCAAGCATTAGCTGACGCTCACCCCGCTGCCGTAGTGGATGGAATGGGGTCACAATGACCCCAATACACGACTAGGGTTAAGGTGGTCAAGCAGTCAACTGAGAGGTCTGATCTTTTTCTGCTCTGTTTTGTTGTTGAACATAACATCGGAATATGTATCATCAATAAGTTTCGAAAATCGATGATAGCTTTGTTAAAATTGTTGCTAGTGTAAAGTGTTTTCAGGATTCAGGAACATTTTGGCTTACGTCGAAGAAAAGTTTATGAGTACATATTCGACGAGAAAGGCACTATCACCACTAGGTGGATTAATCTGGTTTTTTAAAGGAAGCTTCTCTAAGCTCTTCAAAAGTTTTCTGGAGGAACTGATGGAAACTTTTCTTAGTTTCTTGACAAAGCTTTCCTAATCTACTATGGCTAATTTTTCTAAACTTGTTCTAAACGTTGTTTGCAATTTACCGACGGGAAAAAAGCAATTTATTTCAATCTGTAGCAATGAATTAAAGGTTAGTTTAATGCGTGAATGTGGTGAAATAAAACTGTGATGAATAACATTTCGGCCAGCTGCTGCTTTGGTATGGTTGCCTTCGTCATACGCAAAACGAGAAAAATTGTGAACTCCTAAGTGGAGTGAAATTTCGCGTAATTATTCGATTTCCTGTGCTATAGGAGCTGGTTATTGATAGTCTACATCTTTTTGCTTCCTTTTAATGAGTCATTGGCAAAAAAATGGTATATCTTTAATTATTGGCTCTATTCCATCCGAGAGGACGGAAATTAGCGCTTATGACAAAGTAAGTTTCTACTTAACTTGTCTGTATTCCCGGAAGATTTCTTGGAGCTTGAGTTATGACAAAGTTGTTCCAAACATCTGCTAGTTATTGGATATACTTTACAAAGCTTCTGATAAGGCAACTGGTCGAGTGTTTTTTGAAAACCAAGTTTATTAGCGTGGATTTTGTAACCATCACAAATGTTTCTTTTCTGTTAGTAATTGGCTTCTACAGTAATTCTGTTAATGATGCATCCGCCTAGCATAATTGAAAAGCATTCCTTTATTGCACATTGTAAACAGCTGCTGCTGCTGCACCTGAATGGTGGGTATCCATTTGCATCCTCAAATTATACCCACTGAATGGAACTGTATCCCCATTTAACCACGATGAAGTTAAAACAAGAAACAGGAAAAAAGTATGCCGGTGATTCACACTTGTGTCTGAAAAGAGTGCAACATCGTTAAAATTTTTCCTCCCAGCTCGGCATCAAGTGTGTGCACTGTGCATTCACTCGGCGGCGGATCGTTAAACTCTGAAAAGCAACCCCCTGATTACGGGAACATAAAGTCCGCTGCTGAATCCCTGAAGGCTAGACGCAAATCATGGTAGCCTGGAGCGTTGGAATGTGCGGTGTTTCTACAGCTCTGCTGATAATTATGGGGTCTTTGTTTTGACTCTCAGGTTAAGTGTGATGATTCATTTCGGATGATGACCCGTCTGGTTTGCGATGTTATGGCTGATGAGCGTTTTTTAGAATCGATATTATTTGCGACTGCATAATTGTGGGGCTCGAATTGGGGTGTTAAACATCCACTGAAGTAATAAAGATTAAAGCATTGACAGTTATGCGGCTGATTTTAGCAACAGAACAACTTAACAACAGAAAGGATGAAGGAAATGTTAACAGAATGGCTAAACTGGAAAGAAACAGAAGGGCATAACAAGAGAGTGTCAAAATGACAAAATAGCAGATTGAAGCGACAGAACGAAAGAATAACATAGGTAATGGCAGAACAACAACTGGAAGAATAAAAAAAGGGAATAGTTGAATCTTAAAATGCTAGAGAGGCAAATTGACAAAATCACAGAACCACATAACAATAAATTGATAGATCAGAATGACAGAACAAGGGAGTGACATAATAACATTATAATAGCAAACAGACAGAACGACATAATGAATGCGTTCTGCCATTACAGATTTACAAGTAAAATGACAGAAAAATTGAATCACAGAAAGAAAAGATACTTTACCTAAAAAGAAATTATGAAAGAATGGAAAAATCACATGATCACAGAATGAGTGCCGAAATGACAGAATAACGGAAAAATGTTGGAATAATGTCATAGTAAAATTTTGTAAGAAATCTTGTCACATTTCCTGTGTGCCTTTTCATCCTAACCTTCTGCATTAAGAAAAAAAAAAATCCCACAGAAAAAATAAATCCGCGTTAACCTTTCGTGCTACTTCCAATTTTCCTCTCCGCAGAGGTGACATTAATTCAACCAGAATCAAGTCGAAAAACAAACCCGTCCGAAAAATACTCCGACATTGCGGCCAGATAATTGAGATATTTGGCATTGCTAGTGACTCCTGGCTGCCGCTGCTGCAGTTTGTCGAAGGCAATCGCCCATCGTTCGACTTGTCTTGTTTCATTTAAGAGACATTCTGCGAACTACGAAAAAGCACCGGCAAGCGACGTTGTCGTCGTAAGTCAGTCGTCGAGAGTTCATGACTTTTTCTGCATCCCGTTGCATTCCATTGGGTTTGGGAAACATGCCCTCAGTTTCAACTGTTTTGCGGCTGCCTGCATTCTGACCGCCGTGCCGATTTCTGCGAAAGAACGTTAAATTCGGTCGGTGATGTGTCTCAAGGGATTTGTGTGACGGGAAGGAAAAAACAAACAAACATTCGATGAAGGTACAATTCTGGGAAGAATCTGCAAATTAAATTTGCTGAAGCTGATCTTTAATTCGATGAATGGTAAAAGGAGTTTTGATTGGACCAGCTGAAGCAACATTCTAATTGAAATCTAAAAAACTTCCAACTACCAATAAAACCATAATTTGTGATAGAAACAACATTTGACCCCTTTACGACATCGTCAACCATCTCGACCGAAACCCACAAACGTCAAAGATGACGACAGCTACCGCCCCAACATTCGGCATCATTTTGATTTACAACCTTCCACAGTATAAATTTTTCACCGCAGTTGCTGCAACACCGTCATCCGGCAGGTTGAATGAATTGAATCCCACAGTCAGTTCCAACTTTGGGCCATAAATCGATCATAAAATCACACCGCCGCCGCCGACACACAACTTTCCAGCAAAGCAACCAATGGAAATGATGATTGTAACTAACTACAACACAGCTGTTACAAAGCAACACGCCAGAAAAGCAAACCGAAACACGTCCCGGGGACTAATTGGAGCGCATAAAAAAGACGGCGATGCCAACGACAGTGACTTTTCTATGCGGGGGAACCGAAAAACCACAAAATTACTGAAATCCGCCATTGAACCGCATCACTGACTCGAACCGGCACCTCGGGTTGACTTAGGAAAAGTTACGCTGTTTTTTTTTCGGGAAAAAGTTGCTTACGATAACTTAATATGTAATGCGCAATGAAATCATAAGAATTAAACTTTTTTGCTGTAAAATGATGCATGCATCACAGACACTTTAAATGATTCGAACATGCAACTGTCTTTACTAAAAAAAAGTCAATACATATTGACAAGCCTTCATAGAAAAAAAAACAATGGAGGCATTAGGTCAGTAACTTCTCTTTCTTTGAAAATACTAAATACACATATATTCAGAATTACGATGAAACTTCACTGGGGGTCTCAGCGAGATTTCGATAAGGTTTAATGTAAAGCATTAGGCAAGTTTGACTGAGGCATCAATTTTTGTGAATCGATTCGAATTGAACTAGCAGAATCGATTCACCAATTTAATCGGATGCTTTGAATCGATGTTTTCAATCGATCCGTTGCGAAATATTTTTTATGCAATTGAGTATCACAATTTACATTTTATAGAACTCATTTTGGTATCATAATGTGTTGTATAATGAAAAATAGTTGTATAATGTTCATAATGCAACTCATTTGAGTTGCATTATGAACATTATGCAACTCAAATGGGTTGCATTATGAAAAAATCATTGCATAAAATTTTGTATGTAACGAGTTGCAAAAAGTTGATTTTTTCAGCAGGAGTCGTACATTTATCCAACGAGGCTTGCCGAGTTGGATAAATGTACGACTCGTGCTGAAAAAATCAACTTTTTGCAACTCGTTACATAAATAACTGTTTTGGTTTTAAATCAAAAATTGAGATTGTATATCGAACCATCTCTGGAGAAATTCCTGGATGAATCCGTGGAGGAATTCCTAAAGAAATTCCTGGAGAAATTCCTGCAGGAATACCTAAAGAAAATCCTGAAGAAATTTCTGGATGAATGCCTGAAGCATATTCTGGAAGGAACGCCTGGATGAACTCCTGAAGGATTCCGTAGAGGATATCTGGAAGGAATCCCTGGAGAAGAAACATCTTGGGGAATTCCTGGAGGAATCTTTAGAGAAATTTTATGAGTAATTCTTGAAAGAAATCTTGAAGGACTTTTTGGAAAAATCGCTGGAGGAATTCCTGAAGCAATTTCTGGAGGACCCTCAGGAGGAATGCTTGTAGGATCTTCTGAATAAATTCCTGACGAAATCCCAGGTGGAACTGCGGGAGAAATCCCTAGAGAAAATCTTAAAGAAATCCCTGCAAAAATCCCTGGAAGAATTCTCTAGAGAAATTCTGGGAGGAATCCCTGGAGAAATTTCAGAAGAAACTCCTGGAGGAATTCCCGAGAACTTTTTCTGGAGGAATTCTTGGAGGAATCTCCGGAAGAATCCTTGAATTTCTGGAGTAATTTCTGAAAAAAACTCCTAGAGAAATTCCGAGAGGAATTCCCAAAGAAATTCCTGGAGAAACTCCTGGAAAATATCCCGGAGGAATCCCTGGAAAAAATTCCTAGAGGAATTCCTGAATAAATTAATGAACGATTTCCTGGAGGAATTGCTGTAGGGATTTCTGAAGGAATTTCTGGAGCAATTCTTGAGACAATTCCTGGAGGAATTACTGTAGAAATACCTAGAGTAATCCCTTGTGACATTCTTGGTAGGATTCGCGGAGGAATACCTTGAATAACTCCTGGATAAATTCCGGGAGGGATTCCTGGCGGCATTTCGGAAGGAATTCCTAGAGGATTTCCTGGAGGGTTCCTGAAGAAATTTTTGATGGAACTTCTAGAGGAATCTTAGAAGGAATTCATGCAGGGATCGCTGGAGGAATTCTTGGAAAAATTCCTGGATAAACTTCAATCGGAATTTCTGGATTTTTTGGGAAAATTGCCGTAGGTATTGTGGAGGTATTCCTATAGGAATTCTTGGAGGAATGCTTAGAGCAATTCCAAAAGGAATTCCTGAATGCCTGGAGGAACCCCTGGAGAAATACCTGAAGACACGCCTGTAGGAATTCCTGGTGTAATCTCTAGAGAAATTCCTTGAGAAGGAATTCAGTAGGAATCTCTGGAGGAATTGCTAGAGGAATTCCCCGACGAATCCCTGAAGACCCTGTAAGATTTTTTAGAGGAATCCATGTAGAAATTCCCAGAGGAATCATTGGGGAATTTCAGGAGGAATCCCTTGAGGAAATCCTGCAAGAGTCCCAGGAAGAATTCCTAAAGAAATCCAAGAATCAATTTCTAAAGGAATTCTAGGAGAGGAAGAAATCTCAGGAAGAAGTACTGAATACATCGCTGAAATTCCAGAGGAAATCCTAAAAAGGAACTCTTGGAGCAATTCCTGTAGCAGTTTCTGAAGGAATCTCTGGAGGAGTTGCTGAAGAAACTCCAGGAGGAAGCTTGAAAGCAATCCCAAGAGCAATTCCTTAGGGAATATCCAAGCAGTTCCTGGAGGAAGTCTTGGAATAGTTCCTGGAGGAGTTTCTGGGAGAACTTCAGGAGGAATCCCAAGAAGAGTTCTCGGAGGCATTTGCAAAATAATCCTGGAAGTTGATTCCGAAAGAATAACAGAAGGAATTCCCTGGAGGAATCTCGGAGAAATTTGTTAAAAAACCCCATGATGAATCTCGGAAGCAATCCCTTGAAGATTTCCTTAGGAAATCTCTCGAGAGCTTTTTTAGCGAATTCCTGGAAAAATTTATGTAGGAATCCCTGGACGAATTGTTGAAGGAATACTTGGACGGGCTCCTAATGGATTTTTTGTACGTTTTTTTTTAATGCCTGCATTAATTTTTAAATTATCTCAAGTTGAATTTCCTGAAAGAATTTCTGGACGACATTCCTGCAGAAATGCTTTGAATAATTCTAAGTGCGCTCGTAGCCTACAGCCACCGACACAACATCCCCTTCGTCATAGGGTGTGACGCAAATGCACATCACACCGTATGGGGAAGTACAAATATAAACACCAGAGGTGAGTACCTGTTACAGTTTCTCTCTTCCAAGAACATTGACATTTGTATTGTTGGTGACAAGCCCACGTTTGAAAACCTCATTCGTCAGGAAGTTTTGGACTTGACTCTATGTAGTCGGTCTATCTCTGATAAAATAAAAAACTGGCATGTTTCTGAAGAAATATCAATGTCAGACCACAAACACATCATCTTCGAATGGGAAGGGGGTCTAACGATAGAAAAAACGTTTAAAGATCCTAAGAAAACTGATTGGGAATCCTACTCAGCTATCCTACAATCTGAAGAGTACATCATAGAAAGTCACATCAAGTCCATTACACAATTGGAAGATGCGTCCAAATCCATTAAAAACAAAATCCTTAATGCCTACCAAGAGAGCTGTCCAACTAAATCAATTAGTTCGAGCAGAGACGTTCCATGGTGGAATAAAACTGTTGAGCAGCTTAGGAAAACTGCGCGTAGGGAATTCAATCGTGCCAAGCGAACCGGCGATTGGAGCCTATACAGAAAGGCCCTGACGAACTACAACAAAGAAATAAGGTCAGCCAAACGGAAATCGTGGATTCTAATGTGTGAAAGCATAGAGAATACACCCGTAGTGGCCAGACTCCAAAAAACTCTTTCAAAAGACCACTCCAATGGTGTGGGTAGCCTCCGAAAGACGGATGGTTCGCTCACTGTAGAGCCTAGCGATACACTGAGCGAATTGTTAAAGATCCACTTCCCTGATTCAATCCCTGAGTTGAGCATCGGCGACCAAGACACTGGAATTGCTGTCTCAGATCCACAAGAGATCCAATCATGGGTTTCTGGATCTAAAAAAGACGCAATAAAGGTTGCAAAGGAAGCTTTCACTCAGGCCAGGGTTGAGAGGGCTGTGAGATCTTTCGAGCCATTTAAGTCTCCTGGCATGGATGGAATATTCCCAGCGTTGATCCAAAAAGAGGAGAAAACACTGGTTCCACTCTTGGTTGAGATTTTTAGGGCGAGTCTGATTTTGGGGCACATACCCAACGATTGGCGTCAAATCCGGGCTGTCTTCATTCCGAAGGCAGGAAAGAGGGATAAAACCAACCCCAAAGCATTCAGGCCGATAAGTTTATCCTCTGTAATGCTCAAAATTATGGAAAAGGTACTATGCGAGTACAAAAATCACAAATTTATGAAAGCAATGCCTTTGTCAAAAAACCAATTCGCTTATCAAAGTGGAAAATCTACGATCTCGGCACTACATACGGTAGTTCAAAAGATCGAAAAAACACTCAATGCAAAAGAAATTGCTCTTGTAGCATTTCTTGATATTGAGGGCGCATTCGATAACGCTTCTTATTCGTCTATAGGGTCAGCAATGTTGAGGAGAAAATTCGACCCATGCATTGTTACCTGGGTACATGCTATGCTAGCTAATCGAAAAATCTCCTCTGAGCTTAGCGGTTCATACATTACTGTTAAAGCAACGAGGGGATGTCCGCAAGGCGGAGTGCTTTCTCCTTTGTTGTGGTCACTGGTGGTGGATGAGCTTCTAGACAGCTTAGAGAGAAGAGGCTTCGAAGTGGTTGGATATGCTGATGACGTTGTCATTATTGTACGAGGCAAATTCGAAAGTGTTATCGTGGAAAGAATGCAATCTGCCCTAAATCACACTTTTTCCTGGTGTCATAAGGAACATTTATCCATAAATCCTACAAAAACTTCCATTATCCCTTTCACCAAACGGAGGAAGGTCCAACTGAAACCCCTTTTCTTGAATCATACACAACTAGTTTATTCAAGCGAAGTAAAATATCTAGGTGTCATACTCGACGCAAAACTGAATTGGAACTCTCATCTCCAATCAGTTGTGCAGAAAGGTCTCAATACACTTTGGGTTTGTTCAAAAACCCTGGGTAAAAGATGGGGCCTAAAACCAAGTATGATCATGTGGATATATAAAACCATTGTTCGTCCCAGGACTACTTACGCTTCCCTTGTCTGGTGACCTAAAACTAATGAGGCTGCTGCAAGGGCGAAGCTCAACAAAATCCAACGCACCGCTTGCATAGCCATCACTGGTGCAGTTCGTAGTACACCCACTTTGGCCCTAGACGCAATGCTTCACCTGCCCTGGTTAGATCAATTCATAAAGCTGGAAGCGGAAAAAAGTGCTCTAAGGTTAAAGAGAACAAAAACACTGCTGTCGGGAGACCTTACGGATCACCTCAGCATATTAAATTAATTTGCCATAAATCCCGCAATAGGAATTTGTAGTGAGTGGATGGAAACGGTAGTCAATTATGACTTACCTTACGATGTGCTCATTCCTTCCCGCCAGGAGTGGGAAGGAGGTGGACCCAGCGTTCCAACAGGCTCTATAAATTTCTTCACAGATGGTTCGAAAATGAATAATCTGACAGGCTCCGGAATCTATGGCCCTAGAACAAAAATCTCTGTCCACTTAGGACAGTGGCCCACAGTATTTCAGGCGGAAATATATGCAATATTAGAATGCGTGTTATTATGCCTGAGGAGAAAGTATAGGTTTGCAAAAATATGTATTTTCTCTGACAGCCAAGCGGCACTTAAGTCGCTTAATAACTACACTTGTAACTCAAAGCTAGTGTGGGAATGCATTCTGGCTTTGAAAAACTTATCCATACGCAATCGAGTCTACCTATATTGGATCCCAGGACATACGGGTCTAGAGGGAAACGAGATTGCTGATGAGCTAGCCAGAAATGGATCTAATGAAAGGTTCATTGGCCCTGAGCCCTTCTGCGGGATCTCAGACTGCTCTGTAAAAATGGAACTGAACAAATATATGGTCAGTCAAATCACATCGAACTGGAATGCACTTCCCCATACGAGCCAATCTAAAAGGCTCGTAACGATAAACCCCAAGAAAACCCAACAACTATTAGGTCTCAACAAAAGGGATCTCAACATCTACACCGGTCTAATAACTGGACACTGCCCCTGCAGATACCATCTACAAAAGATCGGAGCAATCCAAACCTCAAATTGCCGCTTCTGTGACGAGGAGAGGGAAACATCAGAACACATCCTCTGCTATTGCAGCGCACTCACTCAACGTAGGTTCAAAGTTCTCAGCAAGCCCTTTTTAGGGCCTGCTGACATATGGATCTTATCTCCCAAGGACGTGGTTGGCTTCATAAAGCTAGTCTCGCCAGAATGGGGGAGTCACATACTGTAACTCAGGATCTCTATTCATCAATAATAGATGGTCTTGAGTTCAGTCGATACCAAGGTATCTCAGTGACAAATATGTTACTGAGATAACTTGCGTACCTCACAGCAAAAGGGTATATCACAATAGTTCTAAAATCGGGACGCAGTGATCTTCACCCGACAAACGAGAGAAGTGGAATTATTGGAGCAATCTTCAGCGGAATTCTTGAAGAAATATATTAAGATAACCTTGAAGAAATCTCTAAAAGAATATCTGCAGAAATACCCTAAGGGATCTCTGGAGAAATTCCTGAAGGAAACCTCGAAAACAGCACTTGAACAATCACTGGAGGAACCTTCAAAGATATCCCAAGACAAACCCCCGAAGAAAAGTCTGGTGGAATCCTTTGATGAATTCTAAAAGGAATTTCTGGAATAATTCCAGAGCTATGAAAGCTTTGGAAAAAATCCTGGAGGAATTGTTCATACCCATATATTTTACGAAACTAGAAACAAATCTAAAATAGCCATTTTGATTCCTCAAAACTGTAAAGTTTATTTGCAAATTCACATATCGGGCACGTATGCCGCTTAAAAGTCATCTCAAGTCATCTTAAGTCAGCCCCCCTGGGGGCTAGCTTTAAAGTTTGCTAAAAGTTTTCAAATTGTTCAAACGGTTAAAAAGTTATCGAGCCCAAAAGTTTTTTTTTTAAAGAAGAAAAAAAAATACAAATTTTAAAAACTCATATTTTGCGTGACTTTTAAATTTAAAAAGAAGATGAAAACAATAGGTTGAAAATTGAAAAAGTTATGGCAGTCAAAGTGAAAGCACCTTTCAATTACTCGCAAATTCAACATTGAGGCGTTTGCGTTTGGCTCAAACTCAGAGATTTCTTTTTTATGTCATTTGAATCCGAAAGAGCTTACGAATTCTAGGTTTCAACAACTTTTGAAAAATAAGCTGCAGACTACTGAATATTTAAAAGGCTGAACACGGAAGGCTAAAGTCGTAGAATAGTAACGTAAGGCTGAATTAACAAAAAAAAATTAAAAAATAAAAAAGCCGAAAACTCAGAAATGCATAAAATGAGTTATTAGATTGAGTTAAGGCAAGAAAGTATTGATGAATACCAATCAATAGGTGATTTCCACTTCTTTTATTTCAGCCTTTTTTATAGTTTCAGCTTGGTGTGTTTCAGCCTTCCATAGATAACCCAATCTCATTTTCCAAGGATTTCTCAATAAATATGAAGATTTCTACGAGAATTCCCCCAAAATTTATGTAAAATTTTAGAAGGTTTTCATTATTTTTTACGAGTATTTCTCAATATATTGTTCTTTGAAGAGTTCCTCCGAGGATTTATCTAGAAATTTCTCCAGAAAACTCCTGCGAAGATATCACTAAATACTTTTACGACGATTTCTCCAAATATAACTCTTCACAAGTTCCTGCCAAATTCTTGCTTGTTTTCAGAAAATCTTCCAGAAATTCTCCAAAAGATCCGTCGAGTCATTTTCCAGATATTGGCTCGAGGCGTACTCATAAAATTCTTTCAAAGGTTCCGATTGTAATTTAGGTAGCGATTCCTTCAGAAAGGACTCAAGGATTCAAGGATTGTTCCAGAATATTACTCAGATATTCCGGCTGGAATCGCTTAAAGGAGCACTTTAGTTTCATGTTAGAGTGCCCTTAATCCTTCTCTAAGAATTCCTCAGAAGAATATTCTTGAGGGAACTTCTTCAATGTTTTTTCCGGGAAATTCCTTTGAGGATTCCAACATCAATAATTGTGGAGAATTCCTCAGATTTTTTTTTCTTTTTTATTTAGGGATTTTCTGCCGTAGGCAGGTTCATCCCTCAGAAGAATCTTCTTGAGGAAACCTATCAAATGTTTTTTTCGGGAAATTTCCAGCACTAATGATTGCAGAGATACCTCCAGAAATTTCACTGAAAATTATTCTGGATAATCAGCAAGTTATCAGAAGTTTTTTTTTTTTCAAAAATTCTTCTAAGCAATCTATTACATATTATTAATATCTTTTGAGAGGGTTCTCCCAGGAGTTATCTTGAGATTTTTTTCTTTCTTTTTTGAAATCTTTCTAAGGAATCACTCTAGAAATGCTCAATTATTTCTCAGAGGGAATAATTTCGTTATTTTGAAATCCTTAAAGCATTACTTCCAAAACTAGTCGGCATGTGTGGCAAATATTGTAAAATTGATTGCTAAAACATAAATAAACAAATCCAGGAGGAAACTGAAGAGAATAGTGAAAATTGCTGAAAACATTCTAAAAATATATACACTAAAACTTCTTTTTATGCAGGTTATTTTCACGCAATTTTAATGTACGCACCTTTGTTACGCCCTGCATAAAAAAAAGAAAACTCTTCAGAACCACTGTGCATATCTGTGATAATGTAATGATGTTAACTATGGCGCCGGCGGCCAGAGGGCGTTAATAGGAGAAAGCAGAGGGAGATTACAGGGGCGTTTCAAGAGGATGCTAATGTGTTTGAGGGAGAGGGGGTTCTAGGAGATCTCAGAGGTGTTTCAGGCGGCTGGCTTCGAGAGAAGTACTTGGAGGTCTTAGGATGGTTTCAGGGGTTTTGTAGGGACACCTAGAGGTCTAAGGGGCGTTTCAATGAGTTTCCAGAGTCCTTCAAGGAAGTCTGAAGTGAGTACGGGGGCGTTTCAGGCGATCGAAGGGAAGTTTCAGGTGACCTCTGGGGCGCTTCAAAAGATCTCAAGATCTCAGCAGAGGTTTTCAGGGAATTTTGAGTTGCATTTCATGGCATTTGATGGGAACCAGTAGATCTTAGCAGCAAGAGGATCTCAGGGCATTTCAGAGACACGAAGAGGTCCCAGGGGCATTTAAGGCGGCCTCAGGGTAGTATCAGAGGGTTTCAGGGTGTTCCATCGGAATCCAGAGGAATCCAGGGGGTCTCGAGGGTTCTACACGGTTTCAGGGGATCTCAGGGGGATTCTAGGGGACCTCAAGAACACTTCAAAGGATCTTAGGGTGTTCCATGTAACTTCAGGGGCCTCAAGGGGAACTTCAGAGGGGCTCAAGGGTGTTTCACGGGATTTCATTGGGGTACCAGGAGATCTTGGGGGCGTTTCATGGGGATCCCAGGGTGTTTCACTGAGTACTATGAGGCTCCAAGGGCCATCAGGGGTACTTAGGGTCGCCTCAGGGGCGTTTTAGGGAGTTTCAGAGGGTTCAGGAAGATCTCAGGGGAGTTTCAAGCAAGACCCAAGTGGTTTCAGGGGCATACCGGGAGATTTCAGGGGCGTTTTAAGATGGTCCCAGGGAGTGTCAGAATCTACTGGTATCCCTTGAAACTCTCTGAAATGTCCCTAAGACCCTCTGGAACTTCCCTGGACCCCCAAAGACTCTTTGAAGCGTCCGAAAGGCCTCCCGGACCCCATGCGATGCCTCTAGGAATCACTGAAGTACCCCTGAGAACCATTGAGACCCCTCAAAGCGCCCTCAGATACTTGGAACCGCCTGAAATTCTCCTGAAGCCCCCTGAAACGCTCCTGGGATACCCTGAAGTGTCCCTGAGACCATCTGGTACCTTTTGAAACCACATGGGACCCAGCTGACATGCCCCTGAATTCTGCTGAGACGCTTTTGAAACGCCCCTGAAATAAAAAAAGATGCACTCTAAATTTTCGTATTTTATGCCTGATTTTCCTATGAATTCTATGTGCGCACGAAAAGGTCTGCCCTCCTCAAGCAGAGTTCGACAGAATTGTGGTCGGTGTTGGTGGCTTGGCGTGAAAATTCGGTTCGTTTATAGTTTTACTAGCATTTTATTTTTCCGATCCCTGAACTGACCTCGTCTGACACGAAATGTTTTGTAGCATGCAACTCTCCCGCACTGACTGCCGTCTGGTAGCCGCAACAGTCAGTCTGTCTGTGTCGGCATGGTATTCAGTCGATCGCTCATGAGATCAAGACCGAAACCGGCTGCTTTTGTTAATTAAGAATTATAACTAGTTTTAATTAATTCCATTAGAAGTTCTTTTCTGCAGAGCGCTTGGCCTTGTGCTAATCTGTATCTCAAACACCCCGGGCTATGTGACATAGGACCACGCTTAGGACGGTTTTGTGACACGACATGCTGAAATTGAATCTAGAGGTATGGTGTTCGCAGACTTCATGCCCGATACATGTTTCGTCTTCTTGGCAGATGGAAAACTTTTTTTTATGATTAGTGGCGGTTCAGAAGTTCTTCTGTGGCAAAGCTTCTACTGAACGATATTGCTAACGTGGCTTCTCTTTAAACATGGGTTTGAGTAAGCGATGTGGAATTATTGAATTGCACGCGATGAAACGGGAACGAATGCTTTTTATTACCTACCTTAACAAAGCAGCCACTAGTTGGTGTAGAATCCGAGTGAGTTTCAGTTTATACAGCCAGTTAGAATTTAATACCTGAGATTAGAATGCCCAGCCACAGAAATCCAATGTCGCGACTGTTCGTGTGACCAACATCTAGTTTGCCTCGCCCTTACAGCGTCAGTAGCGGTACCAAGAGCGGTACTATAAGTGTCAAATAAATTTTGTTTACCAAAACAAAAGGTCCTCTACAAGATGGGCCCTTAAAAATAGTCAATTATTGCAACTAAAGTTATTAAAATAAATAAATAAATAGGAAAACTGAGTATAGCGCCATTGGCGTTCTAGTGTATTTCTATTTACCTGAGTGTCTTGAAATATGTAGCACAAAGAGACACAAAGCAGCACAAACTATAAACCTCCTCTGGGAACAGATACTAGCTCAATCAAAGCAAACATTGTCCACCGGTGTCATTAAACAGCAGAACGTCACCGATATGGCCACGAAGCGTGTGATACCCTTGCTGGACCGAGTTCTTGTACAACGCGCCGAAGCTCCCACCCAATCCAGAGGTGGTATCTTTCTACCGGAGAAAGGGCGTATCAAAATGCAAGAGGGTACGGTCATTGCTGTCGGATCTGGATCTCGCAATATGCAAACCGGAGAGTTTATTCCATTGGCGGTGAACGTCGGTGATAGGGTTTTGCTGCCGGCTGGTGGACTGAAGGTAGATCTTGGAGACGGGAAGCTGTACCAACTGTTCCGCGAGTCAAACATCTTGGGAGTTCTTGAGAAGAAGAAATGATAAATGTAACCAGGTGTATTAAGATAAAGGAAATATGTGATAAATAAATCGATATCTGAATGAAGGCAGATTATTTTTTGTTCATTAATTTTGACAATATAAGGATTTAACCTGAAATCCGAGAGAGAAGAGGCCTCGATTGTGAGTTACTTAATGTCAAGAAGGACCTGTAACAAACTGTCACTGCAAATTGAGCTTAAAACCGCTTTTCGATGGTGTTCCCTCCTAGAAAATCAGGAATTTACGCGTAGAGAGAACTATCAACATATGAAAACATTTCATGACTGAATGGCAAATTTGACTCAATTTTACGTCCATCATGTACAGGGGATGGCCAAAATGTTTGGGATAGGCAACTTTTTTTTCTCTCACAAAAAGTTCAGCATGCTATAACTTTTCATAGAGCGCATCAAAAAATCTCAAATTTTGACTGTTTGTCAACCTATTATATGCGCATCATTAGTACAAATTTGGGCTTGATTGATTAATATTTCGCAAAGTTAGAACCGTTCGGGTAAAACACCTTTTTTAGACAACGCATTTTTGAGCTGTCATATCTCGGAAACCAGTAAACCGAATTGAATGAAATTTTGACCGTACACTAACAATATGTAAATACTTCACAAACTATTAAAACATAGATACTTTTTAAACGTTGAAAAAAGTTATCATGGATTGACACTTTTTGGACTTTTCTCGAAAAAATATATTTTTTTTTACATTAATGTGAATAAATTTTAGTGTTGATATCCAACGATTTTCCACTTCTGTTCTCAAATTATCTCTAATCAGATATATTAGAGCCTATTTAGATTGAAGGAAGAACACATTAAATAATTTTTGTGTGGTATTGTAAATTTTACTTATTTTCCTCTATATGGGTAAAAATTTCAACCCGATATAACTTAATTCGCCGTGAGAAAATATTACATTTTATAACGTCGTATTGAGTATCAATATATCGTTGATAAACGTTAAAAAATTCATTCAATTTGGTTCACTGGTTTCCGAGTTATGACAGCTCAAAAAATAGTTGTCAAAAAATAGTGTTTTACGCGAACGGTTCTAACTTCGCGAAAAAATAATCAATCGAGCCCAAATTTGTACCAATGATGCACACATAATAGATTGACAAACAGTCAAAATTTGAGATTTTTTGATGCACTCTGTGAAAAGTTACAGCATGTTGAATTTTTTTGTGGGAGAAAAAAAGTTGCATATCCCAAACATTTTGGCCATCCCCTGTAAGTTCGAGTTGTTTTCTCAGAATCACAACAAACTTTTCTCACCAGGTACGTAGAAACAGTTTCATATATGACGCCATTCTTGTTTACGGGCGCTTTTGAACGTGTTTGATTCGTTCGAATACCTAACCCCTTTTTATTTTGCTGGCGTAAATGAGAATGCGAACGTTCAAAAGTGGAATCGATCGAAAAACAAAGTGAGGGTGTTAACCTTCCAGGACGCGCGCCATCAAGCTACCGAAACTGCACCGCGCTCGCGCTGTATACGAAAAGCGAAGTTTTTTGGTAGTGTTGTACTTTTTACAACAGCGCGCGCGCTTAAGGGTTAATTTAACATGTGGGTTACCGGAAACCTGCTTGTGAATTTCCCCCCAGGAGCTCCTGTTGAGATTCCTCCAGGACAACTTTTCAGGATTCCCCTAGGAATTCCTTCAGGAATATCTTCTGCAGTTCCTTCGGGCATTCTTCCTGGGATTGCTCATGAAGCTCTTTGTTAGATTTCACGAGAGCATTGAGAAAGTTCCCTCTGGGATTCTTCAGCTGTTTCTCCTGAGATTCCAAAAAAGGTTTAACCTGCGACTTCTGGAGTTATTTCCGGGATTCCTCCAGGAACTCCTTCTAGGACCCCTTAAAGATATTCCTTCCGGGATTTCTTCAAAATTTAGAAATGTTACTTAGAATTGATTTTGACACTCATTCAGAAATTCTTTTGGAATTTCTCCATGAGTTCTTTCTGTGATTTTTCAAGTAGATATTTCTTGGATTTTACCAGGATTTTCGTCTGAGATTTCTGAATTTCTAACTACATTTTTTTTAAGAATTCCTTCTGAGATTTTCTCGTTAGATCTATGTAGGTTTTCCCAAGAAATTCCTTTCAGGATTCATTCAAACATTCGTTTAAAATTTCCTACAGTAATACCTTCTGAGATTCCTCCATAAAACCTTTTGGGAATATGTTCCGGGATTCCTCCAGGAATGTTTTTCTTTCAAGGAACTCTTGGAGGAATCCTAGAAACAAAATTCTGTGAAAATCCCAGAAAGAGCTCCTCAAGCAATCACAGAAGAAGAAAAAATAATTTCTAAAGAAGTCCCTCAAGGAACCTCTAGTCCTAGAGGAATGTCAAATGAAACTCATTTTGGCATCCCAGATGGAACGCTTGGGAAAACTTTAAAGAATCCTGGCATGAATTCCAGGAAGGAATCCTTCTGAAGAAATCTCAGAAGGTGGAATCCTTAAATGTAGGCATCTGGAAAGCAACTCTGTGAAGAATTATAGAAGGAACTCTTCTAGGAATCCCAGAGAGAACTTCTAATGGAAATAATGACAAAAATTCTAGAGGAATCTCAGAAGGAACTCCTGGAGAAATATGGGAAGGTATCCTTGCAGGTACCTTGATAATAATTCCTGGAAGATTTCTGTAATTTCTTAAAAAATCGTAGAAAGAATTCTGTAAGCAAGGAGCTTCTGCAGAAATTTCGAGAAGAACTATTTGTGGAATACAAGAAGGAATCTCTTTGGAAACCCTAAAAAGTTTATTGAAATTTCAAGAAGAATCACAGAAAGATCTTCTAAAGGAATCCTGAACAAAACCCAAGAAGAATATCAGAAGAAGCATCCTGAGCAGCCTCAGAATGGAACTCCTGGAAGATCCTTGTAATGAATCTTGAGAAACACTGGAGAAATTTCTGGAGCAATCCCGGAAGGTGTTCTTGAAGGAATCTCAGATGAAATCTCTTCAAGCCGTTTAACCCAAGGTGAAAATTAAAATTCAAAATATCACCAACAGCTCATTTTCAACCGACTTTTACCCCAACTCGTATAACCCGTTAGTTTAAAAATGTAAGCGATCAGCATTTTTTGAACTTCTGGACGAAGTAAGGTCGATGGGTCACTGGGTCAGGTCGGGTAACAAATGATCAAGTACAATTCGCATCCTCAAGCCTCTCCCATAATATTTCAAAGGAAGTTGGCATATTTGTTGCTAAATAATTGCAGGAATTGCTATCGCTTCGAAGTTTTGAATTTCCAAGATTTCTTTTTGTCTTTCTGGGTTAAACACTTCTTAACACAAGATGTGATTCCCTTATTACCGTCAGTCGTCATTACAGCCATCCTCTGAACCTCTCTAGCCTTTTAACAGTCTTCATATTTCTTGGATATCTCGATAGATTGCCCGAATGCGTCGTTACAGAACATGGAAACAAAAAACATTGTCCTGATCCAATATAAAAAATACTTTATTGGTAGACTAAGTACGACAAAAAGAGGACAAACGAAGAGGAAAACGATGACAGATGAGGGCGAACTATAAACCCAAATCGAACTACAAAAATCAAACACTGACATCAACATGTTTAACATAGATTTATGATATTCGTGTATTCCAAGTCAAGGGGTCATCGAAGTGACTCTAAGTTACTCACTGAGTCACCCTTTCTTGAGATAAAAACAAAACAATATTAGTTTCCTACCAGTATGAGCGCCCATGGATTACTTCACAAAATATCAAGAAATAACTTGAACAAACAACTATATCAAAGATTTATATCTAAATTTTCTCCAGAGATTTCAAGAGTTTCTTACAGGATTTTTTTTTTAGATATTTCATTAGCTGTTTCTCGGAAATTTCCTAAAAGGGTATTTTAGAAAATCTTGCAAAGATTGCTTCAGAAATTCATCCATGATTTTTTTTTTCAAAATACCTGTGATTTCTTCAGACATTCTTTGAGAGATTCCTCCAAATATTTATCAAAGGATGCATGTGGAAAATAAGTCAGGATATTTTCAGACATTACTCTATGGATTCTTGTTAAAATTCCTCAGAAATTTACAAAGCGATTCATTCAGAAAATGCTCCAGAGAATTAAAAAAAATCTGCCAGGAATGCCCTGGGAAATTTCTCCTTGGATTCCTTCCGGAATTGCTGCATGGATTATTTTAGAAAAACTTTAATTAAATTCTTTCAGAAAGTCTTAAACGGATTTCTTTCCGAAAGTTTTTTCTAGAACATCTGCCCTGAATATTTTCGGAAGTTGCTCTAGAATTGAGTGTAGAACTACTTCTAGCTAGAGGATCTTCCAATTTTTTTTAAGGAACTCCTCTAGAAAACCTTCCATGGATTCTTTCAATTCCTTCAATTCTTTTAAAATGCCGTACGAGAATTCTTTCAAAAAATCACCCTTAGATTTCTTCAGAAATGCTTTCAGCGATGTCTCCAAAAAATAAAAGTTCAGTATTCCTCCAGAAATTGCTATACGGATTCCCCTAGAAAATTTTTCAACGACTTCTTCAGGAATTTTCCCAAGTTTTCTTCAGTAGTTCTTCCAGGGGTTCACTAAAAAATTCCCTGGAGATTTCTTCAAAAATTCTTTATGAGACACCTTCATAAATTACTCTGTGGATTCCATCAAGAAATCATCTACGGATTGCTTTCAAAATTGCTCCATGGATCTTCTCGGAAGGTTTCCTCTAGAAATTTACTTGACGATTTCTCCGAAAATTTATCCAAGAATACTTTTATGTAAATTGCCATGAGTTCCTTCTGGAACTCCGCCAGGGATAACTTCAGAAATTCTTAAAGGGGTTCGTTTAGGTAGCCTTTGCAGAGATTCTTTTACAAATTCTTCCAGATGTTACTTCGAAAAATCTTTCAGAGATACATTCGGAAATCGTTCAGGCAGTCCACCAGAAATTTGTTCAGGAATTGCTCTAAGAATTCCATTGAAAATCCCCACCAGAAAGTGTCCAGGGACTTCTACAGGGATTCATCCAGAAAATTCTGCAGGAATTCTTCAAGAAGTTTATACAGAGATTCCTTCAGAATATCCTCCAGGTATTTCCTCAATAAATTCCTTTTCGAATTCTTTGAGAAATTCATTCAGACAATTTTTTTGTAAGAATTTCTACTAGAATTCTTTTAGAAACAGTTTCTTCAATAGATCTTTACAGAAGCTTATTTCAACGCTTATTTTTTCAAGATTTCTTTAGAAAATCTTCCACAAACTCCCTTAGGAATTTTATTGAAGGATTTCTTCCGTAATTTTTCCTTAGGATAATTTAATAAACTTTTCTAAGAATTTCGCCCTGGGCTTTTCCTAAGAATTTGTTCAGGTATTTCTGTAGGAAGCTTTCCAAAACATGCTGCTGGGATTTTTTTATACAAAAATATCTTCAGAGATTCTTCAGATCAGTACAGGATTTTTTCAACAGTTCTTCCGTGGAGATTTACAGAAATTCATCGAAAAATTAAAAAAAAAAAAAAACAAAATATTTTATTTTCTGAAATTCTTCTAAAAATCCATGAAAAACTCCTTCTGGGATTTCTGCAGAAATTCCCGCACGATTTTATTTTGGAAATAGCTTCGGTGGCTCCGTCAGAAATATCTCCTGGGTACATTCAAAGATTTATGTATGTAGGAATTGTTTCAGATATTCTTACAAGGATTTCCTTGAGAAGATTTTCCAGAAATTGCATAAAAATACCTGGAAGAATTTTTGAAATAATCTCCAAATGAATTTCTAAAGATATCCCTGAATAATTGTCTATTGAAATCCATTCTTAAAAAATCTCCTTGTTACAATTTTGGAGATTCCTAGAAGAAATTCTTGAAAATTTTCTGGACCGATTCTTGGACAAAAATGCCTGGAAAAGTATTTGAGGAAACTGCTTAAGATATCTCCTTAATTCCTAGAAAAAAAAGTACGATACTTCTGGAGGAACTCGGAACGTAATTTGAAGGAAAAATTGCTACAGATATGTCTGAGAGAAGACCTTAAGATAACCGAAGAGAGACTTATGAAGGAATGTCTGCCAAAGTTTCTGTAGAAATTACTGACAAAAGTGCTGATGGAACTCTTGTATAAATCCATTAATAAATTTCTGAGATTTTCCTGGAGGAATTCATGGAATAATATCGTATACTATTTCCTCAGGGATAGTAACATAAAAGTCCTACAGAAACAAAAAAAAATAACCTTGAAAACATTTTAGAGAACTTTTGAATGGGTTTATGAAATATGTATAATGTTTTTTTTAAGAATCTTTGAAAGAATACCTGGAAGAAAAGAAGCACCCTCTGCATGTATTCGTAGAAGGATTTCATGATAAGTTCTACCAAGGAATAGATGCTGCAGCAATTTCTGTATAAATTTCTGAGAAAATCTTTGGAGAAACTTCAAAAGCATCACAAAAAAAATGGAAGAATACATGAAGCAAAAATTTTTTGAGAATTTTCTGGTGAAATTCTAAAAAAAATAATACATGACGGTATCTTTGAGTATATGGAATAAGACCAAAAGAGGTTCTGGAGAAAGTTTTATAATAATGAAAGATTTCCAGGGAAAAAAATAGGATTTCTAAAAGAAACCCCTAGAAACATTTTCAAATGAATCTCTGTATACATAAATACCTGGAATTGTATTTTTTGATGGAATCTTCGGAGGAGCTCCTTGAGAAACCTTGATGAAATTTCTAGAATTTTTCAGAAATATCCAAAAGAATGTTGATGGGAAATTCTGCACGAGCTTCAATAGCAATCTTTGATGGGATTTCCTAAATAATCGTTCAAAGAATCCCAGGAGGAATTTCTGAACGAAGCTTACTTGAATCGTTCTGCGAGAATCTTCTTAAAATTTTTGACAAATCTTGAAAGAATCCCTAAAGGAATCTCTGGTGGAATGCCGGGAGGTATTCATAGAACATTACAGGAGAAGAATAAATTCTAATTTTTTTTTTTGAAGAAATCGTTAGAAGAGTTATTGTTGAACTCATAGAAGAAAAACCTGCCAGAATGCCCTTCCGCAAAAATTGGCGAGAACTTCCAGAACTTTACCATTTTGATCATTTTCAACCTTCCAGGACGCGCGCCATCAAGCAACCGAAACTGCACCACGCTCGCGCTGTATACGAAGAGCGAGGTTTTTTGGTAATATTGTACTTTTTACAACAGCGCGCGCGCTGAAGAGATAAAGAAATGGTTCAGAACCGGTACAAGGCAAGGTGTAAGCGGGCTGGTCTCAGCAAGAGACACACAATAAATACTCATTTTCGATGACCATTTTTAAATCTTGGTTTAAGCATTCCGTAGGTTTTATCAAGGTCACATACAACTCATCCTTGGCACGGTAAAGGCTGGGTATGCTGCGCAATTCAGATCCCATTGTGATCCACTAGCCTCTGCCCAGCAACTCCTATCCCTACCTCCACGCGGTACCGGCCGGAAACTATGAGCAACCTTAGGGAAGATCGGGTAACCAACTCCCGGTGGGAACTTTGGTCATAGGCTGACAGGGAAGGGGGGTTTGCTTCGGTAAACCTGAGCGTCTGTACTCCAAGAGGAGCGGCTCACAACAGCGTCTGATCCCCATGTTAGGGGCGGCTGATCTATGTCCGAGTGCCAGGGAAGGACTCTAAGCTCAACTGTGCACTATGGTCCTCCGGAAAGTAGGGGGTTGGTGTCAGGCCCTACGAGCCAGCCGTAAAAAACCATTGTAACGGAAAATCAGCAACAGAATAATACGAACCGAGACCAACGGCAACGACCCCAGCGAACAAAAAGGACTTGCGATTGGAAACTCGGTACGTGGAACTGCCGATCTCTCAACTTCATTGGGAGCACCCGCATACTCGCCGATCTACTGAAGGACCGCGGGTTCGGAATCGTAGCGCTGCAGGAGGTGTGTTGGACAGGATCCATGGTGCGAACGTTTAGAGGTAATCATACCATCTACCAGAGCTGCGGCAACACACGCGAGCTGGGAACAGCTTTCATCGTGATGAATGTCGATCGACGAAAGAATGTGCAGGTTGAGGATCAAGGGTCGATTCTTCAACTTCAGCATAATAAACGTGCACAGCTCACACTCCGGAAGTACTGATGATGACAAGGACGCATTTTACGCGCAGCTCGAACGCGAGTACGATCGCTGCCCAAGCCACGACGTCAAGATCATCATAGGAGAATTGAACGCTCAGGTAGGCCAGGAGGAGGAATTCAGACCGACGATTGGTAAGTTCAGCGCCCACCAGCAGACGAACGAAAACGGCCTACGACTCATTGATTTCGCCGCCTCCAAAAATATGGCCATACGCAGCACCTTTTTCCAACACAGCCTCCCTTATCGTTACACCTGGAGATCACCACAGCAGACGGAATCTCAAATCGACACCGTTCTGATTGACGGACGGCACTTCTCCGACATTATCGACGTCAGGACCTATCTTGGCGCCAACATCGACTCCGACCACTATCTGGTGATGGTCAAACTGCGCCCAAAACTCTCCGTCATCAACAATGTACGGTACCGGCGACCGCCACGGTACAACCTAGAGCGACTGAAGCAACCGGATGTCGCCTCAGCATACGCGCAGAATCTCGAAGCCGCGTTGCCAGACGAGGGCGAGCTCGATGAGGCCCCTCTAGAGGACTGCTGGAGTACAGTGAAAGCAGCCATCAACGACGCAGCCGAGAGCACCATCGGGTACGTGGAACGGAATCGACGGAACGAATGGTTCGACGAAGAGTGCAGAACGGTTTTGTAAGAGAAGAACGCAGCGAGGGCGGTAATGCTGCTGCAAGGGACTCGACAGAACGTGGAACGTTACAAACAGAAGCGGAAACAGCAGATCCGCCTCTTTCGGAAGAAAAAGCGCCGCCTGGAAGAAGCGGAGTGTGAAGAAATGGAACTGCTGTGCCGTTCCCAAGAAACACGGAAGTTCTATCAGAAGCTCAACGCATCCCGCAACGGCTTCGTGCCGCGAGCCGAAATATGCAGGGATAAAGACGGAGGCCTCTTGACGGACGGACGTGAGGTGATCGAAAGGTGGAAGCAGCACTTCGATCAGCACCTGAACGGCGTGGAGAACGTAGGCACGGGAGCCCACGGCAACGGAAGAAACGACGACGCCAATGCAGCGGAGGACGGAAATGAACCAACTCCCACGCTGAGGGAAGTTAAGGATGCCATTCACCAGCTCAAAACCAACAAAGCAGCTGGTAAGGATGGTATCGCAGCTGAACTCATCAAGATGGGCCCAGAAAAGTTGGCCACCTGTTTGCATCGGCTGATAGTCAGGATCTGGGAAACCGAACAGCTACCGGAGGAGTGGAAGGAAGGGGTAATCTGCCCCATTCACAAGAAAGGCGACCATTTGGAATGTGAGAACTTCAGGGCGATCACTATTTTGAATGCTGCCTATAAAGTGCTATCCCAGATCATCTTCCGTCGTCTGTCACCTAAAACAAATGAGTTCGTGGGAAGTTATCAAGCCGGCTTCATCGACGGCCGGTCGACAACGGATCAGATCTTTACCGTACGGCAAATCCTCCAGAAATGCCGTGAATACCAGGTCCCAACGCATCACCTGTTCATCGACTTCAAAGCGGCATACGGCAGTATCGACCGCGCAGAGCTATGGAGAATCATGGACGAAAACGGCTTTCCTGGGAAGCTGACTAGACTGATTAAAGCAACGATGGACGATGTGCAAAACTGCGTAAGGGTTTCGGGTGAACTATCCAGCTCATTCGAATCTCGCCGGGGACTGCGACAAGGTGACGGACTCTCATGTCTACTCTTCAACATCGCTCTGGAAGGTGTGATGCGACGAGCCGGGCTTAACAGCTGGGGAACGATTTTCACAAAATCCGGTCAATTTGTGTGCTTTGCGGACGACATGGACATTATAAATAAATAAATAAGTCGAGTCAAGTACAAGACACTGAAGACGACCTTACAGTTGAGGTCGAAATACGTATCTGTCAAAGGATGCAAATTCTTAGTGGAATTCAAAGGAACCGTACTTAACCCGATTTTCTTTTTATTTACAGATATTCCCCTAACAAGCCCAGGTTAATCATCATCATGGACATTATAGCTAGAACATTTGGAACGGTGGCAGAACTGTACACCCGCCTGAAACGCGAAGCAGCAAAGGTCGGACTGGTGGTGAATGTCTCAAAAACAAAGTACATGCTGGTAGGCGGAACCGAACACGACCGGATCCGTCTGGGTAGTAATGTTACGATAGACGGGGATACTTTCGAGGTGGTGGAGGAATTCGTCTACCTCGGATCTTTACTGACGGCTGACAACAACGTGAGCCGTGAAATTCGGAGGCGCATCATCAGCGGAAGTCGGGCCTACTACGGGCTCCAGAAGAAACTGCGGCCGAAAAAGATTCACCCACGCACCAAATGCACCATGTACAAAACGCTAATAAGACCGGTGATTCTCTACGGGCACGAGACATGAACCATGCTCGAGGAGGACCTACAAGCACTCGGAGTTTTCGAGCGACGCGTGCTAAGAACGATCTTCGGCGGTGTGCAGGAGAACGGTGTGTGGCGGAGAAGGATGAACCACGAGCTCGCTGCACTTTACGGCGAACCCAGCATCCAGAAGGTGGCCAAAGCCGGAAGGATACGGTGGGCAGGCCATGTTGCAATAATGCCGGACAACAACCCTGCAAAGCTGGTGTTTGCAATTGATCCGGTTGGCACAAGAAGGCGTGGAGCGCAGAGAGCACGATGGGCGGACCAGGTGGAGCGTGACTTGGCGAGCATTGGGCGCGACCGAGGATGGAGAGCGGCAGCCACAAACCGAGTATTGTGGCGTACTACTGATTATGTCTTGTCTTAATGATGTTGAACAAATAAATGTATGTATGTACAACTCATCCTTCATGTTTTCAGCGCACAAAATGCTGATTGGCTATAGTTGAAGAATTTGCTTCTCTTTCTCAATACACAGATTCGATCACTTATCGACCTCCACCGAAAAAATCGCTTCATGTGCTGCCTTATTGCTGTCGCTGTTGCTGATGTGGTACTTGAATGAAGTTTTGGTGCTTGGACCCAGTCAACCAGTGCTCAAATAAGATGTTGCATAAGATGTTTAAGTGGAGGCGATATGCGTACATTTTACATGTGCCTAAATGGAGACATGCATGCATATGGGCTCCACTTTATCAACTTATGCAACATCTTATACGATTACTGGTTGTCCGGGGATCCTTCTTTCTGCTTCACTCGGATTTGCGCTCTCCTGTTTGTGCCACCGTATCTACTAGATAGCTAGGGCAATATCAGGTTGGATTCATGGGTGCATGCGCTACATCGGACCAGATGTTCGCCATCTGCCAGGTGTTGCAGAAATGCCGCGAATACAACGTGCCCACACTTCACTTGTTCATCGATTTCAAATCGACGTATGATCAAATTGATCGTGAACAGCTATGGCAGATTATGCACGAATACGGATTCCCCGGTAAACTGATACGATTAATCAAGGCGACGATGGATCGTGTGATGTGCGTAGTTCGAGTATCAGGGACACTCTCGAGTCCCTTCGAATCTTGTAGAGGGTTACGGCAAGGTGATGGTCTTTCGTGCTTGCTGTTCAATATTGCGTTAGAAGGTGTAATAAGGAGAGCGGGGATAAACACGAGTGGGACGATTTTGACGAAGTCTGTTCAGTTGCTTGGTTTCGCTGATATTGATATTATATTGATTGATTTCCGACTAATTTATGGGACTTTTTGGCGCTGTATCGGTCTTCGGGTTTCTTTAAAAACAACCGG
The DNA here is from genome assembly GCF_035046485.1 of Aedes albopictus. Lineage (NCBI taxonomy): Eukaryota > Metazoa > Arthropoda > Insecta > Diptera > Culicidae > Aedes > Aedes albopictus. Next base: position 331,477,261 of record NC_085138.1, read on the forward strand.
TTAGGTTGAAAGCCAACGTTTCGAATGTTTATTCATTCATCCTCAGGGCAAACTACAAATTTCACATTTAGTCACTGATTAACATATAACATACAGATTATACAAATTACTTACACCAAACAGTTATTTCAATGTCAAATGTTGCATGTCTATGGTTAAATATTGCAGTGTAATTTTGTCAGCCGTTCTAAAATCCATGTTCCAAAACCACTTGACTAGTCCCATAAATTGATTCATGGTCCCATAAAGTCATCCGCAGAACTCTACGATCGAATAAAGTTCGCCGTAACACGAAGTTAACTATCTACAAAACGCTGATTAGACCGGTCGTCCTCTATGGGCACGAAACATGGACCCTACGTGCAGAGGACCAACGCGCTCTTGGAGTTTTCGAACGGGAGGTGTTGCGTACCATCTACGGCGGAGTGCAGATGGAAGACGGGACTTGGAGAAGGCGAATGAACCACGAGCTGCATCAGCTGCTGAGAGGACCAACCATCGTCCATACCGCGAAAATCGGGAGGCTACGGTGGGAGGGTCACGTCATCAGGATGTCGGATAGCAATGGTTCTCTAGAGTCATCTGACTCTCGCAGAGTGCGGAACTGAAGACAAACAGCCATGGACCGAGTGGAATGGAGACGGCTACTATGTACAGCAGAGGCCACCCCGCCGTCCTTAGCCTGATCGATTCCTATCTACTGGATAGCTGCCGCATAAACGCCGACATTCAAGGCTTCCACATTCCAAGACCCTACTTCAAATCTGTGCCTTAAATGAATTATAAGATGTCATCTAAGTTTTATCATTCGCGGCCAGATGCTCGGGACATAGCTTCTGAACCAAGCTGAAGTCAGAAGGACAACACAACAGCGTCCATGCTGCACTACTAGTAGAGCACACAACTCTTAGCTTGTGGCCAATATATGCCATTGACTAACCTGTGGAAGCATAAGGTAGGAACTTATGTATGAGGACCAGAGTTCTGTTGGATGCTCCATCATGGATTCCAAATCACAATTTTCAATCCCGTGTCCCCAATTCACAGCAAATAAAACTCGTCCAAAATTCCACACTCATCATTACGATAATCAAACATTAAAATAAAAGCTCTCGGTGTGATGATTTCCCGGCTTACATGGCACCACATCAAAAGTTTTACAATCTCACTTAATCGGATTGGAAGCGATGATTACCAGTCAGTGCTATTTGATTCACGCTTGACTTGGAAAATCTGCTTCACCAACTTAATCCCATATCGCAAGTTTTTCTGATGCCATCAGCAGCAGCATCCACAGCATCACCGCCATTATTATTCCCCAGTGACTATGACGAGCGCGAGATTTTCTGCAAGTCTGGTGCAGATCTTTGCCGGGGATTTTACAGTGGATCCAGTCAGATCCATCGCACCCGCCACGCCAGGAACTGCTGATTGCAACAAATATGTGAGCGCACATTTCAAAACGAATCATTAGATAATTACTGGGTGGGTTGGCTTTTGCAGCGCAAGCGAGATTGGCGGTATATTCTTGGAGTCAAACATCTTTCCAACTCGATTTGGTAAGAATGTCAAATTGCAAGACTTTAGTATTTATCTAAGAAACCTCAACCTTGACATTTTTACAACATATGTTTAAGTTTGATATGAACAATTAGAAGCTTGTTGAATAGAGGTCAATTGCTACCAAATATAATTTTTTGATAACAAGCGCTTCAAACTTTTAACTGAGTTTGCTCCACTTTTATTTTAAAAGTTTTTGTTAAAACACATTAATATTTTGTTACTTTATTTTGGCATTTCCCATCAATCGGGAGCAAACGGTGCTTGGGTGAAGCATTCAGACAGTCAGTTACTCCTCAGCCCAGAGCGGTAGAAGATCTTCCATACCAGTGAGTTTCATCTTTTACGCTCATAATCGAAATCTACAGCGGGTTGGTTTTACGATCAGCGAATTGTTCCTAATTAAATAAGAAGTCTTAATTTTTATTTGAGTTTCTGAAACTGGCGTGATTCTTTTCGGTGACAGACAGTGAATGATTTCAGTATTAACCTACGCACGGCATCGCGAGTCTGGTTGAAAGAAAACTTCGCATGACTGATGGCGTACGATGCATGTAAAGAGCTTATGCTCGCTATAGCATAAAAGGATTCACGAAACATAAATTTTGGAAGCACATCCGGACTCGCTGTCTTTACGAGTGGGTACTTTTTCCCGCTTTTGGTGGATATGTACGGATGCGAATAACGGTTCCATTCCGCGAGATACCCACCGAATGGACAAGGAGGCCAATGAGAGTTAGGTTTTATAACGCCTTTTTCATAACTCAAATAAATGTTCACACATCGCACCAAGAGGTCGTCATTGCTGGATGTAATTCTTCACGATGTCGTCTGTCTGGCTGTTAGTAGTTCTCCGTGTTAGGGAGCATGTACGGTGGGTTTAATCAAGGCATATTCTCAAGAAATATGACTAAGTTTTGTTTTTTGGTATGAAATGTGTCATGCTATAATGATAGACTTAGTTAGTGCAGTGCCTGTAAGCAGGGCCATGCATAGGGGCTGTTCATAAACCACGTAGACCAAAAATTGACCATCTCAGACCCCGACCCTCTCCCCCCTCGTAGACTCTTGTCGATACAAAAATTTTGAAATTTGTATGGACCGTAGACTTTGGCCAGACCGCCCCCCTCCCCCCAAAAGGTCTACGTGGTTTATGAACGGCTCCATAGAAAAGACGTAAAGGGAGAGGTGTAACAACCAACACCCCCCTCTCCCCTGATCGTTTCATTGTTTCTTAATTGACCAGTAGTGCTTTCAAGGTTGAATCAGAGCTATTACCTGGTATTCCAAATTTTGACGCAGTTGTGGTTGGTACGCTCCTATGGGAAGAATTGTGCCTTAATAACATGATTTGGATGATTTTTTCTGTACGATTTGTAAAATTTTTAAATAAAAATCCAAAAAAATCAAAAGTGAAACTTATTTCTTGCAAGTGCATCCTTTTGTAGAAATAGCGTACAATCGGTCTTAGTTTTTTTTTTCTTACAAAAAGATGAATTTCTGAATGAGCAGCAATCAGTTGCGTACTAAGCACAAAACTTACTCTTATAGGCCTGATATGGGCTAACAAGGGATTAACCCTGGACGTGCATTAGTGTCATTACGACCTAGATAGTTTCGCTGAGTGTTCACTATGTCATCGTGCTAAGCGCCTTCTAAAACAGGAAGAAGGTTAAAAACTAATTTGTGTAGTTCCATCATAACTCTAATTGGGGCTGTTTTCCCTGATCATAAAAAACAGTTCCTTCTTCATACCTATGCAATAATTTCTAGAGCAAACAGTAAAATAATTTGACAAATGTATGCTCCTCAAAACAAAAGAACCTTTCAAGAAAAAAATTACCCCTTATAGCGCAAATGTTTTCTGAAGGAATTCCTGCAGGACTTTCATAAACATAATCATTGCAGAATGGTGCTACAATACCTGAAGGAATCTTTTAGCGACTGATGGAGTTTCCGAAAACAGTGAATCAAAATTCAACCATCGCGCAACAATAATGACAATGTCGCAACCTGTATTTGTTGCGACAAAACAACCCATGCGACATAAGTTTGTCCCAACTTGAAAATAATGGGATTATCATCATACACCACGAGTTTACAGATTTTTAAGCCTTGCATTGCGATTTTCGAACGGTAACTTCGAGTCGGTAAATACTGCAACTCTGGTGAAGCTCTATCACAGTTTCGACTTTGGGTTAGTAATAATTGATTATTCACGAGTTGAAAAGTACGCAACAAATTCAGCTTCCGTTTTGTCTGCAACAAAAAAATTCGAGATCATGTCATTATCTGTCACCAGTAGGGATAAAAACTAATCGTCACACCTTCTTTGTTGCTTGTTTTGTGCCTCTTTTGTCTGACAATTCTCTTCACTGTCCGAAAATATTTCTTGCGGAATGTCTAAATGGATTTTTAATAAGTCTCCAAATAAATACCTGTTTTATTTACGAAAAAAAAATGTATTCGATATCCTGTAGAAATCTAAAGCGACAAATAATGATTTTATGAAGGAAACTACCTTAACCCTCTAATACCCAATCCCGCCTTTAGACGGGGTATACCCAAGTAACCACGGTGCTGAAGCATTATTGCATGCAGATATACGGTGTACTTAGAGCAATCATTACTTTACATGCAAACTTAAAGTTGATTTAAAGTGGAAATGGGCAATTAAGCGACTGCTTCAAGATTATACCAGTATAATCCTAATTTGATTCTATAATTGCCCACTTCCACTTTAAATCAACCTTAAGTTTGCATGTAAAGTAATGATTGCACTAAATGCACCGTATATCTGCAAGCGATAAGGTTTCAGCACTGTGGTTACTTGAGTAGTTTGAGCATCTTTGTAATTTTTGTTTCTTGGAAAATCATTTTTTTTATATTTTTGGCTGATATTTAGGACTGTTTTGTATATCGCAAAACGGTTTTTGGTGTATTATAAAGCGTATTTACATTTTTTGAAAACTATTGAAAAATTGATGTTTTAGTCACCTTTTAAAAGTCATTGCTTATTTTGTATTGAATCGCTAGAATTAACATATTTTAAATTTTTCCCAAACCATTCTATCCTTGTTTAATAGTTTAAGGGAATCGAATACACTCTAGAATTATTTTTCTTAAAATTACACGGAAAATAAAATTTTCTGTGGAAAAAAATTAAAATAATAATATTTCAACAATAATCATAATATCTCAAAATGTTTTCATCTCAAAAAATCCGTTCCCCAAATTGGCTTCCAGGAAAAATTTAAAAGTGTGGGGATGATAAATAAAAATTAGAAAGATCAAAAACTGAAATTCACGAAATCGAGAATTAAAAAGAATCATCTTCCAAAACATGTTTAAATCGATATTAGATGACGAAAAATGATATTTGGATCAAAATCAAAAATTTGGGTATTAGAGGGTTAAGCAATTCCAAGCAAAATCTCTGGTTTTCCTAAATTCCAAAAGGAATCCCAGGGTCCATGCACAAATAACGTCACGCTTTCAGGTGGTGGGGAGTTTTGCATAACGTGACGACCCACACAAAAATTGGTGATGTCCCATAAATCCATGGCCGTATTTCTAAAAAGTCCCTAAAGAATCTGAAGAAACAAATGAATAAACATCTGCAAACATTCTTAGAATACATTTAGATGCTCTTAGGAAATATTTCTGCAGAAATTTCCTAATGAATTCCAAAAAAAATCCAAGGAGAAAATACTTAAGCATCTTTGAAAGAATCCTGAAGGAGTTGTCTGAGAACATACATACAGAAATATCCGGAAGGATTCCTAAGAGTATTCCTGTATGCATTTCTTCGGTAGTTTCCAATAACTAAAGTAATTCATGAAAGAATTCCGGAAGAATCCGTCTAAGTAATTTTCAAAAGAATCTTTGAAAGAATCTTTGAAAGAATCTTTGAAATAAAATTTCTGGGGGAATCACCGGATAAATGCCTGAAGGAATCCTTAGAGGATTTTCTGAACAAATCTCAATATGTATTAGTTTCTGGAGGAATCCATTGAAGACTTTCCTATGGAATCTTTGGATACATTAAAAAAAATCTTAAATAAATATTTGATGGCATCCCTGAAGGATCATTGACGTATTTTATGAATATCTGTGTCGTGCATTTTGAAGGCAGCTTTCGATTGAGGTATCTGGACACTTGGGATGATTTTCGGCGTGGCAGTCGCAATTCCAATTAAACGATCAGATATTATCCTACTTCCCTGAAGAAGATGTAATATATATCGAAAGGTCGGATGAAGGAGAATATCTGATCGTTTGATTGGAATTGCGACTGCCACGCCGAAAATCATCCCAGGTGTCCTGTATCGTTCTTAAAACTAATCCGAAGAGTGGTCATCAGAATAACTACTTTCTCGCGCGTTTCTTTTTGAATTGAACTGAATTGTTATTAATCTTAGCTTACAAAGTTTAGAAAATGAAGTACTATGGTTCCTGGAGCACCATCCATGGGGAGTCCTCACTGGTGCTGGATGCACCGATCCCGCTGACGAGGCTCTGAGGTGTCGGGTGACATCCCTCAGACTTCTTGGTTTCGGCGCTTCGCTGCTGCCTCCTGTGATTTTAGATGGTTGACGTAGTGTTTCCACTTCCAGATTATGATGGTTTAACTATTGCTACGAAGAAGGCCGCATCCGTTGAATAGGACACAGCGTTGTGTGCGTTGATGTTGTTTTTGATGGTTTCGTTGTCCCCAAACGGTCCATGGTGTATTAGTTTAAGGTGTACTGTTGCGATGAAGCTTGGTAAGGTCTTATTTCATTGGTCGTTGGGCCCGTACGGGGCTCTTGAGTAGCACATTTTGTGCTGATGCTGCATGAACTCTGAACCCACTCGATGCGTATGAGTTTATTGTTGGGTTTAATTTTTGATGCGCTGGGCATTCTGGGTAAGAATTCCGTCGCTTCTTCTTCTCATCTTCTTCTTCTTCTTCTTCTTCTTCTTTATGGCTCTACGTTTCCACTGGAACTTGACCTGCCTCTCTTCAACTTAGTGTTCTTAGAGCACTTCCACAGTTATTAATTGAAGGGCTTTCTTTGCCTGCCATTGCATGAATTTGTACATTGTTAGGCAAGGACAATGATACACTATGCGCAGGGAGTCGAGGCTAACTGGAGACCTTGATTGTGACAAAAAATCAGGGTTACCTTAACCAATTCCAACCAGGAAGAGTTCCTAAAGGAATCCGTGAAGTATTTATAGAAAGAATTCATAGAAGGTTCAACAGGAATACTTGGATTAATATTTGGTAAAATTTCAGTAGATCCTTGAAGATTTCTCAAAGGAATCTTTGGAAGAATTTTTGAATGAAGCTTGGGATAAATTTCTGAATCTATTATGAATTTCTGAAGAAACTGTTAAAGGAAATTATCACGGAATCATTGGAAGATTTCCGAATCAATGGTTTTTTTTCTAGAGAAATTCTTCAAGAAATGTTGGAGGAATTACTAGAGGAATTTTAGATAGAAACTCTAAACAAATGTGTGAAGACATTCAAGGAAAAAAATATGAAGTAATCAATAGAAGATTTATACAAAGAATTCCCTCGATAAACTTTTGAAAGTAATCCCTGGAAGATTTTTCTAAAGGTATTTTAACAGTAGTTTCGGAAGGAATGTCTCAAATATCTAAACGATTACGTTGGAAATTTCTTCTCTAAATCTTCTGACTTTTAGTAAGGATATAGTGTCTTTTTACTTATTTGGAAATTCGATGTATCGTTCGCATGGATGGTGATTGCTAATACTAGCCAAAATTCCATAACAATCGAATCGCTGGATTTAGGTCCCAAAACATGAATATTTTGTTAGGGAATTGGCTCTGTATTTATACTTACTTCTCGTGGTGTATTTCCAAATGAATGCTCCAAAGATTTTATGAAAGAATACCTAGAGGAGCTTCTTAAGAAATTTAAAGAAGTACATCTCACGGAAACTTAAAAAAATATCTGAAGAAATTTTCAGAAAATAAAAGAGGGCCTGTCCATAAACTACGTAGACTCTTAGGGGGGGACGGGGGGGTCTGGCCAAAGTCTACGCTCCATACAAATTTCGAAAATTTTGTATGAACAAAAGTCTACGAGGGGGGAGGGGGGGTCTGAGATGGCCGAAAAAAAGTCTACGTAGTTTATGGACAGCGCCAGATAACCCGGAAAATTTTTTGAATAAATACCTAGAAATATTTCTAGGACTGTACCACCTACGAATTTGTGCGACTCGCTTAATGCTAATGCTAATGCTAATGCTAATACCTAGAAATATTTCTATAGAAAAACCTTGAGGATTTTTTGAAAGAATTCAAGGAGAAAATATCCACATAAATTCCTGAAACATTTTCCATAAAAATCGCTGGAGGGATTCTGAAAAAAAAAAATCCGCGGAAAATTTTGTGTAAGAACCCCTGGAGAGAATGTTTTAGACATACATGGAAAATTCAAGGATGAAATACTTGTAGAAATTTGTGTATGAAACTTTAGACTTACTTCTGAAGAAACCTATACAAAACTTCCTGAAAGACTCTCTGTAAAACTCTTACTGAATTATCTGAAGGCATTTCTTCGTGAAATAGTTGGTGGAATTTCTAGAAGAACTTCACAAGAAATCCCTGGAAAAAAATTTAAATGAAGTCATGGAATAACTTTTTAAGCAATCCATGCAATTTTTTCTAGGAAATTTCTGAGGGAATGTTTGTATAAATTTCTAAAGCAATCCCTGCAAAATTCGTCCAAATAAATCGAAGGAGAATTTCGAAACAATGCATGAAAAAAATCTTCTTTCCGGTGTAGTCCTTGGAGAAATTTCCGTAGAAAAAATTGGAAGATATTCTGAAACACTTCCGAAACAACTTTTCTCAGAAACATTACTAAAAAAATCTCTATGGGATTTTCTAAACGAATCTCTGGAGAATTTTGTAAAGCAAACTATGAAGGAAATTTACAGACAGTCTTTTGCATATTTTTCAGTATATCGTGAAGGAATTCCTGGGAAAAACTTCTGAAAGCGTCCAAGGATTCTGGTTAAGGGGTTTAAGGGGTTTGAACCCTCCCATTACCGAAACTTTATATACTACACGCCTCTCTGCCACAGGTGTAACGAATTAGTTTAAGGTAAAATTCACAAAAAATATACAAATATAAAATAAAGCAATTTTGGCCTACTGTTGAAATGACTCGCCTGTTACAATGGATTTCCTGGAATAAGTTCTAAAGAAACAATTCTGATAAAAATCTCTGGGATAAATACCACTAACAGAGATTTATGGTATGTTTGGAGGCGCAAAAATATTTGAGAATATATGGAAAAAAGTGAATTAGGTGTTTAGCAGCTATCAACGACGCATCCAAAAGCACCATACAGTATGCGGCAGGAAAAAATGCGAAAGTGTTTTTCAACTTCAAATCTCATTTTCGTCCATTTGACATTAACCAATCTATGTTTCAACGTTCCATGATCTATAATAGGCTAGTTTTCTGAAAAGTAAATTAAAAATTTCCCATTTCGATCACTAACCTTTACAGGGCGGCGCCTGAAGATGAAGACAACCAGAATTTTCAATCCGCAGAAAATCGCACAGGTCGCTAAATTTCGCATCTGATAAAACAAAATTTTTGATTTTCTCTACAATATCATCAAATATATGTACTTATTTCATCTGCTATGTGAAACTACATGGTTCTGGATCAGTGTGGTCTGGTTCATCGAATTTGAGTGAATTTTGTTACTGTTATAGTCATTTAGTTTAATGACCATTGGGCGCGCAGTATATTGATATCCGCTTATTAGGCCTACATTATCACATGTTACACATCAAATATGTTCATTTTTATTTTTCAGTGCTAGAATATAGACATTGACTGATACACTGTCATGAAAAAATAGTCATATATATTCCATATTTAGCGTGTAATATTGCCTTGAACTTTTCGCATTTTTTCCTGCCGCACCCTGTATGCCCAGGGAATCGAGAAAATGTTCCAGAACGGAACGGGAATCGAACCCGCCGTTTTCGGATTGGCGATCCATAGCCATAATCAGTAGGCTAACTGGAGACCCCATACATATGCATGTATGCAATATGAAAGACTCTTCAGCATAATTTAAGTAGACGTCAATTTCTGTTTCATGTTGCATAGCATGAAACGAAGTTTTTTTTTCAAATTTAGCAACACTGGCAAACTGCAAATAAAAATCTGACAATTAAATTTTCTATGGGTGGTGTTCATGTTCATTGTAGTTTGACGTAACGTAACACAATATCAGCAAGAATTTTGAGTACTTGTCTTTGTAAAATTTGGTTATCTCTGCAACTGGCAACACTGCATAATGTTAAACATCGACCAAAACGATTTTGAGATAATATATCAAATTCTTTCGTTCAGTTAACATTATGTAGAAGTCATTATGTAGAAGTCAATCTTTGACGTCATTTTAAAATATAAACATTTTTGACGTCATTTTAAAACACATATTTTTTTGTAGTAGCTTGCAACACTGATCATGTAGATTCAAATATAGCTCAATATCACAGATCCGGTGTGAGATAGGCCATTCAAATGATCGACAATGTTTATAGTGCATCTCAAATGCAGTACATCGTTTCACGTATAGACACAAAAAATATATTATTGCTGGCAACACTGGTCATACGGATTCAAATATGTACAGCTCAATATCTCTGATATGATGTGAGATAGGCAATTCTAATGTTCGACAATGTTATAGTGAACCCCAAATGCAGCACATAATTCAACGTTGGGACACAAACATCTGTTATTGCTGGCAACACTGGTAATACAGAATCAAATTTAACCCAATATTTCTGATATGGTGTATGATAGGCAATTCGAATGTTCAACAATGTTATAGTGCACCTCAGGAGCGGCACATTGTTCCATGTTGGGACAAAACATATTTTTACTGGTAACACTGATCATCCAACGGTTCTGGAGGAGAAGGATGCAGCGCGGGCGGTAATGCTGCAGCATGGAACCCGACAGAATGTGGAGCGATACAGACACAAGCGGAAGCAGCAAACCCGTCTCTTCCGGGAGAAAAAGCGCCGCCTGGAAGAAGCGGAGTGCGAGGGAATGGAACTGCTGTGCCGTTCACAGGAAACACGTAAGTTCTACCAGAAGCTCAACGCATCCCGCAAAGGCTACGTGCCGCTAGCCGAAATCTGCAGGGATAAGGACGGGAGCCTCCTGACGGACAAACGTGAGGTGATCGAAAGGTGGAAGCAGCACTTCGACGAGCACCTGAATGGCGAAGAGAATGTAGGCACGGAGGACCAAGGCAGCGGAGGCACTGACTACGTTGGTGCAGCAGAGGACGGGAACGAACCAACTCCCACGCTGAGGGAAGTTAAGGATGCCATCCACCAGCTCAAAACAACAAAGCGGCTGGTAAGGACGGTATCGCAGCAGAACTCATCAAGATGGGCCCGGAAGAGTTGGCCACCTGTCTGCACCAGTTAGTAGTCAAGATCTGGGAAACCGAACAGCTACCGGAGGAGTAGAAGGAATGGATAACCTGTCCCATCCACAAGAAAGGCGACAAGTTAATGTGTGAGAACTTTCGAGCGATCACCATTTTGAATGCCGCCTACAAAGTGCTATCCCAGATCATCTTCCGCCGTCTTTCACCTAAAGTAAATGAGTTCGTGGGAAGTTACCAAGCCGGTTTCATCGACGGCCGGTCGACAACGAACCAGATCTTCACCGTACGGCAAGTCCTCCAGAAATGCCGTGAATACCAGGTCCCAACGCATTACCTGTTCATCGACTTCAAGGCGGCATACGACAGTATCGATCGCACAGAGCTATGAAAAATCATTGACGAGAACAGCTTTCCCGGGAAACTTACCAGACTGATAAGAGCAACGATGGACGGTGTGCAGAACAGCGTACCCGGGTAGAGGCTAATGCAAACAAAGGACAAAATAATAACTGGTTTTGCCATCATATCTCGTTTTGCCATTCTTTTGTTATTATGAAAAACTTAAAATGGCAAATCAATAGCAAAATATACAATCATAGCAAATCTTGTCATTGATATGTTATTCATGAATAATGCTAAATAACACATCAATAACAAAAATTACTATCATGGTAAAACTTGCAATTTAGCACCTTTTATAATGAATTGTATAAAATATCAAAACAATAACATAATTTACATTCTTAGCTACATTTGCCATTGTTTTGATATTGTGAGAACCTATTTATGAACATTAGGCACCATAACATATTTTACTCTTAATATACCATTAACTATTGTATTGTATATTTCAAGCATAACTTCTCAATTCGACGTATCTCGCAAAACTAAACAAATCCGGATTCTCAGCTGTTTGTTTGATTCGCAATGGATTCTATTTGATGCACATCAATTTATGTTAATTTGTAAAACGGCGTATCTATCTTTTTCGACGCAACGGTGGCTACGTTCATCAAAGTGAATTTGATTTTTAAGTTCGTTTCGTTTTGAGTTTTTCATTTCCCCAAAATAAGACTGTTTTTACATTGATTGATGAACTGAAATAGGTCATTTTACCTTTCTTCTGCTACTTTGAAATAATAACTGAATCAACCATTATTTTAAAATTGAATTTGAACAACTAAACCTACCATTATTTTGATCGCCACATAAACAGCTTAATTTGTTCTTATTCTGTTATCAATAACTCAAGAATGCCATATTTTGTTATTCACCGATAACAGTTAATTTGGGTCTTATTTTGTTATCAATATCTCAATAATAACTTATTTTGTTCTTCAATTTAATCCGCATGCTTTACCATTACTTTGTTATTACAGTGGCAAAATAAGTTATTTTTAAGTTTTTCTGCTACCAAAATTTTGTTATTATTATTGTTATTTTAACTCTTATTTCAAACAAACAAATAACACATTTTGCCATTCAAACATTCTGTTTTAATGGTAAAATTTGCCATTCTTTTGCTATTAAGCTCTACCCGGGTAAGGATTTCTGGTGAACTATCCAGTTCAATCGAATCTCGACGGGGACTACGACAAGGTGATGGACTTTCCTGCCTACTATTCAACATCGCCCTGGAAGGTGTTATGCGACGAGCCGGGCTCAACAGCCGGGGTACGATCTTCACGAAATCCAGCCAATTGTTGTAATGTTTTGCGGATGACATGGTATAACATTTGGAATGGTGGCAGAACAGTACACCCGCCTGAAACGTGAAGCAGCAAAGGTCGGACTGGTGGCGAATGCGGCTAAGACAAAGTACATGATGGTAGGTGGGACTGAGCGAGACAGGACAAGCCTTGGCAGCAATTTTACGATAGACGAGGATACTTTCGAGGTGATAGAAGAGTTCGTCTACCTCGGTTCCTTGCTAACGGCTAACAATAACGTGAGCCGTGAAATACGAAGGCGCATCATCAGTGAAAGTCGAGCCTACTACGGGCTCCAGAAGAAGCTGCGGTCTAAACAGATTCACCCTCGCACCAAATGCACCATGTGCAAAACGCTAATAAGACCGGTGGTCCTCTACATGACACGAGACGTGGACCATGCTGGAAGAAGACCTGCAAGCACTCGGAGTTTTCGAGCGACGCGTGCTAAGGACAATCTTCGGCGGTGTGCAGGAAAATGGTGTGTCGCGGAGAAGGATGAACCACGAGTTCTCTGCACTTAACGGCGAACCCAGCATCAAGAAGGTACCGTGACCAAAACCGGAAGGGTAACGTGGGTAGGGCGTGTTGTTAGAATGCCGGACAACAACCCTGCAAAGTTGTTGTTTGCTAGTGATCCAGTTGACACGAAAAAGCATGGAAGTATGAGGTTGGTACTTGTGAAGATCTAAGCCATGTTGAACGCTACTTTCTGGTTGTCGTTGAGTCGACATCGTTTTGTGATCAGGCTGCAAATACAAAACTTACAAAAATATTCACAACAGTGAGTTTGATTTACAATTTTCTGAGTTATCAACCACACCGTGCAGCTGACAATAAAAATGTAATAAATTATTATAACTCATCATATTCCGGACATTAATCAGAAGCGGAATGTATGAGCAAGGCCGGCGTTCTTACATGGACCTGCATGACCGACCAGCAGCAGCAACCAACGTAACGAGCGATGACGGCACTCGAAGTCCTCCCACCACTACTAGTTAGCCGCATCGCATGGCGGCCGGCCGGACGGACAGAACCGTTCCAGGCCAAGAATGACACCACTTCCCTCTCGGATGGACCAGCCGACCGACCGCAGTAGTGTGTTATAGGTTGCCATTAAAAAAGGGAAGAGCAACGGCAAACTAGCTCAAAAACCGCATGAATTCCATTATAGTCATCATCCGCTCATCGTCGCCACCGTCGTCGTCATTGGGTTCAGGCTGCTCTGTATGCAACGAACATAAATCATTCAAAATTAAGAATTTAATTTAATAAATAACAGTGGTTTCTGGAGCCACTCCTCGGGAGGCCGAGGGTGACGACAGAGGGTCAACGGAACAATTTCCAACGGCTCGATTATGGTTCGGCGGGACAGGGTTCGAAATTGGCAGAAGAAGCACACTGTGAAACCACAAGATTAGCCTCTCTTCTTTGAGAAAATCGAAGTTATGTTAGAAGGTGAAGCAATAACTCTACTTCACAGCAAGCTTCCCAAGTGTTACGTGCCCAATTCCTCGTTTCAACTTCCAACCGATCAGCGACAGACAGCCGCAAGGTGTATCAATTTGCTAACCAGGGTTATTTCACCTGTGAATCTACCAGCAGCAGCAGCTGCTGCTGCTGTATTGTGGTCTCCGTTGGATATCTACGACTGAGTACTTTTGTGACTCTTGGGGTGTCTCTTTTTATTGAGTGTGAAAAATGGTTGGTCAATTAATCAAATGGTGTGAGACTGGCTGTGAGAGCTATCTAGCGGTTGTTTGCAACTTTGTCGAAAATAGTGGTACAAGGTACACTTTGCGTAAAGTCGCGTTTCTATGAATCAGCAGGAAAGCGTTGATTGGAATTCGATTGTTATTTCTAAAATCGGCAGAGGATGTTGTAATCACATCTTTTGCTGGCTAAGTATGTAATCCGTGTAACTAAGAGGTAATGATGCATTTGATTAAACTTTGCTTTTCCTACGCATTCAGGTGTAGACTAGTGATTTTGGACAATCAATGAAACGTAACAGGTATTATATTCTTCATCGAGTTAAAAGCATTCTCAAATTACGGTGATTTTAGGACTTCCATAAATACAATAACTACTCTAGATTCAATTATTTTGTTTGAAATCCAGCCATGCTCGTAAAGACTTAACGAGCCAAATATGTCAAAGCACCATTTAGTAAAACAATTGAAACGATTTTTGCCCTCTACATAACTTATGATCAGCGACATTTAAAAATTGCTTACGTGATTAAAACAACAAAGCAATTTTCCCCACATGGTGATATTAAGCGAGCAATTCTATTCGTTTACTTTTAAAATTTCAAAAGCGCAATAAACCATCCTCTAACAAACTCATCCCCTTGTTCCCTATTTTTGCTCCACTATTCCCGGTTTTCAGTCGTGGATAACTCCAAATCCCTCACCTTTTCCCACTACTCCCTCCCACCCCACGAAAACCCATTGCAACACACAGAGATGCATCAGATAATTGTCACGATCTACATGTAAATAAAACAAGAGTCATAAAAATGTTTTTCGCTAGTCTCGTTTTTTGTTTTTATTTTGCACTGAACCACTTTGTCAGCTTCAGCTAACAACCGGGACCGGTCGTCGTTGTCCCGAGGAAAAATGCTCCGAAGAAGCGACAACTCTCCCGGGGACATTATATGGCATATCAACTGCACGGCCACACGGCAGCAGTTGCAGCAGCGCCAGCCAGCAGTGAGTTGGACTTTGTTCAAGAAGAAAGAAAAAAAAACGGGCCAACTTTACCACAGGACCGGGAGTAGCGCAGTTAGTTTTGTGTGGATGGCAGGGGTGCCAGATTGTATTTGTCGTTTATCTTCGTGTTCGCAATATATGGTGAATACGATATATCATGGAAATCACTCTGAATCACACAATATGTTATTAGCGTTGGATGAATAGCACTTCAATGTTAATTCGACAATCAATATATAACCTCAGAACAGACTTGGTTGCTGCAAGATCTTCAGCGGCAACCAAGCTGAACATAAACTGTACAGTTTTACACTAACACTGTATTGGCACACAAGGCGAATAGTAGTGCCAAATGATTACTTGGGATTTTTGCATGAGGTGTTGCTTCACCAATTTAATTTGATTATTTACGGCAAATCATTTAAAAGTTCCTTTTGTGATTAATATGGGAAATCTACCAGACATTTCTTCGAGGATTCCTCTATTTTTTGGGAATTAATTTTGGCATTTCTTAAATCTTCCAGCAGTTTTGTTTCTTTGGCAATTCCTTTGAAAATTTTTCGAAAGCAATTTCGAACCAGTCATCAGTTCAGAAAATTCTCAGGAGTGTTTTTGTTTAACTGTTTTGGAACTTCCATCGCAAATGCCGATAGAATTTTTGGAAACTTTTTCGGTAGTACTTTCGGAAGTTCCTTTCACAATTTGGCACATATTTTTTTCTGATTTTTTCGGTTTGCTTTATTCTATAGAAACTCTTTTGACATTATTTTGACCATCGGCCACATATCAGGCAGTATTTAGCAACTGCCTCCAGCTTTTTAGATTCCGTCGGTCATTTTTCTAAAAGTTATTTTCTTTAGGAAATTCCTTCGGAAATTTCTGCAACAATCATCTTATCAATTCCCTTGAAAATTTATTCAATACCTTCCTATGTGACTTCAATCTCGAGATATATCCCACCAAAGTCGTACCGGAAGTCACTATGTACGCTAGCGTCCCGTGGTGGTGATATTCGGAACTATGTTCTTCATGACCTTGAATTACTCGTATTCCTGAACAACTTTGCCGAAGATCGAACCTTCCCATCCGGCTTACATCTCGTTGTTGGAGAAACAGTGAAATGATACGCTGAATCTTGTAAGCGACAGCTACAAGCCTATCAATACCATAACGTTTCATGTATCGGTCTCCTGTTCCGTCAAAGTTCTTTCACTAAGTTTTCCAAAGTAATACTGAAAGTAGTACATGTACACTCCCAGATCATCTTCCGTCGCCTGTCACCTAAAACGAATGAGTTTATGGGAAGATATCAAGCCGGCTTCATCGACGGCCATTCGACAACGGACCAGATCTTTACCGTACGGCAAATCCTCCAGAAATGCCGTGAATACCAGGTCCCAACGCATCACCTGTTCATCGACTTCAAAGCGGCATACGACAGTATCGACGGCGCAGAGCTATGGAGAATCATGGGCGAAAACGGCTTTCCTGGGAAGCTGATTAGACTGATTAAAGCAACGATGGACGGTGTTCAAAACTGCGTAAGGGTTTCGGGTGAACTATCCAGTTCATTCGAATCTCGCCGGCGACTGCGACAAGGTGATGGACTCTCATGCCTAATCTTCAACATCGCTCTGGAAGGTGTGATGCGACGAGCCGGGCTCAACAGCCAGGGAACGATTTTCACAAAATCCGGACAATTTGTGTGCTTTGCAGACGACATGAACATTTGGAACGGTGGCAGAGCTGTACAGTGTACACCCGCCTGAAACGCGAAGCAGCAAAGGTCGGACTGGTGGTGAATGCCTCAAAAACAAAGTACATGCTGGTAAGCAGAACCGAACACGACCGGATTCGTCTGGGTAATAATGTTACGATAGACGGGGATACTTTCGAGGTGATGGAGGAATTCGTCTACCTCGGATCCTTACTGACGGCTGACAACAACGTGAGCCGCGAAATTCGTGAAAGCCGTCAATTTCGAGATATATATATATTCCGCCAAAGTCATACCGGACGTCATTATGTACACTAGCACCACATGGTGGTGAAATTCCGAACTGTGTTCTTCATCACCTGGGTGTACTCGTAGTCTTAAATAACTTTGCCGAAGATCGAACCTTCCTATCTCCGGTTTTCTATGGCCCAAATCCTTGACTACGTAACATTTCATTTGGTTCCATTATTTACATATATTAAAATATAACTCAATTGTGATCAAATGTGTAGTTCGTTAATGGCGAAAAAACTTGCATCGATTACTTTTAAATCTTTTCCAACGTTTCGGTCCGGGGGTGGACCTTCTCCAAGGTTCGATTTTTAAATTAACAAATTAAAATCTTGTTTTGCTAATTTAAAATGTCGGGTTTGAAAGGGTTAATCTTCCTCCACTGGGGCATCGATCAGGATGATTTAGCCTCTGCTTACGGTTAGGGAAAGTTTTGATGTTGCAGGGTATTTAATGATTATAACTGTGTTTGGTACTGTTTGCTGCGCATGGGTCCTAGCATGGCTCACTATAGTCATTAAATCCCCCGCAACATCAAAAATTTCCCTAACCGTAAGCAGAGACTAAATCATCCTGATTGATGCCTCAGTGGAAAAAGATTAACCCTGTTAAACTTGACATTTCTTAATTAGCAAAACAATATGTTATCTTGTAGATTTTAAAATCCTGAAGAAGGTTCACTCCTCACACAGAAACGTCGGCAAAGATTTAAATGTAATCGATGCAAGATCTTTTTACTGTTAAAGCCGAATCACACTCTTTGCGCACCAGCTTCAGACCAAACCACCCCGATTCAATTATGATTTTTTGTTATGTTTTCATCGCAATCGAGCAAACTATGACAAAGTTACTGATTTCGTAAAAAAAAAAATGTTGGCTCTTGGTACTGTGAAGATAAATGAAGAAACTTTTCAGATATTTCGGCCTATTGACCTATTCGGCCATATGAACTTCAACCTAGCAATTCTTTCGACTTAACGGACTTTATATTTATGACTTTAATCCCCTTGGAGAAACTGATCAAAGTATATTCCGAAGGAACATACGAAAGAACGGTTTGAAATGATTTCTTCAGGTAGGAATGACCCAAAAGTATTTTTTAGAGGTGCACTCCAGAAGGAATACCTTAAAAAGAAACACTCCAGTAGGAAAACTGTGAGCGAAACTCTAAGCATGGAGACCACTCGGGAGTTCCGCTGGGGAACATTTCCAGAGGAACTTCTGAAGAAGCACTTCCGGAGGAACACCAGGAAAACAAAACACTTTTAGTGTTGAGGTACACAAAGAACTCCTTTAGGAACATTCATGAACATAGAAGAACAATCCTGGAATAACACTCCGGAACTCACAGAAGAAATCTCGAAGAAATTCCAGTGGGGATCGTAATAGGTACAGCTGACAGTCCTGGAGAAATCCCAAGTGGAACTTCTAGAGAAATTTTATTATTTATAATTTAGACGACGCCTAGCAGATTGCGCTCAAGAAATCTTAGGCAAAACTACTGGATGAATCCAAAGGTGAAGCTTCTGAAGTAAGTAAATTAGTGGAGGAATGCCACTTAGAACTCTTGGCGGAATTTCAGTATTAACACCTAGGGTCTCCAGTTAAGGCTATGGATCGCCAATCTGGAGACGACAGGTTAGATTCCCGTTCCGGTCGGAAAAATTTTCTCGACTCCCTGGGCATAGTGTATAATTGTACTTGCCTCACAATATACTAATTCATGCAATGGCAGGCAAAGAAAGCCCTTCAATTAATAACTGTGGAAGTGCTCAAAGAACACTTAGTTCTGAGGCGAGGCAGGCCATCTCCTGAAAAAATAAGAAACCGTCTACCTACGATATTTTGCGGCCATATTATATGCCGGAAAAGACGAATTTCGCACCAACTCGTCTTCGGGGTTGGCAGCACCCCCTCAGAATGTTATGAAATTTTGTAGGTTTAAAGACTTTACCTTTTCAAGCAACTTTGCGTATTTTGTTTTTTTTTAAATTAACCTAGACTAACATTTGAAAAGAGTCAAAGTTCTTTAACCGTTTTTTTTTTCACAAAAAATAACTCGAATATGATAAGATGTACAAAAAAGTGATGTATGGGTGACATTTAGAGAATTGTCCAAGCTTTCATGAAAAAATATTTTAAAAATTCTAAATACATTTTTACACGCTAAAAAATATATTTTTAAAATTAAAGGCCAAAATTAAAATTTACAGAAAATGCCCACTTTTTTATGTTTTGAAATTTTTTTCCAAGAAAGTCAATATTGTTGCCTAATTTTCCTCCATACATCACAAGATGGGCACTTTTAAGGAAAAAAAGTTTTTCTAACAAAAACTTTTCATGTTAGTTTTTTTAGCGTGTTGCGCATTTTTTTTCACAAAAAATATAACTCGAATATGATAAGTTGTACACAAAAGTGATGTATGGGGGACTTTAAGGGAATTGTCCAAGCTTTCAAGAAAACATATTTAAAAAATATAAAAAAAATGTTTTACACGCTAAAAAATATCTTTTCAAAATTAAAAGTCAATTTACAGAAAAAGCCCACTTTTTTATGTTTTGAATTTTTTTCCCAAGAAAGACAATATAGTTGTGCACAGGCTTGTCCGCACTGAGCGCATGGAAATTCTGCTCTTTGGATTTACACCATCAAGCACATCATAAATTAGAAATCTTTTCATATTATCAGATAGAAGGATGTTGAAATATTGTAAATGTCATTTTGAACTGTCAAAAAACCGCACCGCAGAGCCACACGGAGCGCGCAAAGAGATTTTCACCCGGGTGAAAACACTCTAGTGAATTTCACTTTGAACGGCCCGTGCGGCGCTGCGGTGCGGTTTTTTGACAGTTCGAAATGACATTTACAATATTTCAACATCATTCTATCTGATAAGATGAAAAGATTTCTAATTTATGATGTGCTTGATGGTGTAAATCCAAAGAGCAGAATTTTCATGCGCTCAGTGCGGAAAAGCCTGGTTGTGCATTAACTCGTACAGTAATGTATCCAGAATCCTTATGACAATCCATAAAAACTTAATGGGCTCAACTACTTTTTTAATATCTTAACGTGCTTGACATTGAAAACGTGCTTGATATTGGAAAGGGCTCAAGATAAATTTGCTTTTAGGGTTTTATATCAATGAAAACGCTTGTGTATTGATGAAATATGTACATACTAGCTTTACCCGGCAAACTTTGTCTTGCCTACTGTGTTTTTGACGTTTCGAGTTCCTAGCCAAGCGCCCAAGTCCCCGTTCAAAATGTATGAAAACCCGATTTTCAAAAATTCTCAATTTTCCCATGTTTTAGGCTTCATAAACCTTCCTTGGGTGAAAACTAACAGAGCAAAACTTAGACGACTCAAATCGGACCACCCGTTCGCAAGTTATGCGCGGTCCCACGTATGCCACTGCATTTTTATATATATAGATGTATATGTGTATTCAATTATTTTCTTTTCTACAATATATACATCCTTCTTTTATACATTCTATTGTAACGTTTTTTGAATATTAGATCTTTAGTCTATCTGAAACAAAGTAAACTTTTTTGGATTATCTTTTGAATTCGAAAACTTCTTCGCTTCAATTTGATTTTCAGAAATTGGCACAAATGAATGAAATTTTTGTGTACCAGGTATTATTTTTACGTGGCTGCATGTGTATAGTTCTTCAAGTTCATCCGTCATTTTTGCATATTGTTCATTTGAAATAAAGCAGAAATTCAATTTTGTTATATGTATATCTGACTGTTTAACTGCCCAGTCATACAGTTCTCGAGGACTTGTGATTGTGTTTCCATAATCTCGAGCAAGACTTGCTCGTTTTGCCATTCGCTTGAGAGTACCTCCAACAGCGTCACATGGACCTTTGCCATGTGAAGTTGCGAAGAAGTGCCATTCTGCTTCCAATCCATAATTGGACCGAAAACTGCACAAACTGGCAATTTTTATTTGTTCTTATAATGAGCTGCTGCTCCATCTGACATGAAAGTAATTTTTGAGAAAGCAATCGATTGTTTAATGAAATCCAGCAGTTTTGATATAAATAACTGAACTGCTGTTGTATCGTGTGTAAGTACTTCAGATATTATTATAAAGCTCAAGTTTTCCAACTTATTTTCTTTTCTGTAGTACACTTCAAAGGGGTGAATGGTAGCTTGAGAATTATTGCAATGGTAACCTTGAGCTGAATTTTGAATGATAAATGAATAATTTTCTGAAAAGTCACAAATTGTTAATACTTCACCCTGTTTAAGAGATTCTTTTTTATCCCGCAAAAATGAGGATTGTTCTTTATAAATGAAATCATGAGTTATAAGCTTATCAACTTTTTCTACAAAATACGGAACAAACTCGTCTATAGTCTAAGTAATAGTTTCCAAATTGCATCGATCAGTGGTTAGCCATTGTTGAAATAAAACCGATTCTTTATCATTCGCTTCTAATAATGATGTTAGTTCACTGGTTCTAGGCACACAATAATACAATTTCAGCAAACAGAATGCTGTTTTAAGCATTCAGATATCTAAACAAGCTGAGAAACAGATTCTATTCCAGTTGGGATGTAACGCCAAGAAAAAGAAGGCACCCAATCAAACAAAGTTGTAATGCCCATTGAGTGTTATTAAATGGGTATAAGGATTCTTGATACATCCTGTACGAGTTAATGCGCAACACGCTAAAAAAATAACATGAAAAAGTTTTTGCTAGAAAAACTTTTTTTCCTTAAAAGTGCCCATCTTGTGATTTATGGAGGAAAGTCAGGCAACAATATTGACTTTCTTGGAAAAAAATTTCAAAACATAAAAAAGTGGGCATTTTCTGTAAATTGGCTTTTAATTTTAAAAATATATTTTTTAGCGTGTAAAAATGTATTTAGAATTTTTAAAATATTTTTTCATGAAAGCTTGAACAATTCTCTAAAAGTCCCCCATACAACACTTTTCTATAGGTCTTGTCATTTTTGAGTTACATCGATTTTAAAAAATTCTTCGAAAAAAAGTTAGGCCCTCTTCAAATGTTACTCTTGAAAATTTTCGAAAATTTAAGTTTGCAAAGTTGCTTATAAAAACCTAGTCTTTATGCCCACCAAGTTTCATTCGATTCTGGGAGGGTGTTGCCAACCACTGGTCGAGTTGGCGCGAAATTCGTCAAAAGTAAGTTACCATTGTGAATTTTCCTTTTTTTTAATTTGCCCTTATCCGTGCAAAAAAAATTGTGATATTGGAACTTCTTCCAGGGACTCCTTCACAAGTTCTTCCACAAATAGGAATATTTCACGAATTCTTTAAGAAATTCATCCCGGGATTTCTTCAGATATTTATTCAAGGATTACCCAATAAATCCCTCCTAAAATTCCTCTACCGGGTCTTTGAGAAAATCTATCAATTTATTATGGGGAAATTTAGCCCGAAGCTGGTTCAGCCCCGTATCCATCAAAGATTTATTCGAATTTTTTTCACGGGATTTCTTTAGTGTTTACAGGTATTAATTCAGATATTTCACGTGTCGTTATGCCTCCGAAATGCTTTAAAAGATTATTTTAGATAATTTTTGTTTTAAGAATTTCTTCAGAAATCTTCCAAAAATTCCTTGAACATTCCTTCAGAAAATTATCGCAATATATATTTAAAATCATGCATGAATATATTCATTTTTCAATATTTCGTCCAATAATTCTCCAGGTATTTTTTTTTATAAATTCCTCCAGCAATTCCTTCACAGAATCTTCCAGGGAATTTAAGGAAATTCTACCAGGATGCCTCAGATTTCTCTGAGAAATCCTTCAGAAATCGATCATTAAAACCATCTTTGATGGTACTCACCACACCAAAACAATGGTGCCTCCGTTTACGGTCTTGAACATGGGGACTGCAGTTTAATGGTCCATTCTTTAAATAATTCCTTTAGAAAATTCTTAGCATGTTTTCCAAAGTTTATAAGTTTCACATCAATTGATTCAGAAACATTTTTATGAAGCCTTCCCTAGATTCCTTCTAATATTCCTCCATGAATTTCTTCAACAAACCATGCTGGAATTCCTTTCGCAAAGTCTAGAATTTCCTTCCAAGTTTTCTTTAGAAGATCCTCCATAAATTTCTCCAAAAATCCTCTAGAAAAGCTACCACGGTTTTCCTTAAAAACATCAAAAGTTTTTTTTTTATGGAATTCATACGAGAATTATTTCATTAAATCATCTATGGCTTCCTTCAGAAATGCATTCAACGTTTCTTTAACAAAATCCAAGGTTCCTCCTGAAGCTTTTGCTAGGATGACTATGACATTTCCCCGAATTCCATTACCCCGAATATTTTTTCTCTATTAGAAATTATCTACTTGCTTAAATAAAAGAAAGCCATACCGCCAGTCGTGGAATGAGATAGTTTGATTTATAACATTTCATTCTGCCTTTTACAGAACCGAAACAGTAAGTGGGCAATAAACGCTATTTTCGTAACAGTATCTAAGTATATGAAACTCCTGGGATGCTTTGTAAAAAACTTCTACCACTTTATTAAAACAAATAGCCTATGGTTAAAAAAGGCAAAATCTTTGATCAAAGTATTGCCAGTTGAAAAGCTAACTAATTACTTGAACGAATAGCCCATGTTTGAAAGAAGGATAATAAATGATGAATACATTTTTTTTTTTAAATCTTAATTCTTATTTTATTGTACATAATGTTGATTGTTTATCTATTTAGTGCCAATTTCATGTTCTACAGCTAAGATAAAAAATGAGCTCACTTAGATCCAGTTCATCCCTGCTTTTTCCTTTAATGTAATTAAAAAATCCTATAAATATTTTGGCTGCTCTCGTTTTTTCTAATGTGTTTAGGTGATTTAGTACTGGAAATTTGAAATTATCAAAGCTCAAATTACGAGTTCGTGTTCTGTTAATCAATTTGATTTGTGTTAAGGAATACCACCAACAATTACGCACTTTTATGCAGTTCGCATACCTGTGCTTCCAATCCTCAATCTCTTGAGGACAATACGTGCACATCTCACTTGCAGTTCGACCGAAACGAAATTGCTGTTCTCCACATGGGATTTTTTCATTGACAAGAAGAAACCATGAGGTTTGGTCTTCGGAAGAAATATTTTTGTTGAAAATATTTTTCCATATCCGTGACCATCTAAAATTTGGGTACTTTTGTTCAATGTGTGGTCTTGCAATTTTAGTAATGTAGTGATTGTAAAAGGCATTTGCTGTAGGATTTTCTTTAACATTTTCTGCGATGTAGGGAAGCTCTAAGAATAATGTTTTAAGAAAAGGTGAGTTTAATGGTATGTCTTTAATATTTGGCGGATTTTCCAAACGTTCAGTTATAGTGTGAAAGAAAGGCAATTCTAATTTTGATTGTAAATATCTGTTTAGCAAAAGAGCTTTGCATTTGAGCTCAGGAGAAATCAAACCTAATCCTCCGCGTTTTTTTGACAAACATAATTGATCGAATGCGACTCGTAAAGGAGCTCGATGCCAAAGAAAGTTTCCGTATATGTTTTTTATTTTTGCATTTGTTTTTTTGTCAATTGGAACCGTGGAGGCTACAAACCAGATTTTAGATGAAGCAAATGTATTTATGTAAATAACTTTTTGTATCAAGTTTAAATTTCGAAACTGATTATTCCACAAAATGAACCTCAAACTTTGAACTACTTTTTCCCAGTTCAATTTCATCATTGCAAGACTGTTGTTGTGATAGTAAATACCTAAAATTTTAATGTTTTCCGAGAGCTGAACCCAGGCCGGTAATCTCCGCGTGTTTTTTAGTCCAATTATCATTGCTTTCGTTTTCAACAAATTAACTTTAGCCCCAGACACCAATTCAAATTTTTCGAATATACTTCTAATTTCATCTAACTTTCCAAAATCATTCAAAATCAAACTAATATCATCCGCATAGCAATTCAACATATCAAGTTCAGTATGACATAATCTTTTTAGCTTCTGTAGAAGAGGTTCCAAGTATAAACAAAATAGGAGCATTGCAAGGGGATCTCCCTGTCTGACAGATCTTTCAATTTTTATGTGGGTAGAAAAGCTACCATTTATCATTATTCTAGAAAAAGAGTTAGTGTTAACTTGTTTTAAAAATTGAATAAAACTATTATTGATTCCCATTTTGTGCATAGTTTTCACTAAAAACGCGTGACTGACTCTATCAAAAGCCTTTTCGAGGTCAAAGGATAGAAAGATCGAAGTTTTCTTTTTTAAATTTGTTTCTAAAATTTTGTCCCTGATCCCACAGGTGGTTTCAAATATGTTTCTAGGTCTATTTGTGCATTTTTGTGATTTGGATAGTAACAAAGGGCTAATTTTGCTCAGACGAGCTTTAAAAATTCTTGCAACCATTCGATAATCAAAATTCAACAACGTGATCGGGCGGTAGTTTTGTAAATTTTCTCTAGAACCTTTTTTATGAATTAAGATAATAACACCTTCGACAAAGTTTTTGGACATTTTTCCATTCATAACGTCATTTACAACCGCAACTAGTTCTGTTTTGATAATGCTCCAACACTTTAAATAAAACTGCTTGGAGAGACCATCAATACCTGGAGATTTTTTAGATTGACTATGACTAGATTTGATTATCAATAGCAGTTCGTCCTCGGTAACGGGGTTCATCAACTCCGTGTTGGCTGGTAGATCCTCTTCAACGGCCCTTTGAGGATTGAAAAAATCATCCTCTATAACTTCTGAAGCTGAATAAAGTTTTTGAAAATAACTTACTATTTCTCGTTCTATTCTTTCGGCATTTCGTTCCGTGTTCCCTGAAATTTCTGGTGATTTTATCGTTGCTTTCCCCCTGTTTTTGATTTGCTCACCGACCTGAAATATTGAGGTGTCTTCTCCCGCGATCATTGTTTTTGAATGTGCGTAGTATTTGCTAGATATTTGTTTTTGAAGCGCTAACATTTTGCCTTTAACGTGATTGATTTCACTCATCAATCCCGGATTGTCAATATAATCCTTATGCAACAGATTCAGTGCTGCATAGTAAAACTCCATTGTGTCATGTTCCCGTTTTCTAACAATACTAGTTTTCCATCTGACAAAGGACGCAATTTTCTTTTTTGCTAGCTCGTTCCACCATGTGAACCAAGAATCATAATATCTACGCTGGCGAACCCACCATACCCATTTAGCTCTAAACTCTGTAAGGACATCTTCTGTTAATACGGAATCGTTCATGCGCCAGAAACGGTTTCGATGAGGTTTCCCTAGATTTGGTAACTTAACTTTCAAGATAACTGCCTTATGGTCGGAAAAGCAGCATACATTTGATTTGATATTGACGACGTTATTCCTAATCCCTTCCGTTACATAAAATCGATCCAGCCTTGCCCCTGAACCATTTCGTACAAATGTGTAATCTACAACCGTTTTGTGTATATGCTCCCACGCATCAGTCAGATTTAAAGATTCTACGAGAAATTTCAGTGATTGACTATGGTTAGAAGTGTGATTCGCATCTTTCTTCTGAATAACAGCATTGAAGTCACCACCCACAATTAATTCACCCACTCCATTGTTGATATAATATTGAATCGTATCTGTGAAGAATCTTTCCCTTTCCACTCTTTGCGCGCTCCCTGATGGTGCATAAACGTTACAGATAGTCACGTGTTCATCTATCTTCAGACTTATAATACGAGAATCAATGCTACGTTGAACTGCTGAGGTCTTGATGTGCGATCTCACCAATATTTCTGTTCCCCGTTTTCTATGATCGATGTTTATAAACGAATCAAAGCCGTTTATAATTATTTGCTCAGGAACCTCCTGTAGCAAAACAATATCAAGTTCCGTCAAATACACAAAGGCTCTAAGAGCATCAATCTTATTTTTGCTAGATATCCCATTCATGTTGATCGACCCAATGCTATACGATATCGCGTTCATTTCAAAAATTACTTCGATGTTTTTCTTGATCTACTCCGCTTTGGCTGTTTTTTGTGAGATGGAGAGGTGCTTCTGCTCCGAGTACCATCGTTTTCAGGTAACTCGTCATCAGAAATGAGTACCGTGAACGTATTGTTTAGTGGTATTCCTAACGATGAACTCTCGGAAACGAACTTTGATGTACTGGCAAGGGCACTGTTGCTTGTTAAGATCTTCTCATCACCTACCGTGGTGCGATGATTTGAGCCTGAATTGTGCTGCAGACCTTTGTCTGTGTTATTGTTTGGTGTGTCGTTAGTATTGTGGTTTTTTTGTGTTAGGGCAGGGATAACTGCATCGTTTGATTTGCTCACATGAGCATTTTGCTCTGTACGAAGCAGCTGGTTAAGATTCGTGAAATTGGCACTTACTTGTTTGTTGATACTTCCTGTTGCAGCTGCTGAAGCTGTTTGATGACCCACTTGCTTCAGCGCTCCCGCGTAGTCTACTCCTGAAGCTCTCAGTCTGTCGCTAATGTTTCCGGTCATCCCTGATTGTAGCTGCATTTCCATGTAGTTGGCTTCGATGCACTTTCTTCCCCAATGCACCGGTTTGTTGCAGTGTCTGCAGGTCTGCTGCTGATTTTTGTAGGTGACCAGCGTGACTTCACCCCGAACGTTGATGTAAGACGGTATGGCAGAATGCAACCGGATACGAACCGATCGAACTCCACTCTTGATTCCCTTCAAAATGGCGGGCTCTGTCCAGGTTTCCTCCTTCAGCCATATGATGTCCCCGTACTGCTCCAGCGCTTGCTCGATAACCGAATTTTCCGATTGCGGCGAGATATCGTGAATTCTTACAGTTGTCGCTCCATCCTCCATGTAGACATTCACAGCGTATTTGATGTTCTCGATCGTGATCTCGTGTTTTCCATCATTCTTGTCTGCCGCCGCCAGTGCTTGATCTTCCGATTGGCATTCCAAGAATACCAGAGACTTTCCCGTATTGTGTTGCAACGATTGAACAGTTGAGAATTGAATCTTCAGATTGTGATTGATAAAACGAACTATTAAGTCCATCGTTATCTTCCTTGTTGGTATGGTAGCCAGATCGACGACAATGGTGTTGACTCGGGGTCCATTTGATGTGAGGTGATATGGTGATACGGCCATTGTTTGCTCGTGTTGTTTTGTGTTGGATTGCTCAGCCTATTTGACTGGCAGAATAATAGCTTCACTTTTTCTTCCGAACAATTGCAAAAGCGTGCGTTCTCTTCGGCTGCCAAAGCGTAACTGCTTTTTTTCAAATTCATAAGCCTTCAGTACACGCTTTGTCAAGTGTTTGTACCAAAGTTTGTACACTTGGCCAAGAGTACACTGAAGGCTATATGATTTGGAAGCGATAAATTACTTAAATTCTACTGGAATTCTTAAGTAGATTTTTTCCATCCAATTTCGGATACATTAGCAGTTGGAATGCCAAAAATATCCTCAGTAGTAAGGACCAGAAAGGACAAAATATGCTCAAAAAAGGAAAATCTTTGTTAAAATTTTGGCCAATCACTAGAAGCACCGTTTCTTACCCAGACCCGACTAGAAAAAAATAACAAGTTTATAACACATTGTGTTATGATGTTATGAAATTTTTCTATAACTCATTATGTTATAAACTAGATGCAGGATGATGTTAAAATAACTAAAATCGTAACAAAAAGTACACCGGTCTAATCAAAATAATAACCTATTTTGTTATAATCAGATCAAAATTCTAACACAATATGATATTAATTTTAGCTTCAAGAAAACTAGTTTCTATCATATTTTGATACAATTGTGTAAAATGATGTTCTGAATGTCAAGGAATCAAAACTAAATTAATTCACAATGAGTTATTGAACAACATTTATAACACAATATGATACAATTGAGTTATAATATTTTTAAACACCAAAGATGTTAAACATGATTATATCATAATGAGTTATACATATCATGTATTGTTAAATTTATGTTATATTTTTGTTAGAATCTTCTAGTCGGGGAGCGGGTTTCCAGATAGGCTTGCAGGTAAACCATTCGGGGTAATGTCCTTAAGCCGCTAGGATTACTTTAGAAACTTAACACAAACTCCTTCAAAAATTCTACCAAATATTCTTCCAGAAATTCGGATTCTTTTGAAAATTTTCTTGGACATTCCTTAAAAAAATGCTTAATAAAATTCCTCCACAAATTTGTCCAAGGAAATCTTTCATGGGTTTCTTCCTAAATTTATCCATGGATTTTTTTCAGAGTTTTCTACAGAAATTCAGTCTTAATATCTACCAAGGTTTCTTGCTGAAACTTCTCCGCCGTTTTATTATTTTTTTTTTTTTTCAATTATTCCAGGATGCTTTACAAAATTTCTTCCTCATTAATTTACTCAGAATTTCCTTCAAGAAACCTTAAAGGTAGATTTTTATGGATTCCTTCTCAATTTTCATCAGGAGTTACTTTATTTTTTTTTCCTCGGGAATCGTTCAAAAAATTTATTGGTAATTTCTTCTTAGATTCTTTTAGAACTTTTTGCAATGATTTCTTTAGAAATTCTTTCAAAATTTCTTCAATGATTTATTCCAGTGGTTTCTTCAGAAAATTTTCAAGGTATTCTTTCAGTAATTCATGCATGTCTATTCTTAGGAAAATTCATTCAAAAAATTTTCCTAGAAATTTCCACGTAAATTTCGTTGGAAGAGTTTATTCTAGGAATCTTTACAGACGCTTATCTATGCGTATCTCTGGGTATTCCTCCAGGTTTTGAGATTTTATTAGTAAATTCTTCCAGAGGTTTCTACAAGAATTCTATCAGAAAATCATCCAAGAATTTTATTGAACAATTGTTATGTTAGTAAATTGTTGTGAACATTTTGTCAGTTTATTTTGTATGTTATACTAAGGTTTGTACATCTGTCCCTGAATTTTGATGTATATTTGTAGTGCTCCAAATATTTCAGGAGCGATCCAGTACAAAACACGCAAGCCGTGCCCTAACACGGACATCAAATTGTAGACCGTCTTGTGATGTTGCCAAAATCAGGATGCCCCCTTAGGATTACAAATTCCTAGAACAAAACAAGCTATAAATGCAGCATCAGATGCTGCGAACTAAAAGGCGAACTGCCAAACAAAATACAATTCTAGAATGACTGATGGGCCAAGAACAATAATAAAACCTCGTCATCCTCGGTTTGGACTTCGTTATCCATATGGATGACTGGGCACAAATTAATGTTATGTGTTGCATGTTTGTGTTTTGTGCATTTGTAATGTTTCATTTTACTTTTCGTATCCCACTAGTTTCAAAATATGGGGCTCGATGCGGAAAATAAAATGCGCATTTGTATGGTTCTATTTGCAGTTGTCTACATTGTGGTACACATCGGGAGCACAATGCATTTGTTGTGTTCCGCAAAACTTTTTTCCGTTACACAATGTCTCCTGAATTGTTTCAATAAATTCCTCTATTTCTTCAACGAACTATGCCAAGGATTTCTCAAAAAGTTTCTCCAGATATTTTCAACAAAGTTCTCAAGAAATTCCGCTTTCAAGAATTTCCCTAGGATTTCTTCAGATATTCCTCCAGAGATTCATTCCAAAGTCCAGCCTAAGATTCTACTTAAGATTTGTGCAGATTTTTTCTACAGATTCTTTCAGAAGTTTCTGCTGACATTCCTTATAAATTATTCTAGGTGATATTTTTATTACCAGAATCTTCTTCAGAATATTGAGGGTTTTTTCAGAAATTTTAGCAAGGGATTTCTTCAAAAGTTCATCCATGGAGTTTTAAAGAAATTCTATTGATTTTTTTAACAAATCGTACAGGGATTGCTTTGAAAATTTTTTCCAGAGGTTCTCCAAGAATTCTGTATGATGATCCTTCCTGCAGAAATTCCTACAAGTTATTTGTTAAGAAATTTCTCCTGTGGTAACATTAGAAAAATCTCTTGTGATGCCTTTAGAGATCACTGTAGAGTTGTTCCGATATTTCTCCTTGGATTTTTTTTTTCTGAAGTTCTTGCAGAGATTTTACAAAAATTACTGATGCCGAACTTCTCAGGGAATCCCTGATGGAATTTCTTACATATCCCAGGAAGATTTTCTCAAGAAATCCCTTAAAAATTCTCGGGAATATCTTTGGAAATTTCTAGAAGAAATTTTGGAAATTTTTTGAGTGTTTCCTGAACAAGAGTTGCTGAAGCTGTTTCTGAAGTTATTTCCCGAGCAATGCCTGGATAAATGCCTAGAATAATATCCAGGAGAATACCTAAAGAAACACATAATATACCGTCTTAATTCTCCGAAAAATAAATAACGAGAGACTTCAGGAGAAAAGATGTAAGTGATTCAAAGAACAAAAATGCTTGAATTTCCCAAAAAAAAGATTAAGAATTTCTCAAACAAATATTATTGAAAAATATCTGCAGAATTCGTGAACAAAAATGCTAGTGGTACTCTTAAAAAAATCCTCAATAAGTTTGTGGGTGTTCCCTGGAGGATTTTCGAAAGGATTTCGTGGAAGGACTCCTGTAGATACTCCAGAAGGTGTTTTCAGATAAAAAAGTTATACGATTTCTGTAAGGATTTGTATTAAAAATCCCCATAAATTTCCGAAAACAAAATGCTGCAGAAACAACAATTTTTTTTTTAAGATCTACTGAATAGGGTATGTGTTCCATCATTAATCTCACGCTCCCATATTCATCCTATTCGAAAACAAGCGATTACGACACCGATTGATTCCGTTTTTTTGTTTTCATGGGTGCTCACTTCTAACAAAAAATACAAAAATAAGTAACAAAACAAACAGCGCTTCAATCCTTTGTTTTTCGTAGGATGAAAATGGGAGCCACATGCTTAAGAAAGGAACTGGGTATTGGTTCCCTTCGGAAATCGGAACAAAGATTTGAAATAATTCCTGAAAGAAGTAAAGGTGTTCATACACAAAAAATAAAAAAAATGGGAAGTGTAGATTCTGGAGGAATTTCTGCAAAATTCTCCAAATCTTTGAGGTAAAATTTTTCCTGGAATTGCCTATAAGAAACAATTAGAGAAATTCCTGGAAAACCCCTGGAAAAATTCGAAAATTCTTCTTGAGAAATTGAGAAAGAAGTAAGCTTTTGAAAAAAAAATCTGACAATATTTGATGAGGAACTCCTTCAGAATTGTTTCAAAAAATACTCGAATGAATAAACAAGCATGAACAGACGTAGCATTTCTCAAAAAGAATTTCATATTGAATCTCTTAAGGAATCCCACAAGGAATTTCTTAAGAAACCATTGAACCAGCTTCAAATTGAATCTTCTGAGAAATTTCTTGAGAAGTTTTATAGGAAACTAGGAGAATTACTGAACGAATTTCTGGAGAAATTTTCAAAGAAATCCATGGACAGACATGCATCCTTGGAAGAATTATTGCTGAAAGCATTCTAAGAAATCCTGCGAAAATGTTCTTTCTGTAAGCAACCGACGTTTTATAAGTAGGTTAGTAAATAAGTAAGTAAGTTCGAATCACATTTCAAAAATTTGGATGAATCAGTTCTGGCATCCCTGACAACCCCGATGCATTTCTAGCTGGTCATAAGAATTCCCGGCAGGAGCATCGCATAACAACATGATGGAGAGAACACATCAGAAACATCAAACTCGTGCAGATTTTTTGCTGTTGCTTAACCACCAGCGCGCTGCCGCCGCTTGTTGGTTAGTTGGCTGGCTGGTTAGTTGCTTATCATTTTTATGGCTGTGTTCCCTAAAATAAAAATGCAACTTCCTCGGCAGTCATCGTCGTCGTCGTCGACGTCGTGTGCTGTTGTCCCAATCGTGGCGAAGGCGGAGAACTGGAGCTGAGGGACCATTCGACATAGAACATCATGACTGGTGTGTTTCCTTGTTTCGAACGTGTCTCCCGGTGACTTCTTCATTCCGTCAAGCTTCAACGTTCCCGAGCAAACCAGCACGAAAAAAGCGAACAATTTGCGGAAGGCTTGGCCCCGGCGACATCAGCGACGCAAAAAAAAAATGCCCGAGAAACACGAGCAAACATTCCACCTCCATCAGCTATCATGTAAACTCATTAACATACAAAAATTTCCTGCGTTTTTTTTTTTTCGGCGACCATGGTGTTGTCAAATGGTATAAGGTACGGTGGTGGTCATGCAAATGGAACTGTCGGGTTCCTCCTCCTCTGCAGTGCAGCATTTTCCGTGTTTTATGTGAGGTTCTTCTATACCATCGAGCTCCCTTTTTCGGTCAAATTTACGCTATCACTAACACTAGTTTACAGCATTTTTGAACTCGGTAAGCTGATAATCATTTTTGGTGTAGAATCATGCCCTGAGTTCAAAAACGCGAAGGAAAAAAATTACAGTAGAGCGGAAATTTTTTCGACTTTCCATACAAGGTTGATGATTTAAAATCGATTTTTGTTCTATTTTTAAGCAACGTCGTTCACTTCACACATTTAATTCTCCGTAATCAATGCTCCGATTGAGCTGAATTTTTTACTGTAACTCGTCTACATATGATATGTCAAATAAATGTTTAGAAAGAATTTTTAAATTGTTATTTTCTTATTGAAAAAAATACATTTCTTCATATATTTTTGGAAATTTAGCTAAAATTTAAGGAGATCGTCCATAAAACTCGTCAATATCTTGAATTTCATCAATCTGACGCAAAACCTGCATTCAGATGATCGAATGGTGTTGTATTCAGCTTTCAATTTATGGAAAAAGATTTGAAATTGGTTGTACAAAATGCAAGATATTTGAATTTTAGTAAATTCTAAATTTTTAAAAGTTGTAAAACTCGATATTGAGCTAAAACTCAAAAACTGTTCTACTTAAAATTTTTTGAAGCACGGTTTCGAAATCAGTGCTAAATTGTACTTCAAAAATTTTGATCGTTGACACAAGTTCATGACTTTCGTTTTATTTTGTAAACTAGTGTAATTAATTCTTTAACATGGCCTGAACATGAAACAACCCCGGACGAAAAAAGGGGAAACCTAAAGGGGTTGAGTCTCTCGTTTGTTCATTTGATTGGTCAACAATCGTGACATGGTTGATGCTTGATGGTCGTTGCAGGTGACGCCCATATAACTCAGGCGGTTTACGCGCAGCTATTCATGAGGAACATACTGAGGTGAATTCCAGATCAGTTTAGGGGCTTTTTGAAGTGGCCATTTTTATGACTGCTTAGTAAATGCAAAATTGGCAATTTTCAAAGAAAATCCTTAACTAAAACCTGATTTAATCCACCTTTGGTGAGCAGAACCCTTCCTACATTTATTAAAATTATGGTTGTATTATTCGTATTTAGCCCTCCGGGCCCAGGATCGAAAGTCGAATGCTTAAGAACGAGTTCTGAAGCTGCTTTCTAAAGCTTCTTTAATCTCAGTAGCATTGTTGGATCGATCAATTTTCTCAATCTACCAAATTGAATAAAATTTTGGGAAATTTACCTCCTCATTAAATCCTAATAGCCTAACTTTTTGTCGTTCGAAATAGCTCACGCTTTAATAGTGGCGGAAATAGTATAAAGAACAATGGCTTCGTTTGTATTTGTTGCCAAAACCCATTCTAATAGGTATGACAACCCTTAACGGCTTCATGATGCCCCAAGAAAGGGAGCGCGTGCTTTCAATATCTCTCAAAAGAAACTTAATTAGGATCCGTCTATGGGGCGATTAAAAGTTATGTATCTTTTACACCGTCGCCGTCGCCGCATCCGACTTTTAATGTGTGTCTGCACTTGACGAGTTCTCACGTCTGCGTGGAGAATGACTTCAAAAACAAAAAGATCTGGAGCAAAATCCCCCCTGATATAATTAAGGGAAAAACGGCACCAAACGGAACATAACCCGCACACGCTGGATGCAAAAGCAAACCGGATGATGGTTGTGAAGGCTAATGAAATCATAAAAACCCCATCGCAGACAGATAGGTATAGTTGTTCGTGCAGCCGGTTTTCGTTGGGCGCCGATTTAAAATTTGCAAATGACGACGGAGCCAAGAACTTCAACCATCAGCGCCGTCTGCTCATGTTGACGAAAAAAAACTGACGTTAATGAGTCATAAGTAGCTTGTTTTACGATGTAGTTGATGACGGATGGGATGAAGTGGCCTCCTTTTGGATCGTTAGGGAGAATAATTGAATAAGTCATGGACAAAACATAGACAAAATATGCTACTGGAAGGTGCATGGTCCGTGTTTGAATATATGAAAACATAATCCGCATGTAGATCTGGATGTTAAACCCTTGGTTCAACCTCAGTTGAACTACACGATAAAAGAAAAGTTACTCTTAAATGAGCAAGATTCACTTAACCTTCCGTAACTCGCGCGGTTGACTACCTGCGTCAGCACCACGCTTATGCTGAGTACAAAAAGCGAGATTTTTTCAACGTGTTGTACAAAATACAACAGCGCGAGCGCTCGTGGGTTAAATTTAAGCTTAAACGGTACACCACAAAAAACTGAGTAAATTGCATTTCCAGCGCTATCGCTGGCCCAAATTCAATCAGTTTAAGCTGTATAATACTCTTGACATTATCAAGCAAATTATACGGCTCAAACCAATGAAATTTTCACTCTAGGGCCAGTGCTGAAAATGCAACTTACTCATTTTTTGTGTTGTTCAACTTCAGCTCCAAAATGGGTAAATTCTGTTACCGTATAAAAGGTTTTCTTCTTCTTGGCGCACGTCTTGGACCTGTTTCACAGCTTAACGTTTTATAAGTACGTCTACAACTATTTACTGAAAGCTTAACCCATATCCGCCCAGCGTCCTATTTATAGGACAGATGCCTCGAACGCCCAGCGTCCTATAAATAGGACAGTCCTTTGGATGTGAATATCTACACAATTATGCAAAATTTTAGAATACTTTCTTCAGAGAAGATGTTCTCCACACCCATACCTTGCTCATAGTGGACATTATAGTATGTGACTGGTTCACTAGGTGGCGTAAACGATGCTGCAAAGAATGAATATTGTCACGATCTGTGAGCATCATTTCCAATGCGAAAAAAAAAGTTATTTCCCTGGAATCTTGACAATGGTTAATAATTTACAGTTCATTTCTTCGGCAGAGTTGTTATTCACACATTCATTAGGATGTGGAGGTGGTAGCAAGGATATTTAAATTCAAGATGGCGGCTTAGGTTCCAAGATGGCGGTCAAAACTCCAGAATATATGCTTTTTAACGACAATTCTGCTTCGGATACTATGCAATACGGGTATCTATCGATCGGGTTTTACAAGCAGAACTCTAAAATGAATATAAGACGCCATTTTGAAATCAAAGATGGCGGACCATATCCAATATGGAGGCCATGAAATGGCAGTTTGATCTATAATACCATGCAATATGGGTATCGATCGATCGGGCTTCATGAGTAGAAGTCAAAAAATCGACATTTGACCCTATTTCGAAAACCAAGATGGTGGACCATATCCAAGATGGCGCCCATGGGATGGTAGTTTGAGCTATGATACCATGCAATATGTGTATCGATCGATCGGACATGATGAGTAGAAGTCAAAAAACGATATTTGACTCTGTTTAGAAATCCAAGATGGCGGCCCATATCCAAGATGGCGGCCACAGAAAGAGAGTTTGAGCTATGAAACCATGCAATATGGGTATCTATCGATCGGGCTTCATGAGTAGAACTCAAAAATGAATATCCGACGCCATTTTGAAACCCAAGATGGCGGACCATACCCAAGTTAGTGGCCACGGAATGGTAGTTTGAGCTATAATACCATGCTATATGCGTATCTAAAGGGTAGATGGTATGGTAGCGGGTAGGATAAAAGGTGGAGCAGACGGTCGGGTAGAGGGTTTGGGTGAATGATAGAGTAGAGAGAGTAGAGTAGAAGGTTAGGGTAGAGGATAGCGTAGACGGTAGGGAGAAGGGTAGAATAGAGAGTAGGTTTGAGGGTAAGAAAAATGTTAGGGTAAAGAGTAGGGTAGACGGTACGGTTAAGCACAATATAGACTAGACTGACTAGAGGGTACGGTAAGGGATATGGCAGTGGTTATAGTAGAGCAGTGGCCACCAAACTGCGGCCCGCGGGCCGCATGCGGCCTTCGAACAGGTTTCGTGCGGCCCGCGAACTGATTTTGAAATGTACTAGAAAGTGGCCCACTCATAGATTCCATAATGAAGTAAAATTATTGAAAGTTTTACTAAATTTTAAAGACTACTTTTTTCGATTTTTATAGGAAAATATTCCAAACTGTTGTTAAAAACGGTGTGTTTCACTTCAATAATGAGTTGAGACAAATTTCCAAGTCATTTGCCATGGATGTTGGCTTGTGGCAGATATCGTCTTAATTTATTTAATATCACGAAAATAAAATAAAATGAATTCTCATTTTGTTTTTATCGGCGAAAAACACCTTGTATTCTATATACTTTATATTCAGCACTTCTACCAGGAAACTGTTCCATGACGTTTTACAGACTTTTTGCCAAAAATTTCTCTTAAAAGGAAGTGTATTTTTCGGAATTTCGCTAAAAACTTCAGGGATTGGGTAAAGTACTCTTCATTCCCCTAGTAATATTTTTGGAAATTCCTCTTAACATATCTATTCTAAATCGGCTACAGATACTTGCACGCATTGCTCAGAAAATCGTGTTGGTATGTTTTTTCTTCATTGGCTTCCTAAGAAACTACGCACACAAAACTTAAAAAAATCATCAAGGATTTTCACAACAGCATCTCCAGGCAGTTTTTTGGAACTTGTTCGCGATTGCGAAAGCATTGAGAAACACTGATGCTACTGACAGTCACTTTTGAGCGCGGCCGTTAAATCATAATCTCAGCCGCCGACAGCAACTGCCAGCATACGCCTGCGCGACGAAGGTGGGCTTTCCAGTCCCACTTCCAGTGGTTTTTGTTTTTGTCCTTTTTTTATCTAACTGCGCAATAGCGCCCAGCCAATCAGAGAAAAGATGATGCAATCGCATCGAAGCAAGAGGGTATAAAACGGGGGGAACATTTGTGAACATTGATCAGTTTTACATGTTCGATTACACTGTACGGAATAAAGTTTAAGTTAAGTGTAAGTGATTGGAGATTTATTCCACCATCCGAACAACCGTGACTCGCCAACAGGGGCGAATTTCTACCACTCAACCGAAAGTGTTTGGTTTCGTCCGGAGCTGACTGATGGGGAAGATTTCGTCGTTCCGCTGCTGAAAGCTGCTGCTGCCATCATCATCCATCCATCCTCGGCTGCTGTACCTGCTTGCTCGGTTGCATTCATGGTCACCGAATTGCTCGCTGCCTACCGCTTCTTAAGAGTTATTTTCAGCCAGCTCTTTTCAGAGCTGGTTCCCAGGAGGCAGACGAATGCAGTGTGACAATTGAGTGGCAAATCTGAGCTGGCGGCGACAGTTGGAGGTCCGAGTGATTCCGGTGGATGCGCTCGTGGATGCTTAGGCATCTGGTCCTTCGAAGCATACGACTACGTTGGCCATGGGCCAACAGAACTTCTTCCGATAATTTTGAAATTTCTCAAAATCCACGAGATGTCCCAAAAAACCTAACAGTTCCAAGATTGTTTTTAATAAAGGGTTCGATATACTTTTTAAGAAATCCTTAAGTTGCAGAAAGAAACTTCATTCGATCCAGGGGTTTTACAAGAAATTTGTCTGTGTTCGCGTCTAGGATTTCCAGAATTCTTCACTTTCTGCTCTACAAACACGCTGTAAGTTTATCTACAATATTCTTAAAGAGGTTCATATTATTCTAGCCAGCTTCGCCATGTCTTATTTTTCATATGACTTTCAAGTAACTAGTCTGAAATAATTTGCTCAAAATTATTAATACCAAGAACTACAATACCTAATTATTACGGTCTTGAAAATCCTGTTTTAAATTTCCTACGTTTTTCAGGACTTTTCCAAGTGAAATAAAATCTCCTGATAACTCCAAGTTGTTTAGCTCTTGTTCAATATTTTCAAAAAATCAAACAAATGGATTTTGTGTTGAATCTTGAAAATACTCTTCAATGACATGCGGCCCGCAGCCTCTTTTCAAAATTCAATTTTGGCCCGCAAAGACAGTTAGGCTGAGGATCACTGTAGTAGAGGATAGTTTAGAGGGTGGGGCAGATGGTAGGCTGAAGGTTATGATAGAGCGTAGGGTAGGGGCTGTCCATAAACCACGTGGTCATGGGGGGGGGGGGGGGGGGGGGGTTTCGGCCAATGACCGTTTTGTATGGACGAATTAAAAATTTTGTATGGACAAATGACCACGCGGGGGGGGGGGGGGGGGGGGTTGAAAAGTTCCAAAAAAATGACCACGTGGTTTATGGACAGCCCCGTAGAGGGTTGGAATAGAGGGCAAAGAAGACAGTAAGGTAGAGGCTAGAGCAATGTTTCCCAAACTTTTAGGAGGTATCGCCCCCTTAGAGCTTCAAAAAAATATTTTCGGCCCCCTAGGTGAGATTTCATTTTTTCTATAGTAGAAGGCTGAAACTGTGCTTAGCTAAAGCCTTTAAAAGCGCTACTGTGGCAAATCTAGCAGTGCCATTCAGTGTATCTAAATCTGTGTCACTCTCATTTTCATCAAATTGTTTTGTATATGCGTTGATTTTCCGCATTTGAAAAAAAAATATAATGAATTGAAATCGTGTTTATGCCTACTTCTCAATCCGTTGTTAACCGTTCAGGACGCGCGCTGTTGTAAGAAGTACAACACTACTAAAAAACCTTGCTCGTCATATACAGCGCGAGCGCGGTGTAGTTTCGGTTGCTTCATGGCGTGCGTCCTGAAAGGTTAATTGAACATTAATTAATCGAAATAGAACGAACTGTGAACACATATGAACACTCGATATTCCCAACCAAATGTTTTATCATTGTTCTTTAAAGGACTTTTTAAACAACTGAAAGTCAATGTTTGGTCACAAGTAGTCAAATAAGACTGGTGGAGAATTTGAAAACAATCACAAACATATTATGTTATGGGAAAAAATTGCAACTCAGAAATATATCGGTGTGTTGCCGAGGGCTGAACATCTCGATAATAAAGAAAAACAATATAATAAAAATCGGTGTATTTTCAAATGTAGTAACATTTCTCCATTTCCACATCCAGATTCAAATCAACAAGCTTCGTATAAATTTGAATACTTTCTGTATTTTAAATAAATTATTAGATAAGTAAATATGCAGCAATCATGACTAGATTTAAATGGAGTTTTACGCATAATTTTTGGAATGTTTTCAAATTAACTTCAGTAAAATTTCTAATTCCTCCGAGAAGCTTTTTTGAAAAATTTTCAAACTCAGTTGTTTGTAAACACTGTGATACGAATTTCATCAGAAAAGTGTTCTGAAATTCGTTTATTTATTCATGTTTTTGCTTAGAAATTCCATGAATAAGTGCGCCTACGAGTTGAAACGCAATTTTTATCATCAATTCGCAAAAAAAACATAGTTCTTTTCATAATTTTGACTAAAACTAATCACGATTCACGAATGTTCATTATAGGAATTTCCGAATATATTTTTACTTAACTTGAATGTCAGGATTCAGTTCACATTCTCGACTTGTAATTCAATACTTTTGATGTTTTCCAATCATTGAAAAAATCGCCCCCCTTTTTAATATTTTCGCCCCCCAATATTGATTTCTTTAATTTTCGCCCCCCTGGGTCTGATTTTCGCCCCCAAGGGGGCGATTTCGCCCACTTTGGGAATCACTGGGCTAGAGAATAGGGTGAAGAATTGAGATGAGATTAAATGAGCTGAGGTTCTTTTTTGAGATACCTTCAGGAATTCTTTCCAGGATTTCTTCAGGCATTCCTTTCGAGAATCTTCTCAGGTTTATTCCCGAGATTCCTTCAGATATTGCTTCCGAGATTGCTGTATGGATTGCTCCGGAGTTTTGGAAAATCCTGAAAGGATTCTGTTAGTTATTCTTTTCTGCATTATTTCAGGGATTTGTGCTGGAATTCCTTCAAAGATTTCTTCCATGATTCCTGCTGCTATTTCTTAAGGGATCCCTCCCGAAAAAAAATGAAAAAATATATGTTTCTTCCGAGATTGTTTTCAGGCAACCCTAGATCATAGAGACATCTTCTATGGTTCTTGCAGGAATATCTGCTCAGCTTCTGGCCGGCATTCCTGTCATGATCTCTCTAAGGAATACATCAGGTATTCTTTGCGGTATTCCTTCAGGAATAACTTCAGGGATTTTTCATTGGTTTTGATCACCGTTTACTTTATTTGTTGGTTTTAATTGGTTTTTCTCGGTGATGTTGAATGTCTTTTAAAAAACCATTTAACGTTTCAACCTACTTTTTTATTTTTTCGGTCATCATCAGAAAAATTCCGCCGCCCGTTCGAAGACATTCAACATCACCGAGAAAAACCAATTAAAACCAACAAAAAAAAACTTCAGGGATTTCTGCCAGAATTGCTTTCAAAAATCCTGGAAGGATTCTTTCAGAAATTTTACCCAGCATTCTTTCACAGATTCCTTCTGGAATAACTTCACAGATTCATTTCAGTATACTTTGGACAGAAATCGAAACATATTCAGAGAATCCTAATGGAATTCTTTCTATGAGCCGTGATCCTCGCTCGGGATTTATACAGCAATTCCTCCCGGGATTTCTTCTGTGATTATTTCAGGGATTCCTACCAAGCTTTCAGTTTCGATTCCCTCAGAACTCTACCAGATATGACTTCCTTCTGTATATCCTCCCGGGATTCATTCGGGGATTTCACGTTATCTTTTCGATGTAACTTTGATAGTGTCCAGAATAACACCATAGAATTCACATATTGTTCACGAATAAACAATCATAAGTGGAGAAGCCGTGTAGAGTATATCTGGTTGAAATTTTATATCAAAACATGGAATGATGATGAACCTGGGCGTGTTAGTAGAATACCTGTAAATACGAGACACCGAAGACGACCATATAGTTGAGGTCGAAATACGTATCTGTCAAAGGAGACAAATTAAATGGAACATTACTTAACACGATTTTCTTTTTTAAATATAAAAAACTTCTGAAAAGTTTACGTATGGTGAGTACGTAGAGAGTTTGTGGGGTGCTGAAGGAACAACTCAATTACTTTATTAGAAATAATTATCTGTGTAAAATCTAACTTCCAAAGTATTTTAACGTTTGCTCATGCCACACATAGTGAGCTCTCTTTATTTGATTTGTTAAAAAAAATGAGAAATGTTGAACACTGCAGTCGAAACTACATGAAATTACAAGAACCATACATTGCATACTTTTAGGCGTTTATCGGGTTATATTTCTGCCCCAATTAATAAGTTCTTTTTCTATTCTTTTTGAGTGGTTATTATCTCTCTCACTTGTTTAGAGCTGCATTTTATCTATACGGATCAGAATATAACGATAGCGTAGAAGTTGTGCTGAAGTAGAACTCGAGAAAATTATCAGATATTGAGGACCTACAATGAAGAATGTTTTTGGAACTACACCATAGACTTCCATTTTTTCATCAAATCATGCTTATTTTATTGGAACTTGACCCTGATAACAAATTTATTTGAAGATTTAAATTGTGAGACACCTTGGGCGTTAACGGGTTAATTGCTTTCCCAGGTAACAGTTTGATGCTGTACAAACGTTTCTCCAACTATTTTAAACCAGAACAAGAGCTGAGCACAAGAGATGCAATCCTTTAGCTCCTTAACATCTAATTTTAGTGATTTTATTCAACCTTTAGCTGATTTGAGGTTCATTGGAAGGCTGATTTAAGACTTAATATACTCTTAATCAGCAATCAATTAAATTTATTAATTGTGTAAAAATAAAATGAAAACACTTTCGTGAACCTTTTTTTAACATTAGCTGCGTTTATTTCCAGAAGAGATGTTCAGGAATGTATAAATTAATCTGTGGGAAAACTGGGAATTGAACTCGGACCTCCTGATTTATAGTCACTCACCTTAGCACCTACACAACACACAATTGTATACACTACGCGCCAATAATATGGAATCGTTGCAGTACTCAGTGTTTAGGAGCTGCGTTACCGCTTAACCCACTCTGCAACACACCACTGGATCAACTTTCGTATAGAATGAGAACCTTTGAGGAAATGAGCAGAGAGCAGCATAATTACCTCATCGTTACACGATCGAAGCGGGTCGATCGGCAAGAGACCTGACATTGTAGAAATCAGTGCCATTTTTGACTATTAGGTGAACGGTCACCAAAGTTTTAATTTAAGACAAATTATATACATGTTGTAATATAGTACTTGACTAGTTAAATAAATGTAGTTCTGTGTAGTTTGAGCGTGCAATAAATAGTGTAACCGTAAATCTCACTTCTTTAATGCGATTGTGGAAGGAATCGGAGAATGCTGGAAGAGTCCAGCAGGAAGCTCTAGGAGAGCAAAATCCCCATCAATTCTGGATCGCGGAGATGGACAGCAAAAGGAAGGTACTTACCCCCAAGGATTGTTCTTCTGGATGCCTTACCTCTTTACGTGTTGTGGGTGGTGGATCAAGTCCCAACATAATGGTCCTTCGAGCCGGATGCCTTTGGAAGGACAGTGGATACATGGTTAAAGGAGCCAACTAATGTCGAATTCGTTTTTGATTCAGTTCCAACCTGGGTTGGAACTGGATGAGATCACAGTTTCAACCCCAACCCGACTTCGGTTTCGCTTGTACTAAAGTTTGTTTGAGTTTGTTTGACGTTTGTTTGTTTACACATTTTCCGCCAATCCAGTTCCAACCCAGGTTCAAAAACGAATTCGACATAATACGCCATCGGGAAGACATGGCACTGGAAATCCCAATCGTCATACACCATCATCGAATCACTGAATCAGGACAATGGGTTTGCTCCAATTGTGCCATCGCATCACTCAAACAGCAATCATGGCAGCTGAAGTTGCATTTTCAAAGCGAATTAGGGGGGTCATAAGTGATTTGTGCCTCAAAGACCTGAAATAATCACTTTTCAGGGTGATGTAATACTTTTTGAGGTGCTGCAGTATTCAGTATGAGTGTTGCAATACGCGTTTCCATATTTATGGCGGGTAGTGTACATATCCTCGAAAACAAGAGCAGTACTTGTTGTGTCTGAATAGTCAAGAACATAAGATGAACTAAGTTGTATTGGGGCTAAAGAAGCGATGTGGACTTCACGAAAACCATGCTTGAGTCAGCTGTCAAAAACTATTTGATTAAAGGTTGAACAACAGTTCCGAAGCAACGATCAACCGAGCCGGTTGGTCTTCGGGATCGGACAAGAAATCAAAGTTATATTAACTTATTACACGAACTTAAACACAACAACTAACAAAAACAATAATTATTTAAACAAAAATAATTTT
This sequence comes from Aedes albopictus, assembly GCF_035046485.1. NCBI lineage: Eukaryota > Metazoa > Arthropoda > Insecta > Diptera > Culicidae > Aedes > Aedes albopictus. Next base: position 331,522,001 of record NC_085138.1, read on the forward strand.
GAAACATCCACCGATCCAAAGATTGGTGCCCAAAAGACGAGTTTTATCAAAAACATCTAAAATAATCGGGTTAAAACCGCACATTTAAATCGGCTTGTCATCAGCTGAACTAACAGAACAAGTTACGACAAGACTTGGTAGTATAGTCTTTCAGTAGACTGCCAACCCTGAGGAAAAGAAGAAGAAGAAAGGTTGAAAAACATATGATTAATTCCACATGTTGGTGTATGTTTCAAAGCTGGTTACCCAGATGAATAATATTCTATTCAACTAGATATTCAGCCGTCTATGTATTGCTGATTAAAGAAGTTGAACAAGCCATACTTCAGACAAATATTCAGCTGTCATTGTGTTCAGCCATTGACACCATTAACCAGCTATTCTTCAGCTAATACTCACTGTTCTTGTTCAGCATTTATTATTACTTGGGTTATTAGTCGATCATTTTTGAATTAATTTTTAGTTTCTACTCTGACAACAAACGACACATAGGGTATGAGTTTGCTTCTTCATCGTATATCGTATGCCCCTATGTTCGCCCTATTTAAAAAAACAGACGATTTAGCACGTATTTCGACCTCAACTCGACTTTGGATAATTGCCGTGTACTTGACTTCGAGTTCTTGAAGCCCCATACAAAAGTGTGAAGATTTTCGGAGACATAGAGGATCTGAGTGCCATTAGTAATCTCATGCTCCCAAATTCATTTAACAGGTATACTTCGATTTGTGGACATTTCAATTTTCAAAATGTCTATAAAATCGAATTTTACATAAAATCGAAGCAATTTTTTTTATTTATATTTTTAAATTGTCTACCTGCAAAACATATGAAAACTATGAATGAGTGTAATCAGTTTTGTACCTTTTAATACCGCCCTATATGCTTATCCTTTGAAAGATACGCGTATTTCGACTACCACTTGTAATCTTCCTCAGTGTCAGTAATCCACTTTTCAAAAGTACAAAACTGATTACACTCATTCGTAGAGGGTATTCTGCTTAGAGGGTTCGAAAAAGTCGATATAAAAACTGCATGAAAACTGATTTTTCTATAAAGGGCTCGGAGTTCTTCACATTTATTGGTAATTCTCGTTAAAGGACGAATAAACCACTATTTCGCTAGCTTGTTATGATCGCAATCTTTTGTCTCCAAAAATATGTATGTATGGTTAATTCAAAAGCCAATATTTTTAGCAATGGACATATACAATAACATTATTTGCATAAGCGTCCCAAAAAAATCAAAAACTTCAGAATCTCATTCAGAGATTCCTTTGAAAATGTCTCCGATTGCCGAACGATCTTTCTGTACGAGTAGTATTGATTTGTACCGTTATCTGCTCGGTCGCCTTTTGTTACAATTCTGCAGTGTTAAATAAAAGTAAGTGATCCCTGAAGTTACAGCTTTATAACGACGGTCTCCGAAGAAAACTTCCTAAATCAAATCATCATGTTGCAGAGTATTTCGGAAAATCTTCCATGTAAGAACATAATGAATTCTTTTACAAAATCTGACATGGGTTGCTTCGCCAATTCCTCCATGATTTTTCACAAATCCTTTCAAAAATTGTTTGAGAATTCGCCCTGGGATTACTTCAGATATTCTTCTGAATATTTATTCAAAAATTTCTCTAGGCATACGTTTCGAAAACCTATTAGAGATGCGTTTAGAAAATCTAAGAAATTCTACAGAAATTTGTCATAAAAATCTTCAAAATAAATCTTTTCAAATTTTTCTGAGTATTCGGTCAAAAATTCCCTCACAGATTCTTTGAAAAAATCTACCTTGGATTTCCTCGGAAATTTTCTAAAGAGATTTATTTTGATATTTCTTTTATTCTACAAATTCCACAAGTAATACTTTCAAAGGATGTTGCATGGCTTACTTCTAAAATTTCTCAATTTTTTCCAAAAAAATATCCATACATTTTAACAGAGATTCCTCCAGAAATTCCTCCAGAACCCTTCAATGAAACTTTCAGCGATGCCTTCAGAAAATATTGTAAAGTTTTTTTTTTCAGAAAATATTCCAAAAGTTCCTTCAAAAACTTGTACTGGGGTTACTTTGGAAATTCTCCAAAGGATTTCACCAGAAACTCCACAGAAACTTCCTATTTCTCCATAAATTTCAATAGTTTCACAAAAAAATGTGTAAGAAAATTGAGTATGATTTTCCTAAGAAAATTGTTCAGAGATTTGTCCATTTTTTTCCGAAAAATCTTTCAGACATTTCTTTAAATATTTGTTTAATCTGAAATTTCTTTCAGAAAATCTTCCCAGGATTTCTTAGAAATTCTTCCATGGATTCTTTCAATAAAATGGGACATCCTTTCGGAATTTTTCTGCGGGCATTCCTATAGAAACTGCTTTAGGGGTGCCTCCATATATTTTTCGAGGTTTTTTTTTTCATTCCAAAATTTTCCATGGTTTAAATGAGTTGAATTTAACTAATAAATTCCTCAGAAATATCTCAATAGTTTCCTCCAGAGATTAATGTAAAAAATCTCCAAGATTTGCTTTGAAAAACCTTCCACAGATTTTACGGTAATTTTTTAATTGACCCTTGCTGAGATCCATCCAGAGATTATTTTAAAAAATCTTGCACGAGTTCCTGAAAAAATAATCTCTCAGGGATTCTTAAAGAAATTCTTCAGGGACTCCTTTCGAAAGTCCTTGTAGATCAACTTCTAAAATCATCCATGAAATCCTAAAGAAATTCAATAAGAAGAAAATCTCCTAGGGATTCCTTAAGACTTTGGAATATCCTCCAAAAACTTGTCAAAGATCTTCTTAAGAAAGCCTTGCACGGATAGTTTTCAGAAATGCTTCATGGATTCCTTAAGAAAACGTATTTCAAGAATTCCTTTCAAGAAATCTTGCATAGATTGTTCCAGAAATTCATCTACGAATTTCTTCAGATTTTTTTTTTCCTAGAGATTCTCCAAGAAATTTTTCAAACCCAAGTAACACATTTTGCTTGCCCGTGTAGTTACCGACTTAGAATAGCACTACGGACCACCTGCTCCGGGGGTAAAAGTCCACCAAACAGGTAACCCCAATCCAAGGTGTCAGGCGACCCGTGCTGAGGGATGGGTGGTTGAGGGGATGCTCGATCTTTAACGGAGCTCGTAGCGTAGGAAGATCACTTTTTGGGTTGCGTTGCGACGAAAGATCTACCAAATTGAGCCCTACTCCCAACTGCTTCTAACTATTATTATTATTAATATTTATAAAAGACACTTTACCACTTATGTGGCATTCGTGTTTGAACTTCTAACTATGGAACAGCATATCTTAGTAATTAAAGGAAAAACTTTGGTCCTTAGCTGCTAACATATTCATTGGATGCTTTTCTTGATATTTTTTCCAGCTTTTGAACATAGACAACTCTTTTTTTTGTCTATATTAAGGAGATTTTCATCCCTATGCTATTTCATCTCGGGACCCACGCTTTACTTCCCATCCGAAGGAAGAACTCACAATTTGTGAGTTTGTCGGGAGTGAGATTCGATCCATGGTTCTCAGCGTGATAGTCACGTGCTGCAACCATAACACCAAGTCCACTCTTTAAGGCAATTCTTCCGAGTTTTTATATTACATAAGTTTTTGGCTTACAGTTTTAACTTTTTTGTCTGCTGTAAACCATTATTTTATAGTGGGCGTTTGATAGCATTTCAGGGGCTTTTCAAGAGGTTTCCAGAATCGCCAGGATCCTGAATCGCCTTTGAGATCCCCTGGAACACTCTTGAGATTCCAAAAGACCCTTTGAGAAACCTAAAACGCCTGAAGCCACCTGGAGCCCCTTAGATTTCCATGAGACTTAGTTGTACGCCCCTGATACCTCCTGGCACCCCCTGAAACCCCCCGAAACGTCCGTAATTCCCCTGATACCCTATAATGCACCTCTGAGGCTCTCTGGAAACCCTTCAAAACAGACTTAAAGCCCCTGAGACGGCCCTGAGATGTCCTTGAGATCTTGAGGATCCCCCAGAAACCTCACTGAAACTCCTTGGGATCCCCTGGAACGCTCCTGCGACCTCCCTTTGCTCTCTCCTATGCTGTTGTCATATATACTAGGCTCCCCTGAAACCCTCTGAGGCTACCTGAAACGCACCAGAAGCACTCCTGAAGCATCTCTGAGACTCCTGGAGATCCCAGAAAACCTCTGAGATCCCCTTTAACACCCCTGAGTTAAAATGGCTGAAATATAAACGACTCATAAAAAAGTGATCATTTTCCATAACAAAATCAGAAATAGCCAATAAAAAAGTAGGGGTGGGAGCAATAATAAACTACACAATTTCCATAAACAAATCAAAAAGTTCATAAATAAATCAAAACTTCCCATAAATAATTGATTTTCGAGCAATAAAAAATGTCAGAGTTTCCACAAATAAATCAATAATTGCAATAAAAAAGTATATTTTTTCCAACAAAAAAGTTTAAATTTTCCATAAATAAATCTGATTTTTCCATAAATAATTTAAAAATTTCCAATTGAAAAACATCAAAAAAGCAATTGAAAATTCAGCAATAAATACGAACTAATGAGCAAAGTAAAAGTATCGGCCGAGCCATGCGGCGAAGCTGCATAGAGGATGGAGGAACTGAGGCGGCAGAAGGCCGCCGAAGTTTCCGAAATCCGATCCGCCGTAACTGCGTCGATTCGGTTGTAGGCAATCCACAGATTCAAGAATTTGCCCGGTATAATGCAAACAGAGATGTTATCCTTTTTTAAAGTCCGACGAGCGTTAGCGAGTTCGGACAGCAAGCGATTGTCGGTTAAATTGCACAATAGTTTCAGTGTTTCTATCATAGTTCTATGATCTAGTATGTTCGAAATATTTTGTTGGAAACAATATAGTTTTTTATTGCAATTGTTGATTTATTTGTGGAAATTCTGACATTTTTTATTGCTCGGAAATCAATTATTTATGGGACGTTTTGATTTATTTATGCGCTTTTTGAATTGTTTATGGAACTTTTATAGTTAATTATTGCTTCCACCCCTATTTATTTATTGGCAATTTTCGAATTATTTATGGTAAATTTTCAATTTATTATGGGACGATTAATTGGCTGCCGAGTTAAAATACACAGAAATAAAAATTATAAAAAACATAACACCTCTGAGACCTCCGAGTACCCCTTGTAATGTCCCTGTGATCCACTCAAACGTCCCAGTGACCCTCTGGAACACCCCTGATATCTCCTGAGTCACTTTTGAAATCCCCTGGGACACTCATGAGATCCCGTGAGACCCTCTGAGATCCCTAAAGCGCCCCTGAGACCACCTGAAGCCACCTGGAGTCCCTTAGATTTCCCTCAGACTACGTTAAACGCCCCTGAGACCTTCTGATACCCCCTGAAATCCCCCTAAATGTCTGTAATTCCCCTGATACCTCATAATGCGCCTCTGAGGCCCTCTGGAACTCCTTCGACACTAAGTGAAACCCCCTGAGGAGACGGTCCTGAGACGTTCCTGAGATCTCCAGGTTTCCCCAGAAAACGCACCAGAAGCACCCCTGAAGCGTCTCTGAGACCCCTGGAGATCCCAGGAAACCTATGAGATCCCCTGAGACCTCCGTGTACCCTTTGTAATGGCCCTGTGATCCACTTAAACGTCCAAGTGACCCTCTGGAACACCCCTGATACCTCCTGAATCGCTTTTGAAATTCCCTGGGATACTCATGAAACCCCGTGAGACCCTCGGAGATCCCTAAAGCACCCCTGATACCACCTGAAGCCACCTGGAGTCCCTTAGACTTCCCTCAGACTACGTTAAACACCCCTGAGACCTTCTGGTACCCCCTGAAATCCCCCGCAATGTCTGTAATTCCCCTGATACCTCATAGTGCGCCTCTGAGGCCCTCTGGAACTCCTTCGACACCAACTGAAACACCCTGAGACGGTCCTGAGTCACCCCTGAGATCTCCAGGTTCCCCCTTAAACCTCACTGAAACTCCTTCGGACTCCCTGGAACGCTCCTGCGACCTCCATTTACTCTCCCGTAAACGCCCGCTGGCCACTGTTGCCATAGTTACCATGAATAATACATTATTTATGAATAATATTGACTATTTTTATGTGGAGCAATAAAAAGGCGCATGAATTGAAAGTACATTTAACCTGCATAAAACAAGATTTTGTGTATTTCAGTACTCGGCCAAACTGCATTCGGTCAATTGTCCTTTCGAACTAATGTTCAGTCAGGCGTACGCATTTCTGCAAAACACCCGTTATGTATGCCAAACTTTTCTTAAGTAAAAATTAATCTTTTGATTGCTGATATCTAAAAGTAATGGAATTTATTGTTTTATCGAGAAAACATGACGTTTAATCGGCACTGATGTAATCAGGTCGAAAGAATTTTGAATACTTCACCTAGTTAATCTATTCAACAACAAAGTTATTACAGGTACTTGCAAACAAACTGCGCAATATCTTCCGCCCTAAATAGTTTCCGTTAACATCATTGCAACACTGTTGTAGCGCAATGCAATCAAAATTGTTGTTCAGAGAGCTCGCAAATGAAAAACTATATCTCGAAGCAGATCTTTCAGGAGTTCTCACGCCAAAAGTTGCGCGACTTTCATCGGATTAAATTGTATTACTTATTCATTTCGTTCGGTGCCGCTACAACAACAGAAGGAAAGAGCAAAATAAAGAAGCGTCACGGAAAACTTGCTAACTGGCTGCTAGTTTCGCAAAGCAAAGACCTACGGATGGCTTCCCCAGGCGCATCTCCGCAGGTTTCCTGAACAAGCAATAAACAGGAAAGAGACAAGGTAGCGTACATTTCGTTTCTCGAAGTTATTAAATAATCTACTTTTCCCATTGACTTGCAGCGGCAGCAGCAACCGTAGATCTAACGTCCATGGACGGCGGCGGCATCGGCTACGAAGACGTTGACAGCCTGACCGCCCGGGTCCACGGAAGTTGAGCCGAGAGTGAATGGAAGACGGGTGAGAACTTGTCCCTGCTAGTTAGTCCACCGAGGATCTGTTTCTTTGGTGTAATTTTTCTTCGTGTTGTATTTCTCTCGGTAGTTTTTGCTTGCACTTGAAGTAGTTGTGTTGCTTTTGCGCGTCTTTTAGTTTTCAGAGAAGAAAAATGCCGTAATGAATTTTATTTCATTTTCGTGACGTTTCAATTTAGCTCTTGTTTCCATGCTAGCTGATGGTTTAAAGCGAATCTTCTGCCGACTTGATTGGTGTTTGCCATCAACTGTGCACGACGTGGTACAACAGCAAGTATAGGTGGTCAAAAGTTTTAGTTTAAATTCTATTAATTAAAAACCCAGGTTAATCCACCTAGTGGTGATAGTGACTTTCTCGTTGAATATGCACTTATGATGTTTCTGTCGACGTAAGCCGCAGTGTTCCTGAAAGGTTGAGAATACTTTAAATATTTATAAAGGCAAGAGTTTTATCAAAGCCACCATCGAATTGGGCAACTTATTAATAGCACACATTCCAACGTATGAACGACGTATAGGCAGAGACCGCCATTGTCATTAGGCCGATTAATATCATCAAGAAGATAAATGCAAGCTAGGTTATGACTTTTTTCACAATTGCGGTCTTCGACCAAGTGTTTTTTTCGCACTTTAGGCTATATTTTATTATCATTTATGATTCATGTAAAATTTGAAAAAAAAAATCTGCTAGTTAAATTTTCGACACTAGATCCCATTCAAATGTCAATCACATTACAAAGCGCCAGGGCGCAACCAGTCGCATTAAAATTTTGCACAGTTATTTAAGACGCCAACGGAAATTGGAAAGCATTGATCGGCGTTGATCCTTCTATATATTGAAACCGCACAAATTTGAAATGGTGTGATTCATAAGATCGCTTTAGTTTTGTCAAGATTTTGTTCTCTTACACGTTTTCATCGCGTTCATTGATTTTGTTCACTTTGATGAACCACGGTTTGTTACGTAGCATGGATGCGTTTGGTTTACTTTTATATTTGGCTACTTTCGGTGGGACACGCGGAACCCATTCCGATCGTTTTAAATGTAGACTGAGCCTATTTGCTTGCTAACTGTTCGCAATGTTATAGAAAAAGCCGCGATTTGATGTATCGCATGGATGGGTTTGGTTCATTTTTACCTTCGACTACTGCCGGTGGGACACCCGCACCAATAGACCACATAATAAATTAAATCACTTTTGTTTTTTTTTGCTATAAACAATTTTAAGTAAAGTCAAAAGATTTCCAAAGTTCACCTATATAAGTTATAAATGCTCAAAATTTCAGGAACCGAATAACCTGGAATCCGGAGATATAACTGTTCAAAGTTGGCTATCGAGCCTCTTACTAGAATCTTTCTAACTTCATAAAGAAAACTCGATTATTTTTCAAAATTTAGCCCATTATTGATAGACAACTAGTTGACCGATTCACGGTAAAAATTTGTTTTTTTTTTTGCACTTTTTCAAAAAGTTACAGCTAGTTAACCATTTTTTGATTAGTGAAAATTTTGCCTGTCCCAATCATTTTGTAGATATTGTGACAAAGTTTGGAAACTATTCGTAAATTATGCTTCTGACATGAATGTATTTATATGTTTCCTCCTCTTCCTCTCTCCTCTTCTTGGCGTAACGTCCTCACTGGGACAAAGCCTGCTTCTCAGCTTAGTGTTCTATGAGCACTTCCACAGTTATTAACTGAGAGCTTCCTCTGCCAATGACCATTTTGCATGTGTATATCGTGTGGCAGGCACGAAGATACTCTATGCCCAAGGAAGTCAAGGAAATTTCCTTTACGAAAAGATCCTGGACCGACCGGGAATCGAACCCGTCACCCTCAGCATGGTCATGCTGAATACCCGTGCGTTTACCGCCTCGGCTATATGGGCCCTTGTATTTATATGTTTATTATTATTTATTTCTTATTGAGACACCTAATTGAATAATTTGGCCAGTTTTCAACGCCATTTTATCCAAAGTGTATGCGTAGCAGCTAAATCGTGAAATGGACGAATAATTAAAATCATTGAATTATTCCGTAACGTTTCATTTATTTTCAATTGAACCAGAATGTATGTACTCCTTCTGACCCGATAAAATACGAAACTTTGACCACCTTTAAATCACGAGAAACAAGATCAAACGACATGACTCTGTTGCAGTGACCCAAATTCGTAAAAAGTTGTTTCCAGGGTGCTCCCTTTGAACTGAGACTGAACGAGCTGAGCTCCATTCCGTGCTTCCATCGTACAGCGAAATTGAATTCCGAGCTACTCTTTATTGTAATTGGACTTTGATTGTATGCATGCATCCGTCTTGCACTTCTCGGGTTTGCTCGCTCAACTGTCCTCTTCCCAGCAAGCATTGCATTCCGAGTCAAATCGTTACCGAAGTGTCTTTCTTGGGGGGTTCATGTTTTGTGCCTGCCCTTGCATGATCATTTTATTTATGCTGCACACCCCGTTCGTCGGTGTCACCCCGTTCCACCTTCCAAAAGTTGCAACGAGACAGACCAAGAACATTTTATCGCACCCAACTAACTTTTGTTTAACAGCACTTTGATGAGACCTTTATTCACAAAGGACGGACGGTAGATCCTGCCTGGCGTCGAGTCTTCTAAAGGGACGGCTGATTACCACGGGCAGGCTGCTTCTGTCGTTTAACTTTTTCTTCGGCTCCAACAAGACACACGGCGGTATGTAGATGCAGTTTGGCATGGCATGGCCTGGCATGGCCTGTTGGTGGTTGGCGTGCCACGGTGCAATTGCACTGCTCTCGAGGATCATTATCGCCGTGAGGTGACATTTTGGTGCACGTACACAGGTAATTGAACGACGTTGTTCGGACGGGGGAAGACGTTCCACGAGCAGAGCAATTGGAGATGTCAGCAGAGAGATTTGCCGACTGAATTATAGCTTTGAGGGGAAGGTGACTTGTTCACACGATGACAAATCGAAATTTGATCGAGCTGGCAAGATGGGAGAATGAGCTGCAGTGGAAGAACGTTGTGTTCTGTTCTGGTTCGGTTGGTTCAATTCTCGAAATGCAACAATGTGAAACGCAAATGTTTGTGAATGCACTTAGGCTGGATAAGTAATGTTTGGAAGGAGATAAGGGCTTCTTGTAATTATAATGCTGAACATGAGCATGATGGTAAACATAGAGACTGCTACTGCATGATTTACTGGAACAATCGAAAAAGCACATATAAGCATTAGCATCAAGGGGTTATATATTTTGAGGTACGTGGAAATAAGGAACAGTTTGATCTTTTGTAAAAGTACTTACTTACCTTACCGGTCAGACTAAGGCCTGAATGACCTCTGCTCTACACATTAGTCGTCTCCATTCTAGTCAGTCAATGGCTGTGTGTCTCCAGCTCCGTACTCTGCGAAAGGTCCGCAGTTCGTCTTCCACTTGGTCGACCCACCTAGCTTGCTGCGCACCACGTCTTCTTGTACCGATCGGATGACTCTCGAGAACCATTTTAATCGGGTTTCTATCCGATATCCTGATACCAATGTCCTCAGCAAAACCAAGCAACTGAGCGGACTTCGTCAAAATCGTTCCCCTCGTGTTTATCCCCGCCTTCCTTATTACACATTCTAAGGCGATGTTGAACAGCAAACACGAAAGATCATCACCTTGCCGTAACCCTCTGCGAGATTCGAAGGGACTCGAGAATGATACTTGATCTACGTACATCACTCGATTCATCGTCGCCTTGATCAATAGTATCAGTTTATCCGGGAATCCACATTCGTGCATAATCTGCCATAGCTAGGTTCCCTCGATTGTATCATACACTGATTTAAAATCAATGAAAAAGTGATGTGTGGGCTCGATGTATTTGCGACATTTCGGCAACACCTGGTGGATGACGAACATCTGATCCGTTGTAGCGCGTTCGCCTTTGAATCCAGCCTGATGTTGCCCCAAAACTTTCTTGCAATCGGTAATAGGCAGCGGCATAGAATTTGAGAGAGTAGCAGCGCTCAGTAGTGTGATTGCGCGATAGTTCCCGCAATCCAACTTCATTTCATTTATTTAGTAGGGTATATGGATCATTCCTTGGCCTAATTTGCAAACCGCCTTGACAATTTTGACCATAACTCATGAATTAATAGCACTAGAAATAATATGTTGACCCTATTACGCACTCTAGGCAATGCATCTTTCGCCAATTGGAGGTAAACTTACGTAAATATTCAAGAATTTACTTAACTAAGTTGAAAAGATTCGATGTGATGGTATGCAACGTTGGTCTATGGTACATAAATTGGCCTATTAGTGGATACAACGTTGGCCTATTGCTTTCCATGCACTAGAACCACTTATTATCTCATTTTTTCAATATTTCTGCTGAGGTATTATCTCTGTTTGATCACCAATCATACTTTCAAATTACATTTTCGGAGCCAAATTTTCAAAAAACTATAAATAAATCACTTAAACTAAAGTTCTTTCTTTTTTAGTAACGAAAACAATGCAACCCGATTATTGTGTTATATTTTTATTGTCACTGCACACAAAATCTATCTTTCTGTTCGTTCTTTCTGGTTCTTACGCAAGCAATGTTGTTGGCGTCACTTTATCGGTGTTTTTGACGTCACTTTACTGATGGGCCAAGATTTGGGTACATAGTGAAAAAAATGTCCTCAATATTCGGCCCACATGTAATTTGTAAAATAGTTATTATTCGTTAAAAACAAACATACAAACTCAAAATAGCATCTTTGACCGTCGCATCAAATGTTCAGATATTGAAAAGGCAATTCGAAATATTCCAGAATCATGCCATTTATGATCATGTGTATAGACTACCCACTAAGCCGAAGAATCATGGTGTCTACAAAAGCTAAACAAAGTGATATTTTCATACAATTTTAATACTCCAAAGTGCTAAAATTAAAACGAAATGTTACAGGTGTTTGGCGCAAAGCTTTTCCGATATCCAGTTCGGCGTGTTTGTTTGAGTTTTTGGTTAACGTTAAGATAGGCCGAACGAGGGGACTATGCCAACGAAGCATCCCGATACCCTATTACATCAAATTCAAGATATAACGGAATCAACAATATTTCACCATAATACACGGTTCGTGGCTGCCGTTCTCTATCCTCGGGCACGCCCGATGCTCGCCAAGTCACGCTCCACCTGGTCCACCCATCGTGCACTCTGCGCTCCACGCCTTCTTGTGCCAAACGGATCTGTCGCGAACACCAATTGTGCAGGGTTGTTGTCCGGCATTCTTGGAACATGTTCTGCCTACCGTATCCTTCCGACTTTGGCCACCGTCTGGCTGCTGGGTTCGCCGTAAAGTGCAGCGAGCTTGTGGTTCACCCTTCTCCGCCACACACCTTCAAACAAGAGCGATGTTGAAGAGTAGGCATGAGAGTTCATAACCTTGTCGCAGTCCCCAGCAAGATTCGAATGAACTGAATAGTTCACCCGAAACCCTTACGCAGTTTTGCACACCGTCCATCTTTGATTTAATAAAACTAGTCATGTTCCCAGGAGAGCCGTTTTCGTCCATGATTCTCCATAGCTCTGCGTGATCGATACTGTCGTATGCCGCCTTGAAGTCGATGAACAGGTGATGCGTTGGTACCTGGTATTCACGGCATTTCTGGATGATTTGCCGTACGGTAAAGATCTGGTCGTTGTCGACCGGCCGTCGATGAAGCCGGCTTCATAACTTTCCACGAACTCATTCGTTTTAGGTGACAGACGACGGAAGATGATCTGGGACAGCACTTCAAAATAGTGATCGCCCTGAAGTTCTCACATTTCAAATGGTCGCCTTTCTTGTGAATGGGGCAGATTACCCCTTCCTTCCACTCCTCCGGTAGCTGTTCGGTTTCCCAGATCCTGACTATCAGCCGATGCAGAAAGGTGGCCAACTTTTCTGGGCCCATCTTGATGAGTTCAGCTGCGATACCATCCTTACCAGCTGCTTTGTTGGTTTTCAGCTGGTGAATGGCATCCTTAACCCTCTTATACCCAAATTTTTGGTTTTGATCTAAATATCATTTTTCGTCATCTAAAATCGATTCAAACATGTTATGGAAGATGATTCTTATTAAGTCTCGATTTCGTGAATTTCAGTTTTTGATTTTTCTAATTTTTATTTTTGAACATCCCCACACTTTTATATTTTTCCTGGAAGCCTATTTGGGGTACGGATTTTTGAAGATGAAAACATTTTGAGATTTTATGATTATTATTGAAATATTTTTATTTTAAATTTTTTTCATAGGAATTTTTATTTTCCGTGTAATTTTAAGGAAAATAATTTTAGAGTGTATTCGATTCCCTTAAACTATTAAACTAGGGTAGAATGATTTGGGAAAAATTCAAAATATGTTAATTGTAGCGATTCAGTACAAAATAAACAATGGCTTCTAAAAGGTTAGTTAAACATCAATTTTCAACGATTTAAAAAAAAAATGTAAATACGCTGTAAAATATACCAAAAACCATTTTGAGATATACAAAAAAATCCCAATAATCAGCCAAAAATATAAAAATTTAGATTTTCCATGATGCAAAAATTACAAAAATGCTCAAACTATACCCCGTCTAAAGGCGGGGTTGGGAATAAGAGTGTTAACTTCCCTCAGCGTGGGAGTTGGTTCATTTCCGTCCTCCGCAGCACTGGCATCGTCGTTCCCTCCGTTGCCGTGGGCTCCCGTGCCTACGTTCTCCACGCCGTTCAGGTGCTGATCGAAGTGCTGCTTCCACCTTCCGATCACCTGTTTCTTGGGAACGGCACAGCAGTTCCATTTCTTCACACTCCGCTTCTTCCAGGTGGCGATTTCTCTCCCGAAAGAGGTGGGTCTGCTGTTTCCGCTTCTGTTTGTATCGTTCCACGTTCTGTCGAGTCCCTTGCTGCAGCATTACCGCCCTCGCTGCGTTCGTCTCCTCCAAAACGGTTCTGCACTTTTCGTCGAACTATTCGTTCCGTCGATTCCGTTCCACGTACCCGATGCGATGGTGCTCTCGGCTGCGTCGTTGATGGCTGCTTTCACTGTACTCCAGCAGTCCTCTAGAGGGGCCTAATCGAGCTCGCCCTCGTCTGGCAACGCGGCCTCGAGATTCTGCGCATAAGCTGAGGCGACATCCGGTTGTTTCAGTCGCTCTGGGTTGTACCGTGGCGGTCGCCGGTACCGTACATTGTTGATAACGGAGAGTTTTGGGCGCAGTTTGACCATCACCAGATACACCCGATTCTTTTTTTGCAGGGGTCTGGTTTTTGCTATAATTCAGTCATTTTTTAACCGATTCTCATGAAATGTTGTACACTGATAGTACTACGTGCCTACATGTGTACAAAATTTCACGAAAATTGATTAAAAATTGACTGAGCGAAAACCAGACCCGTGCAAGAAAAGAATCGTGTGTTGTGGTCGGAGTCGACGTTGGCGCTACGAAAGGTCCTGACGTCGATAATGTCGGAGAAGTGCCGCCGACCGTCAGAACGTGGTCGATTTGAGATTCCGTCTGTTGTGGTGATCTCCAGGTGTAACGATAAGGGAGGCTGTGTTGGAAAAAAGTGCTACGTATGGCCATGTTTTTGGAGGCGGCGAAATCAATGAGTCGTAGGACGTTTTCGTTTGTCTGCTGGTGGGCGCTGAACTAACCAATCAGTCTGAATTCCTCCTCCTGGCCTACCTGAGTGTTTGAATTTCCTATGATGATCTTGACGTCGTGGCTTAGGCACCGGTCGTACTCGCGTTCGAGCTGCGCGTAAAATGCGTCCTTGTCATCATCAGTACTTCCGGAGTGTGGGCTGTGCACGTTTATTATGCTGAAGTTGAAGAATCGGCCCTTGATCCTCAACCTGTACATTCTTTCGTCGATCGACCACCAACCGATCACGCGCCTCTGCATATCACCCATCACGATGAAAGCTGTTCCCAGCTCGCGTGTGTTGCCGCAGCTCTGGTAGATGGTATGATTACCTCTAAACGTTCGCACCATGGATCCTGTCCAACACACCTCCTGTAGCGCTACGATGCCGAACCCGCGGTCCTTCAGTAGATCGGCGAGTATGCGGGTGCTCCCAATGAAGTTGAGAGATAGGCAGTTCCACGTACCGAGTTTCCAATCGTAAGTCCTTTTTGTTCGCTGGGGTCGTTGCCGTTGGTCTCGGTTCGTATTATTCTGTTGCTGATTTTCCGTTACATACAATGGTTTTTTACGCCTGGCTCGTAGGGCCTGACAGCAACCTCCTACTTTCCGGAGGACCATAGTTCACAATTTAAGTTTAGAGTCCTTCCTTGGCACTCGGACGTTGATCAGCCGCCCCTAACATGGACATCAGACGCTGTTGTTAGCCGCTCTTTCTGTAGAACAGACGCCCAGGTTTGCAGAAGCATCTAGATGATTCATTCTGAGATAAGAATAGACGGTTTTACCACGAATTCATTTTGTTGCACCGGATTGTTTACAACATAATAACGCAACTCGTTCAACTTAATTACCTTCAATCTTTCATCAAGTAATACTTAGCTCCAAATTTTCCGCAGTCGGTTTTTGTGATGATACCCACCGTCACTTCTCCATCAACTTCTCTTCATCATTCAACTAACAGAACAGTAGTATCATCGGCACGCATTAATAGCAGACCTAACCTATCCGAAACCGAACTATGTGTGTCACTCTTCGAGGTCCATCAGGCAAATTAGGCCAATCGTGTTCCAGCCTTCACTCGTTACGCCACCATCAAGCCCCACAAAGGTCATTAGGAAGCTGAACTAGAAGCGAATCGGCAAAAAACGGCCGTGAAATTAGTTACCATGTTTGCTACCCGTCGGATTCCCGGTGGAGAGAAAGAATCCCGAAAACATGCGTAGAGTTAAAAAAATGAGTTGGTGAGAGAACGACTGGAATTTATAGGGTGACCAATTTTTCTTGGAAAGAAATTTGGAAACTTACAATTATCAATTATTTAAGTAGTGTTCAAATATCAAGCAGAACTAGGCACATGTTCTTTCCAAATACTTCACAGACATTCAAAGTTTTTCAATAACCCGAATATGAGTCTAGCGTGGGACACAAAAAGACATTTTACTCCTATACAATTTTTGAGTTCCATTTTGGTCCCATATCAACGGGAGCGGGACATTTGGCATAAAGTCATTTGGCATAAGGTCGTTTGGCATAAGGTCACTTGGCATAAAGACATTTGGCATAACGGTCATTTGGCATAATGGACATTTGGCATAATCGAAATGCACCCTTCTTTATTATGCCAAGTGTCCATTATGCCAAATGACCATTATGCCAAATGTCTTTATGCCAAGTGACCTTATGCCAAACGGCCTTATGCCAAATGACTTTATGCCAAATGACACGGACCCCATATCAACTGTGCAAAATTTCAGCACGATCGGAGAAACTATATTTTAGCGCCAGCCATTTTAAGTTTTCATACAATTTACTATGGGGAAAAACACTTTTTCAAAGAAAAACCGCTACAGGTTGCTCCTTTACCCCTAAAAATAAATCGATGAATGATTTCTGTTGGAAATTTTACGGGAAACCAACCCTCCGAAGACCGCAAAGCGATCTAAGGCATGTGGAAAAAGTTATTGACTGAAAACCGAATGGCATGCCAACGCTGTTTAACATGTAAGGAATAACAATAAATAATAAAATCTCGTCATTTTATCAATTGGGTGAGGCTTAATAACTTCTTCCACGAACGTCGCACCGGTTTGCGGTTTTCTGAGGCCTGATTGCTCATGAAGTCATTCAGAAATCATTCATTGACTTATTCTTAAGGATCTAGGGGTGACTTCTAGCGATTTTTATTTGCAGAAATCAAATTTCCCCATAGTAATTCGTATGAAAAACTAAGAATAGCTGGCGCTAAAATATAGTTTTCTCGATCAATCTAAAATTTCGCACAGTTGATATGGGACCAAAGTGGAACTCAAAAAGTATACAGGAGATAGAGTTTTTCCAATTTTTGGATTTTCCCATATAAACCATGTACCAGGCTAATGAGTACCCAGTTCTTCTATTCCCGGTGATAGTGCTACCAGCCATCTAGCCTCCTGCTTCTTCTGGATAGCTACGAAAGCCACACAAACCAGACCACTCAATCGATCATCAATTATCTTGTTCTCTTGTCCCATTCGCTCGGGTCTTGGTTCCTTCGTTCATGCTAAGGTCATGGGTGGAAGATCTCAATTTCCATCTACATCGTCCCTCTATTCAAGACCGGGGCGAAGGGCTTCACGGATTCTAAATTAATTGCCAATCTAACAGCAGCAGCAGCAGCAGCACCGCCAGCAACATCAACTACTCACAACACATCGCCCATTTCTCTTCAGCGGGGCTACACATTTGAAAGAAATTCTTCATCTTTTCGTTTCGGGAGCCAAAACGAACATTACCCTACTTTGGGTCCAGCAAGCAGGTTCTCTTTCCATGTACCGTCGCCTCGCCATACATTGGAAAGGGCTTGCTATTAGCAAGTCTCGTGAGTGGAAAGATCTCCGGAGAATTTTCGGTTGGAATTCGCGGGATTCCGTGGGAAGGAAGGGGGAGTGAGGAGTACGGTCGCATGAAAGAAAGCCCATCAATCATACTTATTGGCAAAGTACGCATTTTGGTATTCATGGGGAAGTAGTCTTTCAGTAGCATCGACGCAGAGACTACAACAATGCAATCGAGGCGGTGAATGAGGTAACCAGCAGCAAAGATGGGCGTACAAAAGCGTTTCAGACTACCCATGTGAGAGAGATGAGGAATGGTCCTACCTCGAATAATATAGAGTGAAGAAAAGCTTTCACATGGATTCTCGTGATCAGCTGGTACGAAGAAATATGGTGAATGGATTGATTGGGTGGATTGGTTGGAATAGGAGATGGGCGGACGAGACGATGAGATGGCGGAATATTTGAAGTGGATATGACCGTGACCGATATATATTTTTTACGTTCAAAAACAGGGCAACGATGGTGCTTTGTGATACAGTTCATTGGCAGTGAGAGTTATGATGGTTATGAGCCAGAGAAGCTATCAGAATAAGAAATCCCTGCCATTTGACGCATATGAGGTCAAGGTCCATTGCCTTGATGGATTTATGTAAACATAACTCGATAAAGAATCTGCTATCTTCTAACCAAGAAGAGAAGTGCGGAAGAGAAACCTATGTCCACATAGATAGTTATTGTCAAATGACACTCACTGCGACCTCACATCAAGTCATAAATTCCGACCATCAAATCAGAGACGAGTCCCACCAAAGCAACTCAATCAAACCCTCCTTCGAGCAGTGCTGCCATTCTGAAATCTGAGATTGTTACTCAAGGTTTCCAAATTGCTGCTATACTGCTACGCCAAGTTACTTCAATATTGTGCCTAACTGAGAAATATTTCAAGGAAACCCCATCAAAACATTTCTTCTGTATTTATCGTTGAAGGGGAATTCCTGCCCCTGTAATCAGTTCAGCAAGAACTCTTCCAAAGGTTCATCCGAGAGTTGGAATGCAATTCTTCCCATACATTCTTCAGAATTTTCTCCACGACTACAACAACGATACCACCAGAAATTTCTTTGGAATCTTTTCGGGATTTACCAATTTTTTTCCGGATTGTTTATAGAAAGGAATTCTCGCATAATTTCTTCAAGAATCCCTCTAAACGTTTCTTTAAAAAAAAATTCAATTTCAGGGGATATTGTTTTCATGGAGATTCGAACATTTTTTCAGAAATTCTTTTGCATACTCTACTAAGGTTTTTTTTTAAATCCAGAATATTTGTCACTCAGTCTTTCAGAAATTAATGCTGGAATTTCTTCAGTAGTTCCTTCATACATAACTCCATATGTACCGAGATTCTCTCAGCCATTTATTTGGAAACTCGTATAAAAAATCGTATAAAAAGATATTTTTCTGCAAGTTTTACTGGGGTTTCTCTAGAAATTCCTTAAGATTACTAAGAATACATTCAGATATTTCTTCCGGTAACACTTCAGGAATTTCTCCAAATCTTAGCACAGGAATTACGGCAAAAACTACTCCAGAATCTATTCATTGGCATGTTTCAAAAAAAAGCATCACATTGTTTTTCAAGAATACCTGCATCGAGTTTTCCAGTGCTACCAAGTATTCCTTCGAAGATTCCTTCTATAATATTTTTTTTAGAAATTTGTTCTGTAATTCTCTTAAGATTAGTTTATTTTTTTTTTGCTTGAAGTTTCTGTGGTATATCATGATCTTTTGTATTATTGACTTCAGAAGCTGTATACGATACTCTTCTAAGGATTCTTCCAGCGGTCTTTCAAGGATTCCTTCAGAATCTCTCCAGAGATCTCTGAGAAATTTATTGAGGAGTTTCTTCAAGAATTCAGTACCTTTGCTTGTAATTTCTGCAGGGATTTACGCAGTTTTTTTTTAAGATATTCCATTATAAAATCCTCCATGAATTTCTGCAGGAATCCCTTCCGAAATCACTTAAACAATCTTTTCTTGGAATTACTACCAGTTTAGCTCCAGAAGCTTCCCATGTTTTTTTTTTCGAAAAATTTGAAGCCGTCCTAAGTTAATTCTTCAGGTATTTTCCCATGCATTAATCCAGGGATTCCTCTTAAGATAACGTCTGAAATTGCTTTAACATTTTTTTTTCGGAAATCCCTCCAGAAAATGTTCAAGAATTTCTTCTACGAGCCATCAAAGGTAACACCAGAAGCTTTTAAAAGGTTCCTTCAGACAATCCTCCAGAGAATGCTTGTACCATTTCTGAAAAAAAAACTTCTGAAAAAAAAAATCCCAGGAGTAATATCCGACTCTGACGGATTCCCAGGTTATATATCTGAATGAACCTCCGGAGCAATTTCCAAAAAGTTTTTTGTAGAAATCCCTGCAGGAATTCCTGAAGGAATTTCTCAATGAATCATTGGAGGAGCCCTTGGAAGAATTTTTGAAACAATCTCTGTAGGATATTTGAAAAAAAAATTAAGAAGAATTTCTGAATGGAAGGACTTCTGAAGAAATCTCCTGTTGAAATTCCTGAAGATATCCCTGCAATTTTGCAAATGTCTCTGTAGATATTTTTGAAGGAATTTCAAAAGTAATCCGAGTAAAAATTTCTAAAAGAATCCCTGGAAAAAATGCTGAAGAAATTTGCAGTAGAATCCATGTAAATATCTCAGAAGTATCCTTGTATGAATCTGTAGAGGAATAACTGAAAAAGTCCAAGAGAAATTATTGAAGAAATACTAGAAGGATTTTTGAACAATTTCCTGAAGAAACATTTGGTGGAATTCCTAGAAAAGTTTATTGAGGAAAATTCCAGAAGAAATCCGTTGATACAATTTTTTGGAGGATTTTTTCACAGTATTCTTGAAACATTTTGTGCACTTATTTCAGAAGGAATTCCTGGAGATACGTCTATGTAGGCTTCTGTAACGATCCCTAAAAAAACCCTAAAAAAATATTTCCAAAAAAATCCGGTAGAAATGCCTGAAACATATTTCTGAATTGATCCCCTACAGAGTCGGTGGAGAAATTTTTAGAGGGAAAACATGGAGGGATATCTAAAGCAAATCCTGCAGAAATCTTTAGAAGAATTTCTGCCTGAAACACTTGAAGAAATAATGTAAGAACCACTGAAAACATTGCGATTGGATTTTCTGGATGAATCCTCGAAAAAAGCGTGGATATATTCCCGCGGAAATTTTTAATGGATCCAAAAAGCTAATTCTAAACAATCTACAGGGGGACTTCTATTAAAAATAATTCCTAACGAATTTCTTAAAGATTTTCTGAAAAAACGATTGGAAAAATTTATGAAAAAAAATTAAAGAATCCATAGAGCTATTTAGGAAGATATTCGTAAAAAAAAACTCTTAAAGGAATCATTGGACAAAGTCATGAAGGAATCTTAGAGAGGATTTCCGAAGAAAGCTCCAAAAAAATGTCCAATCCCTGGAAAAATGTCTGAAGGGAACTCTGGAGAATAATGGGACATTTTCTAAAGAAATAAAGACTTTCACAAAGAAACCGTGGATGATTTCTTGAATATATTCTTTTCTATAGAATTCCTGGAGGATTTTCCTCAAATTCAGAAGGAATCAGTTTGGGTTTCCAGTAAGCCTAGTGGTAAGGCTTTGGATTGCCAGTCTAGAGATGGCGGGTTCG
Organism: Aedes albopictus; assembly: GCF_035046485.1. NCBI lineage: Eukaryota > Metazoa > Arthropoda > Insecta > Diptera > Culicidae > Aedes > Aedes albopictus. Next base: position 331,543,135 of record NC_085138.1, read on the forward strand.
ATTCCCGTTCCCGGGAACTTTTCCCGACTGCCCTGGGCACACAGTGGTCCAGATTTGAAAATACCTGGCAAAAATTTCCAAATCATAGAAGTCTGCTAGTTTTAGCCCATATGAATGTTTTAAAACATGATTTAGCGCTCAATTTCATTTTGAAGGCATTTTCATTTTCTGTCGATTTCTTCGAACAAAATCCGAAAAAAATTATGTTTTTCATACAATTTTACTATACACATATCATCCTGGCGCTATTGTTTTGGCAGCTCTTGGCAGTTGCATTTTTCTTTAACCGATTCTGCATACATAAACGAGCATTTGAACGGAATCTCTCGTACTAATGATATGTAATGTCAATTTTATAGTCAAAAGTGTTATTTTCATCTCTTGCTCAATTGCAGATGTCTGATATACACAAGAACTTACAAATGAACTTTTGAAAGCAATTATATTACTTTTATCAATAGACTTTTGTAGTGGTTGAACTTGTTTGTGTTCTTTATCAAAAATTCAGCACTTTTTCCATCAGCAGCTATTCAGTGTTGTAACAAGATACAAATTCAATATTTCCATTTTTTTTAAATGCTAGTTAGTCCTTCTGGTACTATGGATGAATGTTCAATATACTGTATCCCATATAAGACATGTTCAAAAATTGAGTTTCTGCCAGCTTTTCTCAAAATTGGACCTCTGTGGGGCATAGTGTATCATTGTACTTGCCTCACAATATACAAATTCATGCAAAGACATGCAAAGGAAGCACTACAATTAATAACTGGGGAAGTACTCAAAGAACCCTAAGTTGAAGTGAGGCAGGCCAAGCTCCAGCTGAAACGTCGAACCAGAAAGAAGAAGAAGGAGAACAGTGCTGTCATGGTGTTACAAGAGCTGGTTACTAAAGGTTTCCAAATTTCAACGCTCCTTATATAGGTAGACCCCCAATCAAATGACTTTACTATTGCGCCTAATGGAGAATTATTACGGAAAAAATCCTCCATGCATTATTGTTTCACGAAATTTTTCTGTAATTATCGCAGAAGAGACATTCTAGTCCTAGTGGAAATTCTTTTGTGGTTTAGTAAGAATATTGCTAGAAATTTCTAGAAAATTCTTCAGAATAACTTCCTAGGACACCGTGAAGACCTCTTTTGAGGATTCTTTCAGGATTTATTGGAAAGTTTATGGAATGCTTGCGGAATACAGATTCTCGTAGGAATTCTTAGAATGATTTTGGTGAAAATTATTCTGAGGATTTATTAACAAGTAGTCTCCAAGTGAGGAAAGGAAGGGGGTTGGGGCTGTAGCCAAATTGTACGCCAAATAAAAATATTGCACAATCATCTGTGAGGGAAAGATGAGGCCTGAGATAGCCAAAAATGTTTCTCTTCAGAACGCATTTCTGAGGAAATTTCTCCAGGGATAACTCCAAAGATTCTTTCAGCAATACCCCATGATTTTTTTCTTTGGGACTCAGGAGTTTCTCGAGGCAATTCTCGAAAGGTTCATCTTGAAACTGGTCCGCGGCTTACCCAGAAATTTCTCCTGGGATTCCGTAAGGAATTCTATAGGAAATTCCTTCAAGGGTTACTACATTCATTCATGGTTGTATTCCTGCTTAGTTTCTAAAAGAATATTGCCAGATTTTTTTATGGATTTCTTCTAAATTTCATCCATAAAATTCTCAAAATAATCTGCTAGGAATTTCTCCAGTTTTTTTTTTATAAAAAAGAACAGAGATTCTATCAAAAGTTCTTATAGGATTTTCCTTTACAAAACCAGAACTGCAAATATTACATAATTTATTTGGGGATTTGCTTGGGCCTTCCTTTGAAAGTTCCTCTACAAAATTCTCAAGAGACTCTGCCGCATTCTCTCAATAGTTCTTGCAGAAATCACTCCATAATCTATTCCTCGTCATTTTTCAAGTTTTTTTTTCAACAATAAATATATGAATTTATATAGAGGGTTCACCAGTTCTTCAAGGTATTATTTCAAAGATTATTTCAGCAATTTATTAAGATTCTTCATTTGTTCTGTGATTTTCAAAAAAAAAATCTCAGGATTTCCTTTACAAATATCTCCAGGTAGTAGTTTGAGGATTTATTGTGGGATGTTTCAGAAATTGTATAAGATTTTTTCTGAGAATTCCTTGAGCGGTATCTCCAGCAGTTTTTCCAAAGATTTCTTCAGAAAATGCTTCAAGGATCTCTCAAAAATGTATTAAGGGATTTTTTCAAGAATTCTACCAGTACCCTTGATTTCAATTTCTGCAGACACTTTTAAGAGATGCCTTCAAGAATTCCTTGAAGGAAAAGAATGTTGGGTATTGCAAGAAAACTCCATGCAAGAACTTCCGAGGAAATATCCTGCTGAAATTCCTAAAGAAATTCATAAAATTCAGAAGCACGCTTCAGAGATAACAATATCGCCTCAAAGAAATTTCATAGAGAATCCTAGCAGGAAGGAACTTTTTAAGAAATTCCTGTATAAATCTAATGAGGTACTTTTTAATGAATCTCTAAAAGAATATCTGGAGAAATCGCAGGGGATTTTTTGAAGGAATCTCAGGCACATTTTTTTAAGGGATTCCCAGAAGAAACCTTGGAGAAACTTCTCGTGAAACACTTGGTGGAATTCCTAAAAAAAAAGGATTGGGAATCTGTAGAAAAATTCCTGGAGAAATCCTTCAATAAAATTATTGGAGATTTTCTAAAGTATGCATGTGTAAATCTGTGAGGTTTGGGTATATTTGGTTAAACGCAAAAATAAGCGTAAAAAACGGTTTTAATATTAATATAAATAGAATTCCTAGGAAACATTTTTGATTTTTTTCAAGAACTCGTTATGAAGCTATTGAAGTTATACCTATGGGAAATACCGGAAAAACTTATGGGGAAATACATGGAGTAATATGTCGAGAAAATCCTGAAGGAATCCCTATTTGAGCTCCTGCAGGAGTTGGAGTTTATAGAGTTGCTGTTGGAATCACTAAAAGTAATAATGCAAGAACGTGCGAAGGAATTTCAGGTGGAGTTTCTGGTTGAATCCCTGAAGAAACACCTGGATACATTCATGTGGGAATTTCTATTTAAATCCCTAGAATAATACTAAAATAAATCTCTAGTAGACCCCACTGAATAAATACCTGAATTAATTTCTGAAGTATCTCTGTGAAATTATCTGGAGAAACCACTGAGAGAATTTATGAAACAATCTTTAAAATAGCTTATTAACGAACTCCTACAGCAATTCTAATGAAATCTCTGAGAAAAAAAAAACTGATGATATTTTCCGAGTCCCTAGTTAGAAGAATTAACTGGTGAACTTTCAAAAAGAACCCATAGTAATCAACCTAAAAGAATTCTTGGGGAAATTTCTGGATAAAATCATCAGGATATATCTGAAGGTAGTTTCTTTAAGAAGCCCAGGGTAAATTTCTAAAAAAACGGTAGAAGAGTTTCTGATCGAAACTTTGGCCTGGAGTAATTTCTGGAAGAAATCCATTGAAGATTTACTTGGACTAGGAATTGTTTAACAAATTTATGGAAAAATCTCATTAGGTATTTTTGAAGGAATCTTTGTAGGGATACCTGGATGAGTCAGTGAAAGATTTTCTCAAGAAATCCTTGGAGAAATTTCTAGAAGCAACCTTTCATTTTCTTTCTTAGAACAATATCTGATATAAATGCAGGAAAGGTTTCATAGAAAAGTTCCTAAATTATTTTCTGGGGTAATCATTAGAAAACTTCGGAAGAAAACAGTGGAAGAAAATTTTGAGGATTTAGCAGAAAATATCCGAAGTTTCGTTTCATTTCTTGATGTATAGAGTTAATTGCCTGAAACGGTCATTCGTTTCTGAAATCTCTGAAGGCATACCTTGCAGAATTTCTTAAAAAATACATGGAAGATTTTTAGTACGAATCGTAGGAATTTTCGAAGAACTACCTGAAGGATTGTTGGTTGAATTTCTGCATTGCATGGTTTTTCAATGAATACATCGATAATTTTCTACCATGGGCTGAAAATCTCGATAATAAAGATAAAAAAAAGATAATTTTCTGAGGAATCTCTCAAAGATTTTTTGAAGGGACACTAAACATATATGAAGAAATTCATGAATGAATTTCTGAAGCAATTCAGGCAATGTTTTCTAAAATAATATTTTGAGACATTTTGGAGGAACAACGCGTGTCATATCTGAATTCATAACTGTTGAAAATCATAGAAATCTCTGAGAAAAAATTTCCGAATACAATTTTGACAGATTTTTCAAAGGGCTCGTACAGGAATTTTAGGAGGAATTTGTGAGGTTATTATCGAGTAATTAATAAAGCTATCTCTGGAAGGAGCAACGTCTCAAACATATTCAAAAGTAACATACTTTTTCTGCATACATGAGGCTCCTCCGCCCTTTTCCCCTCCTTTGCCACCTTTCTTGTTCATGGGCCTGGCGAGCGCAATAATATCGAATATCATACATGCAGTGCAGTGGGGCGAAAATAATTCGTAATTTTACTGAGAAGCGATTTTTCTTATATTTTCTTATATTCTGGAGGCTAATCTATGTTTAACTAAAAAGCTGGTTAACCTACATGATATGTTCAACTGTGTTCAAATCGAGCTGTTTGTGTTTTATTTGTGGTTTTTTTTCTGACGATTTTGTCTGTGTTTTACGTAGTTTTTTAGTTCCATTCTACATTCGTCGTGTTTGGCTATTATAATATTTTCACCGGATACTGGAGTACACATAGAATTCGAGTTTATTTCTGGACTATTTTGCAAATCTTCATCCTGATTATTTGGATCCATTTGGCGCCACTAAACCGTTAGCACCAACCAAAGCTATATTCGTCGTGCAGCTTGTTTCGTTCGGGATTTACTACATACGCAGATTGCGAACGACAAACCATAAGCCGAAATGGAGAAACAACAATGTGGAGAGTCCTCCTCTCCTCTTGTTGGCGTAACGTCCTCACTGGGACAAAGCCTGCATCTCAGCTTAGTGTTCAATGAGCACTTCCACAGTTTTTAACTGAGAGCTTCCTCTGCCAATGACCATTTTGCATGCGTATATCGTGTGGCAGGCACGAAGATACTCTATGCCCAAGGAAGTCAAGGAAATTTCCTTTACGAAAAGATCCTGGACCGACCGGGAATCGAACCCGTCACCCTCAGCATGGTCATGCTGAATACCCGTGCGTTTACCGCCTCGGCTATATGGGCCGAGTGTCACATCGAAATCAACGATTTGGAGCCAGTGCGTTGTGGTTTTTGCGAAACTTCTTTTCACATTAGCCAGAACTGTTGTGGCATCAATATGCGTTCATGCAAAGAGGGTTTTGCTCAAGGCAAGTTTTTATTTGTTTGTACGAAATGCAGAAATGAATTGAATGGTAGAAGCATTCGTGCGTACATTTCGGACGAAGTGAATCGCAATGCAACTCCAACCGCAAGTGATAATATCAATACGCAGCTCCAACAGCTGTCCGGTGTTGTTGCTGAGCTGAGCAGAAAAGTAGATAATATTGCGAATATTTCTACTCCGAAAGCTCCCGTTTTTCGTGTAATGAAGACACCCGTTTGGCCTGCTGTAGGCACGAAGCGTCGTAGAGGAGAAAATGGCCTGTCGCTAGCGCCGGTTGCAGATCGAGGCACTGGTGAAGTGGATCTCAGTGACCTGTCGGTTCCCTTTATTACGCCAGCCGTATCGCCACCTAAGTTTTGGCTTTACCTATCGGGCTTTCAACCGTTGATCACCAATGATGATGTTCAGAAGATTGTGGTCCGTTGCCTAAATTTGACCAACTCTTTCGATGTCATCCGCTTTGTTCCGAAGGGAGCAGATACCACGAACATGAGCTACATATCGTTCAAAATCGGCCTTGATCTATCTCTGAAACAACAAGCCCTTGATGCAACGCGTTGGCCCACCGGGCTAATGTTTAGAGCAGCGGTTTTCAGATCGTGCACCGCGGTGCACTTGGTGCACCGCAAAGTCTCGACAAGTGCACCGCAAGACATATCAAAGTCCTGCCATCACTTTAACGAATTTTCGAAAATACCTTGTGGTCCACTGCAAAACGAAGTTCCGAACGATCGCTATATAAATTTTAAAGGTTCTTGCCGAGGGAGAGTTTTGAATACCCTTGATTAACCAAAAGTTAAGTCATTTGCAAAGAAATTTACCAAAAATCTCGTGAGAAATATAAGAATGACTTTTTAATAAATCCGGCAAGGATATTCTACCATCAATTATTTTACAAGGAATCTGTAGTGCTTCTTCAAACTTCGCTGAAAATCTCAAAAGAAATTCAACCTGCATTGCTACGAATTCTCGTATGACCTGGGAAAGGGTCTATCAAGAATCTCGCAAGCAGCTTCCAAGAATTGCTCTCAATTTTCCATTGCTTTTCAAATTTGATATTTTTGAATTTTGATTATTTTGGTATTACCTTCAGATTCTCTTAAGAATCGGCCAGAAAACTAGGATGAAATTCATCGAACATCTTGTCAGTAATTGCAAATTTGCCAGGAATCTTCTCGAGAATCCAGTTGTAGTTGAAAATCCTAAAAATGATACAAGGGTAAACGCAGGAGTTCTTCGAGGTTCTTGTTAACTTGTTAGGAATCCACCGGGGATTATTGTTGTCCGAAAAATTTCAAGAACACCCTCAACAACAGAAAAAATGTCTTAAATCCATCAAAAGTTTCACTCATAGTAATCACTGACAAGTTATAATAAAGCTAACCAATATTATACCTTCTACCCCCGTTTGTTTAACCGCATCTAATCTGAATACTTTTAAATTCGACCCCCGCTAAACTGTACATTGTTTAAACCACGGGTTCCCAACCGGTGGTCCGCGGCCCCCTAAGGGGCCGTGAAGCCAGTCCAAGGGGGCCTCGATGTTACCAAAAAAATGCTAAATTTTTATTCTATTTTGTGCAAATTATATTAATTTTTAATTTTGTATAATGCCACCCCCAAAAGCCACAATTTGAGGAAGAAATTTGTAGTATAAAACGCCTTCTGAAGAAAAAAAATTTCGGCTGCGCCGCTAATTTTCAGCTACGACTCAATGTACATGACATCATTGTTTGCGAAATGTGAGTGTAAATTTCTAGCTACGTCACTGTACCCAAAAATAACTTGGTTTCTATATTTCTTGTTTGTTTCGTCAATTAAATTCATATTTTTTTTTTCTAAAAAATTTCTTTGGTCCACAGATGTTTTGATAATTCTTAAAGGGGGTCGCCACCTCAAAAAGGATGGGAACCCCTAGTTTAAACTGAAATTGAGTCAAACGTCATGAATAGAATCTGAAACGGAGTGAAACAGAACGCAGGATTAAAACAAAACAGCAAACCATTCTTAGGGTTACTAGAAGTTCAAATTAATAACTGGTTGGTTTGCATGAGGAGTCGTTCAAACAACGGGGGTTGACGGTTATCATATGTATCAATGGAATCAGTATTTCAGCATATCGTTGCACCAGGAAGACGCTTTGGAAAATATGACAGCTTTTTAAGAAACTCTTAAATCGGATTCTTTGACTATAATGAACAGGTGCACCGCGAAACAAATCATTTCCCAAAAGTGCACCGCCTGCCAAAAGGGCTGAAAACCCCTGGTTTAGAGAGTTTGTGGACTTTTCAAAAAACAGACGACCGTTTTCACTCGCCCGAAAGCAGGCAGCAGTTACACCTACTCAGCAGTAGACGTGTGCGCCGCCGCGCCGCGCCGCCGTCGCCGACGATTTTTCCAAGCCGCCGCCGCCAGTTAAATTGACTCGGCGCGCCGCTGTTCATATTTTTCCACGCCGCCGAGCAAAACTTCCCACGCCGATGAGAAAACGACAAAGATTTTTTTCTCGCCAACATTTTACGAACCACCTATTTAAACCTGTTAGCTATTTGAAACAGTTTCAGTATTGTTTTTTCTTCTGCATATTAGATGTTTTTTTTTCTGAAGTTCTTCTTGCATATCTTTTGTAACATTTTTATGTGATTTACTTTAATGATTTCTTACAGCAATACTTTGAAGATCCTCACTTATTCTATTTTAAGAACTAAGCGAGCCTCTTTTGTTAATCATAACGAATTATCAACAAAACTCTTGGCGGTGATCTAATTAGGTTCACAAACACATCCTTCTACATATTCTTTGTTTATCTCTTGGCAGATTTTCATGGCAATTTACGAATGATATTCTTGAAAGCATATATTCAGAAATAGAGGACCCTCCAAAAATTTCACCATGAATTATTCTAAAAAAAAATACATGCTTAAGATACTCCCCCTTGGATCATTTCAGAAATTTCTCCGGGGATTCTTTCGGAAAACTATCCATAGAATCCTGACATTCTAACAGCGTTTCATTTGAAAAAATGTCCAGAATTCTTTCAGACATTTTTCCCAGGATTCTTCAAATAAAAATCGAATATTCTTTCAGAAATATTTTTTAGAGGTGTTTCCCCATAAATTTTGCAAAGTATGTCTATTAGCGTGGTTCAAAAAATCGTTTTTGCTCCACACCGGTTATTCGATTCCTAACCAGATTATATGCCTTCTCACAAAATTTGAGCTCATTTGGTTGAAAATTGAGACTGCACAAGCCCGTCAAAGTTTGTATGGGAATTACTATGGGAAAACGATGTTTTTCATTCAATCAACCGTAGCATTTCCCCAAGTGCCCTAGTGGGTCAGTTGACCCTTGGTAATCCGAAGCTATTCTATCAGCTACAACTTTGCCGAAGACCGCATTCAAATCGGACGCCTCAATAATTAGTTACCTATTTTTATCCAGAATCTAAATCTTTACTCATGATGGTTAAACTATTCGGTGGGCATCACTGCATTCTGCAGTGGAACATAGTGGCCATGATTTCAGTGTGCTATCTTTGGCGCCATATGCAGCAATGTTGCCTGCTGGGAAGCTGGAGGATCATAGTTAAAGAGTGCCCAGTTGGATACAAATCGATAACTAATTAATGAGACGTCCGATTTGAATGCGGTCTTTGGCAAAGTTGTAGCTGATAGAGTAGCTTAGGATTACCAAGGGTTAACTAACCCAGGGGCTTGGGCACTTGGGGAAATGCTATGGTTGATTGAAAGAAAAACATCGTTTTCCCATATTAATTCCCATACAAACTTTGACGGGCTTGTGCAGTCTCAATTTTCAACCAAATGAGCTCAAATTTTGTGAGAAGGCATATAATCTGGTTAAGAATCGAATAGGCGGTGTGGAGCAAAACCGATTTTTGAACCACGCTAATGTCTATAGAGAACCTCCTGAAATGGCCCCATTGATTTATTAGAAATTCCATAAATAAGGTCACGCAAAAATGTCCATTTCCCTTCTATGGCACCCTTTGGAGCCTCGTGGTCGTGCTGTTAGCATCACCAAGCGTATAAACGTACCATGCCATGGGGTTGAGGGTTCGATTCCCGCTTCGAGTGATGAAACTTTTCACACGAAATGTTTCTTCCTCGTATCCACTGGTGCTCTCCTAATATTTATGTGTTGTGTCCGTTGTCTATTGTCAAGTTCCGTTTAGTCTGTACAGCCTTTAGCTGAAGACGGTGTCCGTGTCTATTTTGTTTTGTATAGGACTCCTCTGAAATTACCACACTCATCGGAACCCCTCGCTCCTCAAAGCGTGGCTTAACTTATAGACGTTCTTCCTTTAGAAATAACTCCAAGAATTTTATTTACACAGTTATCCCATGATTCTTTCAGGAATTCCTCTATCGGATACTCCGAAAATTCATTTAGGGCTTCTTCTATAAATTTCTTCATGGAGTGTCTCCAGGACACTCTTCAGAAGCTCTTTCATGATTTTGTTTTGTAATTTCAGAAAATATTCTTTCAGTGATTTCTGAAAAAAAATCATATAGTTCATGAGTTCCTCCGGGTATTCCTTCACGTATTTCACCAGTAATTCCTCCTGAAATTTTCCCAAGGATACCATTAGCATTAGCATTAGCATTAGCATTAAGCGAGTCGCACAAATTCGTAGGTGGTACAGTCCTAGACCGCTGTTATGAGGGTTGCCTCCTTCCCGTCTGAACCAAAGCACAAAGATTTGGGACTAATCTCTGACTCTTAGACAAGACTGACGCAATCCTCCAATGGTCGAGCACTGTCCTGGCCACGTCCTTGCGACTGCTGAGGAATGGGAAAGGATGGTTAGTTTTGGACACCTATGAAAAATGTAGACAACTCTACGATCTCTCAGGCCTAGGTGTCACGGGAATTTGGGTGTTGTTAGTGGAAGGGTAAACTCCAAAGGATATGCTTGGTTAACGTTCAGGCACACCATTGTTAGACTGCTTCGAATCAGTTGTCTGGCCAATTCATCCTGGATTCCTGGTTGAATTACTAGATTCTTCGGTTGATAATCTGAAATATAAAATAATATTAACATCGTACGTCAAATAAGCTACATATTAGTGATACGCTCGCCACAGTTACATATTTTTAAAATATTATTTATATCGTGCGATACATTTACCTGAATCCTGCTGAAATAAAATGTTAATTAGCAGTACATTGAAACACAAATACTACAAAACACAAGGAAAAGAGCATCAAACTTTGATCTTGGAATATTTAAAAATACGGTTAATATCAAGATCAAAATTTGATTTGGTAGATCTTACACCGCAACGCACCATTCTAAGGTGATCTACCCACGTTACGGGGCGAAATTTTCCCAAGGATACCATGAGGATTTTTCCTTCAGATTATTTAAGAAATTTGAAAATATATTCGGTAACAACTCCTAGAAAGCTTTACATATATTCCTCTGGAAATTTCTAGGAACCTCTACAGAAGTTAGAGTATTTCTCTAGACCTTGGGGCAAGACACTGTGCAAACGAGAACAACTCTGAGAAATTCAGAGATACTCTTTTTATCGATGATCGACGAAATTCGTTGAAAGACATCCCCAAAACTGCAATTTTCATTCAGCACACGCAACACTTTGCAGTTTGGCATTGGTGTCAACTCACACTTTGGTATAAATGGGAGAAAATCTGGGGAACTGTGCAGAACTCTGAGCAACACTTCGAACACAGATTTTCTCTCGTTAGATCTGTCGTGCCCCTAGCTCCAGACATTCTTTCAGGGCTTCTTTTAAAACTATATCCATGAATTCCTTCGGGAATTCTTTCCCAACATCCTCCATGAATTTTGTTAAAAGATTTGTCTTGGAATTTTTCTAAATATTTATGAATAAACCCTTGTAGGAATTCCACCAAGGGTTTCTGAGGAAGAGTTTCCAGAAATTTCTTTAACAATTCTTTCTAGAATTATATTCTAGAGTAGAGACGAATCAGCCAAGGGCTGAAAGTCTCTTTAATAAGGACAAATCAATCAATTATATTCTAGAATTATATCAGAAAGTTCTTTGGGATTCTTTTACATAATTTTTATGATTTTGATAGACAATTCATAAGGATTCTTCCAGAAATTCCTCAATGATTCCATCTGAAGCCTATTAAAGAATTCCATCTGAAATATCACTTAAGTTTCAGTAGTTTAAGAAGTTTTTATGTATGTCAGTGCCCATATAGCCGAGGCGGTAAACGTACGGGTATTCAGCATGACCATGCTGAGGGTGACGGGTTCGATTCCCGGTCGGTCCAGGATCTTTTCGTAAAGGAAACTTTCTTGACTTCCTTGGGCATAGAGTATCTTTGTGCCTGTCACACGATATACACATGCAAAATGGTCATTGGCAGAGGAAGCTCTCAGTTAATAACTGTGGAAGTGCTCATAGAACAGCTGAGAAGCAGGCTTTGTCCCAGGAGGACGTTACGCCAAGAAGAGAGAGAGATGTATGTCAGTGAGAGATGACTTCAAACATTTTTCCATGATTTTCTTCCAAGGAATTCCTTGGAAAACATCGTCAGGGGTTACCGAACAAATGCTAAGAAGGTTTCTCTTTAGAATTCCTCCTGCGATTCTTTCAGAAATATTTCCTGGGATTCCTTTGGAGATTCCTCCGGGAATTCTTTAAGATATTAATCCACAGATATTTGCAGAAGTATTTTATGAAATTTCATAAAACATGTAGGAGTTATTCTTAGAGGGTTATCTAAAAGAATTTACATAGAAATGTTTGAAAATTTCCTGAAGAGATATAATTCCATTGAAATAATTTCAGAAACAATCGTTGGAAGAGCTCCTGGAAAAGTCCTTGTGAGAGCTCCTGAGATTCACCACAGTGTTTTGGACGCAGTGTGGTTAAATTTCCCCAACAGGGTAAAAAAATGTCTGAGATGGCTTTGGATGAATTTCTAGAAAAAAAAATTAAATATTTTTTTGGAAAAAATAATAAAAAAAATCCTGGATAAGTTTCTGATAAAATCATTTAAAGCATTTTAAAATAACATCCTTAAGGAATTTCTGAATTAAATCATGAAGAAGTTTCTGAAGGAATTCTTGAAAACTATTCATCTGGAATTCGTGCAAAAATTGCAGGCAAAAGTACTAAAAGAATTCTTGAATAAATCCGCTAATGAGTTGTTGAAGGATGATGTAGAACAAACGTCAAGAAATAAGTCCTGGAGGGATTTCTAAAGGATTTCCTGAGAGAATCTTTAGAGGGATGTTTTTAAGGGTAGCCGGAAAAAAATCTGAAAGAATCCATGAATGAAGGTTTCTATAAATCTCTAGAGAAGTTTGCGATCCCACCCGTGGAGGAATATTTGAGGCCCCCTGGATGAACTTCTAGAAGAATCTATTGAGAATTTTCTGGAGGAAGTCCTGAAGAAACGCATGCAAGAATCCTAAGTTAGTAAGTTAGTATGTACACAGTTACATAACACACACAGAACATACTACGCAACACATAATTTGTTTACCACTAGATTCTCAAGAAGAAGGCACAATAAATGTGTCCGAAACGTCGGATGAAAACATAAGAAAACGTTTTGAATTGATACAGACTGAATGCCATTACCCCGAATAAAAAAATAAGGTCACGCCGAATACGCCGCCGCCGCCGCCGCCGAATAGAGCGACCGGCGTGGCGCCGGCGTCGCCGCCGCCGCTGCCTGAAGTTACTATAATCGCCGCCGCCGGTGAAAACTGCTTCGGCGCACACGTCTACTCAGCAGCAGCCGTTGGGGAATCCTGTGCCAGTTGCCTGAATGAGCCGTGCTGTTTGAGGGAAGGTGAGAGTCCTAGGACTCTCGCCAGAGGCGAGTATTTAGTTGGTTCTACGTCTTCCCTCGAATTCAATCACTCTTTATTTCAGCAAATTTCCGATCCTGGCCCATGTATTACGGTTTACTATCAAAATGTGAGAGGATTGCGGACAAAAATCGACGAGGTGTTTCTGGCCACTATGGATTGTAACTTCGACGTGATAGTTTTTACTGAAACGGGGCTCGATGGCTCTATCACATCACTGCAGCTTTTTGGAGAGGTTTATAATGTTTATCGCTGCGATCGCTGTCCACAAAATAGCAATAAATCTCGACTGGGCGGCGTTTTGGTTGCTGTAGGTCAGCGGTACATCAGCAGTCAAATTTTTACCAACCATGCACAGAACCTGGAACAAGTTTCTGTTTCGGCAAGTATTAAGGGGGAAAAAATATCGATTTGTGCTGTGTACATTCCACCAGATCGTAGCCAAATAACAAGTGTCATTAATGAACACATCGCCTCAGTACAAGAATTGTGCGACTCAACCGATGGAGTGGTGCTTGTTTGTGGTGATTATAATCAGCCACGCATGCATTGGGTTAGAAATGAGGATGGTATCGTGTGTGATAGTGTGCTACTGCCACCTTCTAGTCACACCCTATTGGACGGTATGGAATTCCTAGGTTTACGGCAAAGAAATCTGGAGTGCAATTCGCTCGGTCGAATACTTGATCTTGTTTTTAGTCCTCTCGAATGTGAGGCCTTAGTTGACAGATGTACTACCCCAATGCTTTTGGTTGATGAGCATCACCCACCGCTTGTAGTTTCAGTTCGTGCAAATGTCGATCAAGCTGATCCTCCTGCGCACGTCGATCGAGTTGTTCGTCCATTGAATTATCGTTTGATTGATTTTATTGCCCTTTCCGATTACCTGACCAATATTGACTGGACTTCGCTATTTGCTTCTACAGAGGTTGACGATTTGGCAGAAAGTTTTTGTGATGAAATCAATCGGTGGCTAGAAAAAAATGTACCCCGTGTTAGGCCACCCGCCACCCCAGCTTGGAGCACATATCGGCTACGCCAATTGAAACGTGAGAGAAATGCTTTGCAGCGTAAACTTCGACGGCAACGAACTAGTCAAAATGCCCGCGCCTTTCATCGTGCAGTCAATGCATATCGTCACTTAAATGCCGGTCTATACAAATCATATGTCCTCAGAGTTCAATCCAGTTTACGTGTTAATCCACGAGGATTTTGGCAGTTCGTCAATTCGAAACGGAAAACATCGACGATACCCTCTAATGTTTATTTTGACAATATGATCGCTACATCCACTGAGGAGTCATGTGAGTTGTTTGCGAGACATTTCGCTAGTGTGTTTTCGAGCAATACTACTTCGCAGCAGGAAGCGGCAGGGGTTGCTTCTGAGCTTCCGTGCGACGTTATTAATTTGGATGCATTCGTAGTTACACCAGAGCTAGTTATTAATGCGGCACGGAAATTAAAAAGCTCGTTTTCTCCTGGACCGGATGGTGTTCCTTCAGTCGTCCTTCGCCGTTGCATCCATGTTTTGGCTGAGCCATTGAGCGTTATTTTTAATCGATCGTTTGAGCAGGCGAAGTTTCATAATTTATGGAAGCAATCATTTATGTGCCCAATTTTCAAAAATGGTGACCGACGTAATGTTGCAAACTACCGTGGAATAACAAGTTTATCCGCATCTTCAAAGATTTTTGAGATAATCGTAAGTGGAGCTATGTTAGATCGTGCAAAGAATTATATTTCCTTTGACCAGCATGGTTTCATGCCAGGAAGATCCGTGACATCAAACTTGTTGAATTTCACTTCCAAATGCCTAGCTTCCATGGAAGCCAAAGCACAAGTGGATGTTGTATATACAGATTTGAAAGCCGCATTTGATAAAATTGATCACCAGATCCTCCTCCATAAACTTTCTCGACTTGGGTTTTCCTTGAGACTGGTTACATGGCTGAGTTCATACCTTACAGAACGAGTTCTACGTGTGAGGCTTAACAACATTATTTCGTCACCCTTCTCAAACAAATCAGGAGTTCCACAAGGAAGTAATTTAGGGCCATTATTGTTTGTTTTGTTTTTTAATGACGTCTCGTTGCTTTTTGATGACGGTTGTAAGCTAGTTTATGCTGATGACTTCAAACTGTTTCTTGAGGTGCGATCTGTTGATGATTGTTTGCGTCTGCAAAATCGACTTCAACTGTTTGTTGATTGGTGCCATAGAAATAAATTAGTCATCAGCGTAGCAAAGTGTCACGTAATCTCGTTTAATCGCCTCGATAGTCCAGTTTTGTTTGGCTATAATATCAATGGAACTATTCTGACAAGAACTGCTGAAATTTGTGATTTGGGCGTCCAACTAGATGCAAAACTAGCGTTCGATTGCCAACGATCCATGATTGTTTCAAAAGCCACGCAACGTTTAGGCTTTATCCTCAAAATTGCCAAAGATTTTAACGACCCACATTGTCTCAAGACGTTATATTGCTCGCTTGTACGTCCAATTCTTGAAAATGCCTCTATTGTATGGTTTCCGCATGAGGTTTCATGGTGTTTGCGGATAGAAAGAGTTCAGAAACGTTTTGTTCGAATGGCGTTGCGAAGTTTGCCATGGCGAGATCCAGTTAACCTACCGCCATATCCGGCGAGATGTCAATTGCTTGGTTTGGACACACTAGAACGTCGGCGAAAAATTCAGCAGGCTGTGTTTATCGCAAAACTTATTAATGGGGAAATTGATTCTCCAGAGCTGCGAGCGATGATCAACTTCCGGATTCCTAGTAGAGAGCTGCGATACTCAACCCTGCTTGTGCACAGATTCCACAGAACCTTGTATGGCTACAATGAGCCCATCGCCGCATGTATTCGGACATTTAGCATTGTGGAAGATCTGTTCGAGTTTGACGAGCCGTCCAATCGTTTTGCAAACAGAATTCGACGATCTGGTTTACTTTAATATTAGATTGGTTGTGTACTGTAAGTACTGTAACGTGACAAGTGTTGTTTATGTTTAAGATTAAGTTAAGTAAATGTGTGTTTTATGTATTTTAACAGTTTATGTAGACCTTAAGGTCCGATGAACTTAAATAAATAATAAATAAATAAATAAATGTTGTCAAATCTATGATTTCCCAAAGGAATCGTTGCAATTTTTTTCAGAAAAATCTCTCCCAAGGATTTTTTGGCAGAAATTCTAGAAAAATCTGATATTGTCCCTGTTAAAAACAAAAGAAATCTCTGGAGAAAATTTCCAAATTGTGACTTATATAAGGGCATTTTTTTATTATCGAACAAATTAAACCGCCCAGCCTGCGGAACAAAAAAAAATGAGAAAGATTCAGGCTCGCCTATTTTCCCGAAAAACTCAGGTGGAAATTCTTTGTTTTCCCCTGACACCACTTAATTTGAAAAATCATAACTCAAGAACGAAACATCATAGAAACAAAGTTTTGTTTGGGAAATGAAAGCAAATTTTCTCAGAAATCGAAAAAAAATATGAACAGAAAAAGTTTTCCACAAAACTTTCCACAGTTGAGAAAATTCGTAAAGAAAAGCCGGAAAAACTATGCCTGAACTCGTGGAAAATTTTCAAAAAAAAAAATATTTTTGGGAAGGTTATTTCATAAGCTTTAATCGCTGATTTTTTTTGGAATGCACTTTTTTTCGTTTTTGAGTTATGGCCTATTTTGTTTAAAATGTCCAAATGTATTATATAAGCCTTTTCTTTGAAAAAATATAACTCAAGAACGAAACATCGTGGAAACAAAGTTTTTTTTATTAAAATGAAAGCAAATTTTCTCAGGAATCAAATAAAATTATGAACTGGAAAAAGTTTTCCACAAATTTTTCCATCGTTGAGAAAACTCAAAAAGAAAAGCCGGAAAATTTTCAAAAAAAAATATGTTTGAGGCCGTAATTTCATAAGCTTTGATCGGCGAAATTTTTGGAATGGACTTTTTTTTTCTTTCTTGAGTTACGGTTAATTTTGTGAAAAATAACCATTAATAAAAAGGTTATATCAGACAGCATCTTTTCTATATGAAAGGACGCAAAAATACAAAAAAAAATGAAAGAAGTGATTTTTTGATACGTCTAAAAGTGGAAAAAATCCCTATTCCTCAAAAACGATTTGCACACCTATGAGAGCACAAAAACTTAGTTTTATACGAATATTTTGCTATGTCGAATTGAGGTGAAGGTCTCCATTATATCAATGCGTTCATCGTGAATGCGTTTGTTAAAGACATTGTAACGGTGGGCTATAGAATTGATACAGGAAAATGGGCCCATATAGCCGAGGCGGTAAACGCACGGGTATTCAGCATGACCATGCTGAGGGTGACGGGTTCGATTCCCGGTCGGTCCAGGATCTTTTCGTAAAGGAAATTTCCTTGACTTCCTTGGGCATAGAGTATCTTCGTGCCTGCCACACGATATACGCATGCAAAATGGTCATTGGCAGAGGAAGCTCTCAGTTAATAACTGTGGAAGTGCTCATAGAACACTAAGCTGAGAAGCAGGCTTTGTCCCAATGAGGACGTTACGCCAAGAAGAGAGAGAGAGAGACAGGAAAATGTAGAAGTAGATGTTTGTTTTGGTGTTAAGATGGTGACGGTGCACAACACTGCTCATGTCATCAAATCACATTTGAATTTTCTTTCATCGCAAATGAAAACTCAACTCGATCATTTATTTTAATCAAAAATACTCGTTTATTCTCATCAATGTTTCTTCGTTTTCGTTCACCTCAATCGACTACTACGTATGTATAATATTTACAAGCGACACATTCGTTTCTTCGGCTTTCAATTTTCTTCCCGTCGTTTTTTCCGTTGCTCGGTTCGGTCGGATTTGCTTTTCTTCCGATGCTTGTTCCTTAAATGTAGACGTTTTAAACGCGACATTTGCATTTAATGTAGTTTGTTTTAGCTAAGTTTATCCTAGAAGTACGGTTTCAAGTTTGACTGTTTGTTGTTTTTATTATTCTCTTTTACGTGAAAACATTCGTGATTGATAATGATAAAAACGTGTAGTTTTCAGTAGCTGTCCAGCTGTAGCTGCTCCTATATAGTCCTATTATATTTGTCTATCTTCTATGATATAAATTCCGTGTGTTTTTGCGATTTGTAGATCAGTTTAAGGATTTTTTGATTTTAAGATTTACGTCATTAGAATATTCCTAGCGCTATCCTTAGATTTTTTGTTCATATACACAGTTCTTCTTTGTTTCAAATTAATTTAGTTTTGCTTCCGTTTTCTCGTCTAAGTATATACACAGTGTGAATACATCATCAACAATTAGATTTTTACAAAAAAAAAGTTTTACAAACCATAAACTTAGAATCACATCATCAAAAGAAACGATCAATTCGCAGTTGTGTAGAGTCACTCCGCAACACCGAGTGGCTTTGAGTTTGGAACTTTGCTTAAATTATTTTAAGAAGTGTAGTACGTTTCGTGATTTTGATCAAATTGTAATAGTAGGTAGGTAGTCTGGCGCTTCATAATACATACACACACGCACATACAGTATACGTATTGGATGCAGGATTTGTCAAGAAGATATTGCTTGTGGAAATTTGCACAGGTGATGCTGACGATTTACAATATGGTTTGTTCGATTTTTCTTAGTCACATCGTTTTCGTAAGAATGCTTTGCTTGAATTGTTTTATGTTTTCTATTTGCTAGGGTTTTCTTTTTATTCTATTTCGACACAAGAATGAGCTATTTTCTTGGGTAAAGTACCAGTTTGTTTAGCAGAATGGACATAGGCTCTGAGACCATTTGGCCAGGAGCACCTATTCTGGGCACTTGCTGCTATAACTCAGTCAATTTTGAACCGATTGACTTGAATTTTTGGTCATGGCTAGATACTGTGCCTATCTGATCGTTTCTCAAAATTCAAGTCAATCGGTTCCAAATTGACTGAGTTATAGCAGCAAGTGCCTAACATAGGTGTTCCTGCCCAAATGGTCCCAGACCCTATCTGGCGAACGGAATTGTTGTAAAAGCTGATATATTGCCACTCCAATCAAAATAAAGGTTTTATACAGCTTTCGTCTGCCACAGATTTGTTTGGAAAGCCTTTGAACACGACTCCGGATAATTGAGTCCGACCTGTAATTTGTAACCCACTCAGTCCCTTCTTCTATCACAAGAATTAGTCATCACAGTTTGTCAAATCGATACATTTGAAGGCATCGCAGAAATTTAGAAAATCCACTGCTACCACACAATTCATAATAAATTACGTTTTCTCACAAAATGATAAAATGTTAGCAATTTTTATCATATATTTTTTGAAATCCACGAGCCATATACATTTTGCATACCGAAATTTTTAGAAGAACTTAGAAATTTTTGAAGTACCTAGAACAGTTGAATACAGCAAAAATGGAATGTTCACCTTTCGCCAACGTTTTCCACATTTTATGTACCGAGCCTCTGTAAAATCGATTATCGAGCAACCGAAATAGTTCTGCTGTTCTATTTTCGTCAAAAAAGTACCAAACAGGATATTCAGGATTGAGTGTGCAAGCATTCAGTATAATTTCACCAATTTGAAAATTAACAATTATTCAAACGAGTATCAATATGTAATCGACTCTTCACAAAAGAAAATTAAAATAATTAATCTTGGCATCAGACGACCCCAGCAACAAATAAACATATTATTTGTTCTACTTTTACAAGCCCAAAATTCCTTGATTGTTGTTCTTAAGTAACCTTGCAAATACTAACATGATATTAATTTTCAGTTAAG
The DNA here is from genome assembly GCF_035046485.1 of Aedes albopictus. Classification (NCBI taxonomy): domain Eukaryota; kingdom Metazoa; phylum Arthropoda; class Insecta; order Diptera; family Culicidae; genus Aedes; species Aedes albopictus. The sequence goes on from NC_085138.1 coordinate 331,563,089, forward strand.
TTTCAATTCAGCTGTTTTAACAACAAAATAACTGAAAGTTTCTTCAAAAACATTTTTGAGCAATTTTCCTACTGGGTTATTTGAAACTGATGATAAAGGGATAACAAAAACATTGTTCAGTGGTGAATGCCGCATTGCGGTAAATCTCTTAAAAACATTGTTGCAGTACGTTTCCAGAAATTAGGAAAAATACTTACTTCAGAACACTAAATACTAAATTCTTTTGCAGCTTTGTGAGACAAAAAAAAAATGCAACAGTATTAAAGGTTTTTTTTTTAATAATACAAATTTCAATTATTTTTGCCGAATTTATAAAAATATTCCTAGAGACAACTCTAGGATTTTAAATGCATTCCTTCAATTTTGTTAAGCATTTTCCCTAGAATTGCTTAAATTATTTTCATGAAATGTTAAAAAAAAAATCATTACGCGTGCTGTGAAAGCATTTTTCAGCGTATTCCGCAGCAAATTATTCACGAAAGTTCAACAGGAAGCACATAAATTAGCATCATTGCTCTTTCAAGGAATTCTACTAGAACTTCGTACTACACAGGAAAAAAAAAATGTAATTGCCACAGGTGTAATTTCTGGAGATGTATCCATTTTCAATCGTAATCTCACTCACATACATAATTTTTCAACAATAATCACACTCATCGGAACGTGCCAACAAACCCATTCCACCAACCTTAGATCCCATAAGCATTCTAGCAAGAATCGTTCGTAGAATCAAAAAAACAAATAACAAATCCGCAAAATAATAAGATAAAAAAACTCAAACATTTCGTGCTTATTGATTCCAGATCTCTTTATAAATATGCCGAAGAAGGAAGAAGAAAAACAGGAGAAAGATTTTTTTTTCGAATAGTGTTCAACTGGCTATAACTTTTCTGTGAAGTGCATCAAACATTAGACTGTCCAAAAAAAATCGATGTTCGAAAAGTCAAGGTGCTCAACCCTTAATTGAAAGATATGCATATTTGAAGCATTTTTGTAGAACATTTCGATTTTCTAAAAAATATTTAGAGGTTCCGCTAGGGCGATTTTTGAAAAATGGCCTTTTTTCATGAAAAGTCTCAAAAAATCATTTTTTCGTAATAATTTTTCAATTTCTGAATTTTTTCAATATTTTTGTATTTTTCTATGAACTTCTATGAATTCTTGAAGGGGATAAGTTTTTTAAATATTGTATTTATATTGACGGTAGAACCGTTTTTATGTTAATAAAAGGAATATTTTTTGAGAATTTTTCATCTAAATTTGAGAAAAAAATACATGCACGATTTTTTATTTTCAATTTTGACAGTTTTATCTGATAGTACTATTTGTATGCGTCTTTTCTCTTAAAAAAAAGATTTAAAATATCTTGTCTAGAAGCTGAGATATTAGGATTTTAGTAAATGGACAATTTTTCAAATTTTTGCAAAACTTTGTATATTTGGCATATTGTAAGGTCTCTCCAATGTCCGTATATTAAAAAAAAAGGTAAAAAACAGCTTTCCTTGCTGGATGGTCAAGCTAGTTTAAATATGGATATTTTATTCTGGTCTGGTTGGCAGTAGATTCATGAAAAGCTTTCTGAATAACTACAAATATGACGGGTATTGTGATTACTGGGAGCAACGCATTTAGTTCGAGATTACGTCGTGGAATTCCCGACTACTGCGCCCCTTTTTTTCTGAAATGGGAACGACCATTCCATGCATAGATTATATAATATTGATAAAATCAATAAAAAAACCAAAAATATAAAATATAATCAAGATATCATGTAAAAGTCTCTAATAAATTTTCACAATTTCACTGAATCTATTGAATTATTGAAATATTAAAATTACTGGAAATTTAAAAAAATTAAAAAATAATGTTCAGAAAAGCTACTGTTTTTTTTTGCAGAAATTCCCCAAGGATTACCTTGAAAGCAATATCAAACATTTCTTTGTGGAAGTTTCTTTGAGTTGAGTTGTGTTGAGTTCTTGTGGGTTTCAATAAAAATATAGTTATGAAATTCTTTAGTATACACCCAAGAATTTTTGTAAACCTTAATTTCGAAGATTTTTTTTTCCGAAATTAAAAACAAAATGCTGAATTTGTTTTTAGAAAAGCATCAGAAAAAAGTCGAAGAAATTTCACCAATAACAACTTAACTCTTTACAGTTTGGAATTTCACAAGATTCTTTTAAAGCCCAGCATGAACATTTCTTCAAATAAAAATAGGAATCCTCTTAGTGATATTTGAAATGTCCCACACCCGCCGAGTAAACAAACACATTTTCGAACTGTTTTGTTTGACATAATATGTATGTATACTCCCCCAAAATACCCCCATGGAGTCTTAAATTTAATCAAATTTTAATTTACGAAACAAATTTCACAATTTTTCATTTACAAATTCAGCCATATGACTGTGTGTTTTGCCAAAATCTGTTATTTTGTTTAAAACGGTCTTCAGAACTTTGGTAACTTCTTTAGATTTTTTGTTGTGTTTGAGCGTGTTGTACTTATATGCTTTCAGTTCTGTGCATCAACGGTGGTTGTTTCTGGAAATAGCTCCAAATATTTTAAACAAAATTATTTTTTTCCAAGCATTTCTCTTGAGTTTAAGCCTGAAGTGTTGAAATAAATTTCTTTATTTTTTTTACGAGATTACACTTATATTATTCCGCCAGAAAAATCTTGGAGAAATCATGCAACAATATGTATTTTCTTCCAAAATCATGTCTATAGTTTTGTAAGAATTTTACCGATGTATTCCAAGGGATTCAAATCAAAATGTCCCTCTAAAAAAAATAAATAAAACTAATTATTAGTAAGCTACCGGTGTTTTTTTCAGCAATTCCTCGAGAATTACCTCAAAAGAACTTTCAGCAACTCCAGTGTTCCCAGAATTTTTTTTAAAAGACCATTCTGTTTCCAAGCAACACACATGGTTAAAAAAAACAAAACAGAAACACTGATAGGATTATTTTGTAACCATCGAGTTTTCACACATTTGTATAACATGCCATAGAATGTCGTGTTTTTTTTTTCATAAATTTGACCATCAAATCAACAATATCAAAACTTCTACCAAGAGTTGTTATCAACATTCAACTTCTCTAGATATTTTTCTGCGTTTTTGATTTTCTTATTGATTTTCAATCCTGAGAACCCATGGTGTTTGTTTCTGAAAAATGGTTCAAAAACAAAGTTATAAAAAGGAGTTTTTAAAGATAGGATTCCTTCAGAGAATCATCCAGGGATTCCGTTAGAATTTCCTTCATAGATTCTTCTTGGAATTCTTCCAGGCATTTTTTATGCAATTTCTGGAAGAACTTCGAGAAAAAAAGAAATCCCTGGAGGTATATCAGAAAGAAATCCTACATGAATTTTTGAAAGAACCCCAGGAGATATATGTAACGGAGCCACAGGAGCAATTTCTAAAAAAATCGTGTAGGAATTTCTCCAGGAAGACCACAAGGAATTACTCATGGAGTTCTTTAAGAAACCGTCAGAAGAATTTCCAAATAAATCTCTGTAGAATTTTTTTCAAAAAATTTTTTCGATGAGTTTCTGTAAAACTCCATGAAAGAACTGTTGAAGAATCTCGCATTCAAATCCCTGAAGAAATTCCTCAAACTTTGAAGAATCTCTGACGAAATATTAGAGCGTGAATATCTGAATGAATCTCAGAAAGATTTTTTGAAGAAAGATCTAGACGAATATCTGAAAACTAAACCCTGGGAAATTCTTGGAATAAAAACCCGGCTGGAAAAATTCCTGGAAAAATTCAAAAAAAAAAGTTGATTGAGTAATCTTTGAGAAATTCCTGAAGAAATCCTTAAATTTTCTAAAAAAAAAACCAAGTGGAGAAATTGATGGATGAATTCTGAAGAAATCGCTGAGTGTATTCCTGAAGCAATTTGTGAACATATTACCGAATAAAATAGATAAGCTTCTATAAAGATCCCTTATTCGTTTGAAAAAACTCTTGAGATGTTTCTAAAGCAATTCCTGTATAAATTTCTATGAAACATTTCCGAATAAACTCTTCAAAGAATCCGCGGTGAAATCGTCATCCTTGAAGGAAATGCCAAAGAAATATCTGGAGCAAATTCTAAAGGAATCTCTCCTGGAGGAATCTCCAGGATTTTCTGGATGGATCCCTGAAGAAGTTCTTGGACACAATTTGGCGGTAATTTTCAATAGAATTCTTAGAGCAATTCCTCAACAAATCCCTCATGGACTTCCTGAAGAAGTATCTGTATGAATTTCTGAATGTATCTGGGTTTTTTTTTTTCAAAGAAACCACTGGAAAAATTCATGAAAGAATCTTTGACAGAATTTTCTGAATCCCTTTAAAAAATTGAGAAAGAATCTCCAGTGAAATCTTCGTAGCGTTTCCTTAACGAATTCGTAGAAGAATTTCTGAAGCAATCTCTAGCGGAGTTTCAGTAGGAACTCATGGAAATCTACATAAATGATTTCGTGGATAAATTTCTGGATCAATTCTCAAGGAAATTTCTGAAGGAAACGTTCTGGAAAATCCATGCAGCAATTTGAAAGCAACCCATAGATGATTTCATGATGGAATCCTTGAACAAACCTATAATGATGTCATATAAAAAAAATTCTGAAGTAATTTCCAGGGAAATTTCTTAAGGAATCCCTGGAAGAATTTTCTTAAAATACTTTGGAAAAATTCATAAAGGAGTTTGTGAAAGATTTTCTGAAGAAATCCGTGGAGAAATTTCTGAGCTTTAAATTTTCTGAGCAAAAATACTGAAAGCATTTTTGAAAAACAATCCGAGATTTACTGAAAGAATCCTCGTACGGAGTTTTGAAGAAATTTATGAAGGAATTTCAGAGGAAAATCTTGGAAGCTTTTGTAGCGGATTTCTTGGAGAATTTTTGAAGGATCTTCTAGGGGTTTGTCTATAATAAAATCTAGAGCAATTTCTAAAGAAATCCATGGCAGATGTATTAAAAATAATTTGCGAAAGGAATCCGTAGATGTGTTTCAGAAAGGGTTGTTATTTTAATTTTCTAAAGGAATCCATGGAGCAATTCCGAAAGGAATCTAAGGATAATGTTATAAAGGAGTTCTTTATTTTTTTCTCTGTAAATTAGAAAACTTAGAAAAACATTCTAAAGAAAACTGCGAGTGAGTGAATCCCTAAAGGAACTCTTAAATAAATTCTCAGAGAAATTTCCGAAGATTTTATTCAATTCTCAGAAAAAAAAACTGAATAATTCGATTTGGGAATTTCTGAAGGATTTTTACAGGAATCCATGGAGTAGTATCTGAAGATATCTATGAATTGTTATCCAAATGCATCCTTTGGTGAATCATGGAAGAATTTCAGAAGCAATGCTTGCAAGATTGTCCAAGCAAACCTTTTGATAAATTTTGGAGGAATAGCTAGCGGAATATCTGAATTAATTCCAGTATGAAACTCTAGAAATCTCTGTAGAATATTCAGGTTTGACTCTTTGATAGATTTTTTCCAGATTCCGTAGAGTTATTTCCGGCGAATTTTGTGGGGTAATTCTGGGCGCCCGTACTTGTAGGAAGCTAATTATTTTAAGAGCTTAAGAGCTGGTTACTCAGCTGGTTCGCAGAAATGAGATTGTTCAAGAAGCAAAACATTTCTTGAAGGCATTAAAAATAAGATTCAACTGGAAATTTTCTCTGAAATATCTGTTGAAAATGTCTTTCGGATTACTGCAAAAATATCATCTTTTGTAGATCGTGAAACAATTTCATTTAGAGATCGTGACTCTCAACAAAAAATTCGTCAGCAACTTTCCTTGACTTTACACCCTGAAATATGTTGATTAAATTCGTCTGATGATTTTTCATTCGCAAATCCATGAAGTCTTCATTAAGAATTTTCGGATCAAATTCAAAATAAAACTGAAAAAAAAAACTTTAGGTTTACTTTATGAAATACTTAAAAATGATGACATCAATATGAGAAAGTTGTAACTTAGACCATAGCATTCAGGTAAAAATTATCGGATTTTCCATAGAATTTAAAAAAAAATATTAAAAAAAATTAAAACGGATATTGGAAAAAATGTTGTCATTTTTCCACTTTTTCAAAGTTTAAGATATCACAAAGATCCCTTTCTTAAAACGAAAATAAGAAAAATGTTGTTTTGGGGGATTCTGGTGCAACCAGTTATCAAAATCCTCTTGAATCGGTATAATGAAATGTCGATTTGTTATGTTATGACAATACACATAACTGACAGAGTTGCACTCTGTCACTGTCAATGGTAAGCAAATCGCTGATTTTGATACGCCGACTGCGATCCAAGTCAGCGTGCGCTCTATTCAGTCACCGTCACTTTCCTTGTTCCATCAGAACTGGACTGACTGTGATGGTGTGTGGAAATCACTGATAGGCCATCTTTAAAATTCGTTTAAAAATCCAAATGAAGATTTACCTAAATGATATTTTAATATGTGGTACAAAATAACAATTTTGCATGTTGATCACAAAAAAGTTTGAGTTTTGGCGAAACCCACTAAAATAACACAACAGTTGCAATGATTGTGATCTAGAGTGCGGGTCAATATCAGGTCGTACCCTGTCATTGTCGTTTTGATATTGAACGGCCTGGAGTGATAGTGACGATTGTGCAATATCAGTATGTAGTCACCTGATAAGACTGATATTGCGCAACTCTGATAACTGATTGAACGATTGAAGACTCAACAAATTAGATGATACCTTGCCCAAGAAAGCAGCTCATTCCTGCCCGGAAAATCTTCAATTCGATAATACAAATAAGCTCCCCTTCCGTAGCCCATTGTTTTCCTCTATACTACTCGTTAGAAAAATAATCACAATCACGTTAAATGGTCTGTACAGCTGCCCCTCTCCCTCTAGGAAACTTCCTCCCTCGTCGCACGCATCAGTGATAGTGGCGCATAGTCTTGCGGGCGCCACCGCCACCGCCTCCGGTGGACACTGCTGCTGCTGGCGGGGCCGTCCCGTTGCCGACGATGTTGTTGTGATTAAGTGTATTTACATTGTAATTCGCCGCCAGCAGTCCGTTCCGGATCGGGAGTTCCGGCGGGATGGGCGAACACGGACTGTGCGGCGGCGATGTAGTGGTCGCACTATTGCTGTCGTCCTCATTATCGCCGCAGCCACTGGCCGCACTGATGCTGGCACTACAGCCATCCACGTCCAGCTCGTGGTCCGCTGGGGATAGGGGATGGTGGTGCGGGTGCGGCGATGGATGCTGCTGTTGCTCGTGGTGGTGGTGATGGTGATGATGATGGGTCTGATATTTCGGTCGGCCGTTGGGCAAGCCATTTGGGCCGCCACCGCCGCCGACTCCACCGAGGGTGTTCGTTTTCGAACTGCTGAAGTGGTCCTGGTTTAGCCGGAGCGGTGCGAGGGTTTGCGTCTGGTAGGTGATTTGATGGTAGTGATGGTTGTTGACATTGTTCGACATTGTCGAGAAGTTGCCGGAAGCTGTCGTCGTCGATGTCGTTGCGCTACTGCTACTGTTGCTGTTGTTGTGATGGGGTGGAATCGGTGGGGTGTAATTGGGGAACAGTTTCATTCCCGGCTGCTTCAGATGGTCCTGGCTTAGCTGCAGGAAGGTCGTAGCCATTCCGTTGCAGTTGGCACTGCCGCCAGGGCAGATTTGATGCTGCGAACCTCCCCTCCGAGGCGGTGGAGGGGGAGCCTCTAGCTATAGTTCCGTTACCGGTATGTGTCGTATACCATGCGAGTGGTGGTTGTTGATTTGGTAGTTGTTCAACGTTGTCGTATGCACTCCGGTCATCCCGCACGGGTTCGGCAGTCTACCCATGTAGTCCTCCTCGGAGAAGGTCTTTTGGTATTCACGCTCCTTCCGGCCGATGGCACTGTTTCCCCATCTGCCTTTCACCGCTTCACGGATTCGTCTTCGACATTTGTAGATTACCAGTGCCAATGTTGTAATGATGGCAGCAGCTGCAACCAGTATAACGCAAATAATTGCTTGCTCTTGTGGGTTCGTGTGCGAACAACCAAGCAATTCAGGCGATAATGCTTGCAATGTTTGCTCTCTTAGTCTATCCGGTGAAGCACACACCACCGGGTTCTGATTCTGGCTGCTGTTACTCTTGTTCACCAACACGTTCCTCAACCACAAAATTCTGCAGTCGCAGGCTATTGGATTTTCCGACAAGTCCAAATCAATCAATTCATTCCACGTAAATAATCCATCCGACAGCGTCGTCAGTGCATTGTCCTTCAACATCAACCTCTTCAGATGTGGCAACCCACTCAATGCTCCATCCTGAATCTCTGCCAGTGCTTTATTAGAAGCTATCACAATTTCTTCCAAATTGGCGTTCGCCGAAAACGCTCCGCTTTCAATTCTATTCAGTTTTAAAGATCCTGATATGTCTATCTTCCTTAGGTTTGCCAGTCCAGCAAATGCTCCCATGGGAATACTGTCGAAATCATTTTGTCCTAACGATAATTCCTCCAATCGCTCCAGCGCAGACAGCTCGGAGGTCGGTATCCGACTCAGACGGTTGTCGGAAAGATCCAACACTCTCAGCGCATCCAACCCATTGAATGTCTCACGGGTCACATTCACCAGTGCAGCTCCTCGCAAGTCCAACCTACTCAGCTTATCCAGCTGCATGAAAGCATCCTTCGCAATCGTTGAAAATGAATTGATTCCCAGATACAGTTCAGCCAGAACCACAAGTGGTCCAAACGCTGTCGACGGTACCGCACTCAATGTGTTGTCATCCAGATACAACACCTTCAAGTTCACCAACCCCTCGAAAGCCTTCTGGTCTATCTTTCCTATCCGATTCTGTCCCAAGTTCAGCTCCTCCAGCTTCTTCAAGTCCGCGAACACTCCGTCCGTCAGTTCGTCCAAGAAGTTCCCTCTCAGATTCAATATCGTCAACGATTCCAATCCTGTAAACGTCTTGTTCGATATCGATCCCACCTTGTTGTGATTCAGGTGCAACTCCGTCAATTCCCTCTGGTAGAAAAACGTTTTCGGTGGCATGTTGAACACATGATTATAGCTCAAGTCCAAAAATTTCAGCGCCGGATAAAACTGTATCGACGAGTCCAAGCTCCTAATTTTATTATTTCTAATAGTGAGTCGCTGCAGCGATGGATTCAGCACGATCGGAAGCACGTCCAGCAACCCATCTCCACACACCACCTCCAGCGTTTCGTCGTCACATCGGCAAGGAGATGGGCAAGCCGACCACATCGGAACAACCGGAATCACGATCCCAAGCAGCAGAACCACCACCAATCCCACGTGGACCGGCCTGGACAACATTTTGCGTAGCATTTTCCTTCCGATTCGTTAAGAACTGTGTTGCGTAAGCGTGTAGCGTACTCCCGGTTGGATGCTCAGCACCTCGGCACCGCGACGATCATAGTCTGAAACGGAAGACGAGAAAACGAAAACTTTATTATCGAGTGGAAGCCGCTAAGCTGTTTATTGGATTAGGATGGGGCCCAGTCGGTCAGGTGATTTCCGAGAAGCAGTTTTATTGGTGTGTGAAATCTGATACACCGCCGCCGCCCGATGACGACGACGACGACGATATGACACCAAGGCGTAGAAGAAACGCAACAGTTTCGGTGTTCCGATCCGAGGACGACAAAGAAAAATCGACACTAATGCCTGCACTAATCCGGGTGTAATGCGGTAAAATTAATAATAAACGACACGGATTTTCGGACACTTTTTTCCTCGTTCACGAGGTGTTGTTGTTTACCTATATATAATCAGGTGCAAAGAAGGCGTTTTGTGCGAGTCATTCATTGGGCGTCTGTCGTCAGGTCCGGTGTGGTGTGGAGTTTTCGACCAGGTGGATGACGACGGTGAATGAATGAGATATGAATTGGTTGTGACAGCGGTCATAAAATTTCCTTAATGGTGGGGATAGCCGCGCCGGTGCGAGAATGACAAGAAAGTGAAACGATAGCCTAATGGAATTACGGTGTTAAGGTAACAGGTTATGACATTTCTGAGTAGATTATATCTTATACGGCTCAATATTAATTGCAGAATGTTCTAAGAAATTGCTGAAATTACAAAATAAACTTCTTCATTCTAGGATACACTTCTTACAGGATTAGAGTCTGCTCTCACTCACTTGAGAGGTTTTCCAGGAAATTCCTGAATATATTCTAGGAGGAACTCTGGGAACGATTCCCGAAAGAACTCTTTGAATGAATCCTTGAGAAACTTCTGAAAAAATCTTTACAAGTAACTTGTGGACGATGTACAAAAGAAACATTCTGAAAGAATTCCCAATGAAACATTTGGAATAATTTCCGAAGGAACTTCTAGAAGGATTCCCAGAGTTCCTCTTAAAAAAATTTCAAAGCATTACGTGCAGAAATGTTCGGAAAAAAATCTTGGAAGAATTTACGAAAAACTCTTGTAGCGATTGCCGATTCTGAAGAAATTAGCTATGGAACTCTGAATGCATTTGTGGCAGAATTCCTGGAGAAATTCAAAGTGAAAATCCTTCAAGAATTTCCACTGGAACTTCTGGAACTGTCGATACAATTTCATTCATTGAACAATCCTTGTTGGAAATCATGCAGGAATCTGCAAGGGAATTTTTGAAAGGATACCCGGTGGAACTCGCATCGAAATTTCTAGTGATGCGTTTAGAGAAATTCACAGTGTAATGTCGCGAGGAATTCCTCGTTGAAATATTAAAGGAATTGCTGGTTGAACTTCTAAAGGAGATCTTCCTTCATATCCACAATCCAGGTCCATATAACTATGCGCGTTACATGTTGAACTGTACCCAAGCAACCATAACGCCATAAAAATGTTCCTTCTGGAACTCCTCTAATCGTAATCTTGTGGTATTCATACAAGAGTATTTTCTGAGACTTTTCCAGGAGTTTTATTCTGAAATTTCTCCAGGAGCTCCGCCAGGCTTTCATTCTGCAGTTCTCACATAGTTCCTCCTCGTATAATCTGATAATTGTATTTATCATTTTCTTCGGGAGCTCCCCAAAAATTCCCAAGAGTGTTCCTGGAACACTACTAACATTTTTCTGAGAATTTCTTCAGAATTTCCACAAAAAATCCTTCAGGAGCTTCGTAAAATTTATGTGTAAAGCTAGCCCAAAGTTTAAAAAATTACTCCTGTCATTTCACAGGTTTCCTCCATGGTTTCCTCATGAATACCATGGGGATTTCTCAAGAAGTTCCTAGAGAATTCCTCCAGGAGTTTCTCGACAATTCCTACGGCAGGTCCTCACAGTTTTTTTTTTTTCAGAAATTCTTCCAGGAGTACACCGGAATTTTCTCCAAAATTCCTTTGAAATCTCTTCACGAGTTTATGGCGAATTTTTGCAGGAGTTCATCGTAAATTCCAATAGTAGTTCCTCTGGATTTTTATTTTCAGGAGTTCCTCGAAAATTCCTCCAGAAGTTATCCTGTAGCAGATCCAGGAGTTCGGCTGGAATTCTGCAAGAAATTCCTCGATAACAATTGCAGGATTTTCTCTGAAATGCCTCGGGAATTCCAGCAGAAGATCCTTAAGAATTCGTACTGGAGTTCCTTGAAAATTCCCGCAAATTTTTTTTTTTTTAATTCTTTGTGGAGTTCCACGGAAAATTTTCCAGAAATTCAGGAGTTTCTTTAGAATTTTAAAAAAGAATTGCTCGAGAATTCCTTCCGGAGATCCTCGGGAATTTCTCCAGGTCTTCATTGGCAATTTCATCAAGAGTTCCTTGGGAATTCCTTCAGGAGTTTTTCTACGAGTTACTCGCGAATTCATCCAGATGTTTCTCGGGAATTTCTTCACCCTTTGAAGCCGGAATTTTTCCAAGCGTTCTTCTGGAGTTTTTTCTACGTTTTTCTGTGGTTTTGGTATTCAATAGTATAGAAACGGTAGAATATTATGCGGAATATTTTTTCTGGACATCCTAGGTCATCCAAACTATTTTTGAGTTTAGATCCTAAAGTCTGCGGGTGTAACGGTAACTGATTTCATTATACAAAGCTGCGATTTGTAATCTATCATGTCCAGCAAGTCTTCTGAAAATTCAATAGACAGTATCAGATCAATTGGGATATCCTAGATCATCCAAACTGTTCTTGAGTTTAGATCCATAAGTCTACGGGTGTAACGGTAACTTCTTTCATCATGAAAAGCTACGATTTGTAATCTATCATGTCAAGTAAATCTTCTGAAAATTCAATAGACAGTATTAGATCATTCGGGATATCCTAGATCATCCAAACTGTTCTTGAGTTTAGATCCTAAAGTCTATGGGTGTAACGGTAACTGATATCATCATACAAAGCTGCGATTTGTAATCTATCATGTCCAGCAAGTCTTCTGAAAGGTATATATACTTGACTCGAGTCGAGTCAAGTACAAGACACTGAAGACGACCTTACAGTTGAGGTCGAAATACGTATCTGTCAAAGGATGCAAATTCTTAGTGGAATTCAAAGGAACCGTACTTAACCCGATTTTCTTTTATTTACAGATATTCCCCTAACAAGCCCAGGTTAATCATCATTTCTTCAGATGATCTTTCAGCAGCGTGCAAAAAAATATATAGTTTATTCAGTAAAATTAAAAAACAACACAAAGTCAGATTGTCCCATAATGAAATGTAATCGCAAGTCAGTCCCATTACGAACTTGCGCACTCTCCAGTACAAAACCTAACATTATTTTGGCCAGTTTTATATTTTTCACTGTTACGTTTTGACGTTTTAAACAATATGTGAAAGTTTCATGATGATTGCAGAAATTTTCAATGTATGGTGATTTTTTAGAGTTTCACATAGAAATCGAATTTAAAAACTTCAGAGGCCATTTTCTCAATGCCTACTTTTTACATATGGGACTGACTTGCGATTCATGGCAGAACAAGTTTCTGAAAGTAACAGTGGTTGTTTTTATCAACTAAGCTTCATAACAGTAAGGAGCCCATAATATCCCAAAAATATATAACAACGCGTATTGTTCCTCTAACTGCTTTCGTAAGTACAGTGGATTAAGTAACACCTTAACGTAGTGGAAAAACTATCATTACAGATTACAGTCTAAAGTTCATTGTGAGACTAACTACTGTTACTATCAAGAGCTAAACTTCAGGACAGTTTGGACGACCCTCAATTGGGACATAAAAATATATAGTAGACTTAAGGTTGGTCCAGTCACCGCTATTGATTATGAAACGTTACTCAGTGTGTCAGATATAGCTGATGTTATGAGTGTAGATCTGAAGTTCTGATCTCATGGATGGTTTGGCTGACCTGGAACATTCCCATAGTGTCTCTAAATGACATTTGATATTTCAAAAGCTTCACGGATCTCAGCAGATCCTATGCTATTATTTATGGTGAAAACACAAAGTTTTTCTTGTAGATTTGAAGGGCTTCATTATAGAACAGTTTGGACGACCATGAATGTCCCAAAGGTTTATAATAAAATAAAGTAGACCTCAGGTTTTTCCAGTAAATGCGGTTGATTATGCAGCGTTACTCAGTATAACATATATGGATACTGTTACCAGTGTAGACCTGAAGTCATGAACTCCAAGGAAGTTTGGCTGACCTGGAATATCCTTGTAGTGTCCCTAAATGTCATTTCAGACTCCAAGAGCTTCGCGTATCCCAGCAGGTTATGCAATACTATTATTTATGGCGAAAACACATAAAGTTATTCTTGTAGATTTGCAGGACTTTATTATAGAACAGTTTGGACGAACCTGAATGTCCCAAAGGTTTATAATAAAAAAATAGGCTTTAGATTGGTCCAGTAATGGCGCATGATTATGTAGCGTTTCTCAGTATAACAGATATGGATACTGTTACGAGTGTAGACCTGAAGTCCTGAACTCCAAGGTAGTTTGGCTGACCTGGAATATCCCTGTAGTGTCTCTGAATGACATTTGAGATTTCAGGAGCTTCGCGGACACCAGTAGATTATACAATACTATTATATATGGTGAAAACACATAAAATTGTTCTTGTAGATTTGAAGGACTTCATTATAGAACAGTATGGACGACCCTAGATGTTCCAAAGGTTTATAATAAGCTCTTAGACTTCAGATTGCTCCAGTAACTGCGATTGATTATGTAGCGTTTCTCAGTTTAACAGATATGGATACTGTTACGAGTGTAGACCTGAAGTCCTGATCTCCAAGGAAGTTTGGCTGAACTGGAATATCTCTATACCGTCTATTGTTGCGGAAATACATAAAATTATTCTTGTAGATTTGAAGGACTTCACTACAGGACAGTTTCGAACACCTAGAACATCCCAGGATATAAAACACCTTTCGATATTCTTGATGAAGGCTAAATGGATACATATAAACGATACCCACATCCAAGTTTAGCTTTTAGAACAACTGGTATGTCAATTATTTCGTTTTTCCAAATTTCGGGGTGTTCAGGATGTTCTAGATTATCAATGAAGTCCCAAATACAAATATCCCAATTTTTCCCTAATAGAGGACTCAATTTTCAACAAGACCGACGACGGGACGCCAAGCAGTCAGTAGTGTGCGGTAGTTCGGCAGCAGCAAAGCTTCGCGCGCTCGCTTTGCTAGATTTTTGCGATTTGTTTTTCTTCTCTGCGGGGCACCGACGACGGGACGCCAAGCAGTCAGTAGTGTGCGGTAGTTCGGCAGCAGCAAAGTTTCGCGCGCTGGCTTTGCTAGATTTTTGCGATTTTTTTTTCTCTTCTCTCTGCGGGGCTCCGACGACGGGACGAGTGTGCGCGCGCCGTGGTTGAGTCGGTTCCGAATTTTTCGCTTCCCTTCGGCGCTAGTTTCCAATACACTTTTAGTTGATAATAAATATTTTCTTTCATTTTTTGCATTTACACAAAAGAGTGAAAAATGTTAGTTCGGGTTCGCCGGTCGAGAAAAAAATCCGGGCGCCGACAAGTGAGTCGCGTTCAGTGTATTTCTGTGTGGAATAGACTAAAGGTTTCTGCTCCCTAGTGGAGTGGAGACGCGCGATAGAATTTTCTTTTTGGCTAGTTCTTGCGTCGAAAAGTGGTCGGTTGTTAACGGCGGTTTGTGTATATTGATCCATTGTCAAATCATATCACCAACCATAGGTGACTCCCGGACTGACAATGTACCTTACCCTACTAACAAAAAATTCCTTCCTGAGACAAACGTGGAGATGCAGCGATTCGCGGTCTTTTTAACAACGTTTGTCTTACTAACATTCCCTTCCATCCTCGATGACCGTAAGGACGTGGCCGGCGCCGTTATTGACCTTATTAAAGTTGAGAGCTCTCGACCTGTGTACATTGAGAATAGTAAGCTAGTCCCAAGCCCTATTCATTGGTTCCTTGTGCAATTTCGATTGCTCTGGTCAATCACGGAGTAGCAACTACGAATTGTGCGGTCATCTATGCTCATGCTCATGCTCAATAGAGGACGCAATTTTCAACAACTTTGCCGAAGACAGTGTTCTGTTTTATCGAAAGGGTGAATTTATACAGCCGTTTCTATGTTGGGGTCATATATGACCCCTTCGGCTATAAAGTGTTAACGAATTTCCATATGAATTTCTGGAGAGATCCCTAGAACTTCAGCGGGAATTTCCAGTGAAACTTCAGAAGTAAACTCCGAAGGGACCATTACCCTGATGGAAGAACGCATGTAGAAATTCACAGAGAATTCTCTGGATGAAATTCGGAGGAGCTTCAAAAGTAATGATGGAGGAACTACTCAAGGAATGCTGATGAAACTCCTGGAAGAACTCCGGAAGAACTGTTGTAAAAATCCTCAAATGAACGCCTGGATAAAAGTTCTTTAGAAACGATATGTTAGGTTCAACTAATAATGTTGTCCCTACTTCTGACGTTCATTTTATGTTTGATGTTTGACGCAATCGCCGTTTTCATCTACTCAAGCATGCACTATCGAACAACGATGAAAGAATCTCCTAGGTATGCATTCAGCAGAATTGCTGCCGATAACCTGGCACTCATGCAACGGGGTAAAGGACCGTTCAACAAGCGATCATCATTTGAAGAAAGCGTGCACAAATCGGTCGACAAGCTTCAAAGTTCTGAGCGTCTGTTCTCCAGGAGGAGCGGCTCATAACAGAGCCCCTGATCCCAATGTTCGGCAGCTGATCGACGTCCGAGTGCCAGGGAAGGACTCTAAGCTCAACTGCGCACTATGGTTCTACGGAAAGTAAGGAGGTTGATGTCCGGCGGTTGGTGTGTACGATTTTTACAAAATCCGGTCAATTTGTGTGATTTGCGGACGGAATGGATGTTATCGCCAGAACATTTGGAGCGTTGGCAGAGCTGTACACCGCCTGAACCGCGAAGCAAAGTACATGCTGGCAGGCGAAACAGAACACATCCGGGTCCACCTAGGTAGTAATGTGGGCCGTGGGGTAGTAAACGGAGATACCTTCGAAGTGGTGGAACAATTCGTCTACGTCAGTCGTGAAATTCGAAGGCGCATCATCACTACAGTGGAAGTCGAGCCTAATATGGGCTCCAAAAGAAGCTGCGGCTTAAAAAGATTCACCCACACGCACAAAGTGCAGCATGTACAAAACGCTAATAAGACCGGTGGTCCTCTACGGACACGAGACATGGACCATGCTTGAGGAAAACATGCAAACACTCGAAGTGTTCGAGAGTCGTTTGCTTAGGACCATCTTTGTCGGTGTGCAGGAGAACGGTGTGTGGCGGCGAAGGATGAACCTCGAGCTTGCTGCACTCCACGGCAAAACTAGCATCCGGAAGGAGGCGAAATATGAATGGATACGTTGGGCAGGGCATATTGTGATAATACCGGACAACAACCCTACAAAACTAGTGTTCGCAATAGATGCTGACGGTACAAGAAGACCTAGAGGGCAGCGTGGGCGAATAAGATGGAAAGAGATCTGTCGAGCGTTGGTCGTTACCAAGGTTGGAAATTGACAGCCACGAACTGCGTATTATGGAGAAGTTTTGTTGATTCAGATTTAGCTTTGATTTGATTTATAACAAATTAAATGAAGTGTCAAGGAGTCCCCATTCTTATTTGTTGAAGTGTCCACCGATACAAATTTCTGATCAGGTTAATATGATCATCAACGCCGAGGATTTCTGCGTATTTCATATTCAATGCTCGACCCAATTAAGTCATGTAGCAGCTAAGTAATTAGAGCAACCGATATTATTATATTGCTATGAAACAATCTCCTAGATTAACGTACATTAGCGGAGATGCACCATCAAACAGAGCCATAAATTTCCACGCACAATTGCTCGACTCAATACCTCCGTTAGCAAATTTCAAGCAGTAGTGAAAGGGGTGTAATGACACCTTACGGAAAACCTATTGTCATCGACAAAACTGCCTCTTGCTACTGCTGCAGCAGGTCCTTGATTTATTAGGATTAGGTCCTGTTTGTATCTGATCCGTGTAATCGATTGCATTAGAGCTTGCAAGCTTGTGTTCCTTCCGGGAACCTGCTCGCTGATGTTATTGTTGTTGCGAACTTTCTTGCCTCTTGGAAATGGTTTGCTGTCGAACAGGATGCGGTAAGGGTTTTCGTCCTAATTCGAAGCTTCGAAATTTAGGACAGTTGATTAAGGCGTTTTACATACCACCGACTCACTGTGAACGCGATGAAATGTGAGGGTGTGTGTGTGGGAGTCAATAGATGTTCTCGGAAAGATTATGATTTATTGGGGTGTAAAAAGGGAGCACACTGACACTGGTGTCGGTTCGGGATGGATGATTTTCTTGCTCAGAGATTTCCAGCATAAGTTATGACCTATCGAGAGGGTACGCTCAAGATGAATGTGTGTTTATTGGAACTGATGGCTCCTTCGGTGAGCACTGGAGATACGACGAAAAGGAATGGATCTTCCATATTTACTGCCACTGCTGCTACGAGAGTAAACTAAGCGCAGAGAAAGATGCATGCGCAACACTTCTGCTCCTGCCAAGGATGAGTTCACACAAGTATGAAATATAGAGGTTCTAGTTAAGGATAAGATATTTATTGCCTTGTTTTACGACACTGGTGCCGGTCGGTGATGATACAACGAGTGCGGTGTTGATGTTTGTGTGTTCACCAAGATGCTCAACATGACTGTCGGATTCAATATCGACAATGTGTGAATAGAGAACAATTAGAGAGCTAATGGAGCTCCCGGTGGAGTGATTTATATTTATTTCGACGTGCTGTGGTGAGTGTTTGCTTCCGGAAAGTTGTGGATGAGTTATGGAAATTTATAACTGCACCACTCATGATTATGAGTGTGATGCATGGGACGATCATTAATCAACAATGGAAGCTGAGAATGCATGCAGAGTAATTTTTCATCATTTGATTGCACACCCAGACGAGATAGACTATGGTTAAGATTATCTGCTAAGTAGGTGCAATGTGAAAAGTTGAATCGGAATTATAGAGCTGAGATTTCCTGGGAATGAAATTCCAGGGGAAATCATTACTGAAATGTCAGGACGATACTCTACTGAGAATATAGGAAAAAGCTTTATTGAGATTCCATGAGGAATCTCTACTGATATTCTATGACAAATCTCTACTGAGATTCCCGGAGGAATCACTACTGAGATTGCAGGAGGAATTTCTACTGAGATTCCAATAGGAATCTCTACTGAGATTCCAATAGGAATCTCTACTGAGATTCCAATAGGAATCTCTACTGAGATTCCAATAGGAATCTCTACTGAGATTCCAGGAGGAATCTCTAATGAGATTCCAGGAGCAATCTCTACCGAGATTCCAGGAGGAATCTCTACTGAGATTCCAGGAGGAATCTCTACTGAGATTCCAGGAGGATCTCTACTGAGATTCCCGGAGGAATCTCTACTGAGATTCCCGGCGGGATCTCTACTGAGATTCCCGGAGGAACCTGTACCGAGATTCCCGGAGGAATCTATACTGAGATTCCCGGAGGAATCTGTACTGAGATTCCCGGCGGAATCTCCACTGAGATTCCCGGCGGAATCTCCACTGAGATTCTCGGAGGAATCTCTACTGAGATTTCCGGAGGAATCTCTACTGAGATTTCCGGAGGAATCTCTACTGAGATTTCCGGAGGAATCTCTACTGAGATTCTCGGAGGAATCTCTACTGAGATTTCCGGAGGAATCTCTACTGAGAATCCCGGAGGAATCTCTACTGAGATTCCCGGAGGATTCTCTACTGAGATTCCCGGAGGATTCTCTACTGAGATTCCCGGAGGAATCTCTACTGAGATTCCCGGAGGAATCTCTACTGAGATTCCCGGAGGATTCTCTACTGAGATTCCCGGAGGAATCTCTACTGAGATTCCCGGAGGAAGCTCTACTGAGATTCCCGGCGGAATCTCCACTGAGATTCTCGGAGGAATCTCTACTGAGATTTCCGGAGGAATCTCTACTGAGATTTCCGGAGGAATCTCTACTGAGATTTCCGGAGGAATCTCTACTGAAATTTCCGGAGGAATCTCTACTGAGATTCTCGGAGGAATCTCTACTGAGATTCTCGGAGGAATCTCTACTGAGATTTCCGGAGGAATCTCTACTGAGATTTCCGGAGGAATCTCTACTGAAATTTCCGGAGGAATCTCTACTGAGATTCTCGGAGGAATCTCTACTGAGATTCTCGGAGGAATCTCTACTGAGATTTCCGGAGGAATCTCTACTGAGATTTCCGGAGGAATCTCTACTGAGAATTCCGGAGGAATCTCTACTGAGATTCCCGACGGAATCTCTACTGAGATTCCCGGCGGAATCTCTACTGAGATTCCCGGAGGAATCTCTACTGAGATTTTTTTTATTCTTAATCACTTAACCTTATTTATAGCTCTATTGTCCACTGGGGCACTACGTGAGCAATTTCAATTGACAGCTGCACTTACATTTTGTACAGCGCCTAGATTCTATTCTACTTTATCGAACTGGTTGCCTTTCTGCTGCTTTCACTTTTTTCTACTTTATACCTAGTAGAATGATGAGCATAAGGATGATGATGGATGGCCGTTGTTCCTTTCCAGTCCGATTGGGGGTCCATTATGAGTAGCAGTTCGCCGATGTCCAGGTATCCGGGTCCGTTTGAGCCATGGGGCTCAGAAGAGGGTCAGTGTCAGTTGCTCTCGGGGGAAAAGCAACTGACGAAAAATTGCAAGTGCCGGGGCTGGGAATCAAACCCATGACCATCCGCATATGAAGCGAACGTGTGACCAACTACGCCACGGGCCCCGGCAATCTCTACTGAGATTCCCGGAGGAACCTGTACTGAGATTCCCGGAGGAATCTATACTGAGATTCCCGGAGGAATCTCTACTGAGATTCCCGTAGGAATCTCTACTGAGATTCCAGGAGGAATTTCTACTGAGATCCAAGAGGAATCTCTACTGATATTCCAGGAGGAATCTCTACAAAATTTTCGAATGAGTGTAATCAGCTTCATACCTTTTAATTTCGCCCTATCAATAGGTACGAAACTGATTGCACTCATTCGAAAAGGGTATTCTGCTTAGAGGGCTCGAAAAGTCGGTACAAAGACTCTACAAAATATTTTTGTCACTCCTTCACTTCACATCTGGTGGTTTAATGATGGAATTGGAATCAAATGTGTTAAGAGTATCAGCGTTTGATATGACCACTGTCTTGCCATAGATCCACGTATTCCCACTCAACTTAAAATTCCTGGAACCAATCGACTGCGACAAAATCAAAAGAAAACAACGTGCTCTAATAGCTTCTCAAGCTCCCAAGAAGCAACTAGCGTGGCACTACAACCACATTTTCCGAGTGCAATGTTTGCGTGATCGTCTTCGTCGCCTTTCTGCTCGATGAGTGGGACCGTTCCCAGCATCCAGTCAAGTTAAATCGATATAAAACTATTATCTTCACTTGTGTCACCTGGCTTCTCGACGACGACACGACTTTTCCCCAAGAGGGACAACACACACGCGGTGTGTCCTCCATCTGCTTCTGGGCGGCACCCACCACCACAGTTTTCTCATCGATCTGGAACGTACGCTTCCTGGCTTCCTCTTTGAACTTTGATGCTTTGAAGCAAGTGTTGTGCAAGTATGTGACGTCCCACCCCGGTACGTGCCCCGTCGGGAAAATGAGGAAGAACGAGGCAAACGACCAAAACACCGGCAACCGGAAGAAAGATTGCTTTCTTGGCCCCTGGCGACTGATGGGGCTGGGCTGGGTCTCGGAGAATCTTGAACGTCGGAACTTGCAGAATATCTGATGAGACTTTGACACGACGACGAATGGACCGAATCGGGGATGGACGCCGGACGAGTGAGAACCGGATGGGAAAGTTTTCTCTCGTCCCCTCGTGTCAAGAATTTATTTTCAAGCGCAAAATGTCAAACAATAAAACCGAGCAATATGACAAGTTTCAACACACACTATTCGTCTTCCACTAGGTCAGGGGTTTTCAGACCTTTTACTTCGCGGTGCACTATTTGGAAATATATCGTCGCGCGGTGCACCTTTTCAAAATTTCTAAAAGATTTTATTTGTTTGTTACAAAACTAGTGTATTTTTCTATGTCACTTCCTGGTATATACACTAGACATGTCGTTGAAAAAATTTTCTTTCATCGATCATGAATATGACTTGATTGTATTTCTTGTCGACCTTTACTTTTCTACTGGTGTTTTTTTTTTCGAAATGCCTGCGCAGGTTTTTCAGATTTTTTAGCGAAATCCTCAGCAGATCCCTGGTAAAATTCTTTCCAAAAAAATATCATTTATTTTTGGAGGTCTCCTGGTGAAAGACTCGGTAAAGTTCTGCTTCTGTACATTACAGATATGTTACATAGCTCCTTAGACTATTATTCATAATTCCTGGAGATATTTATAAAAACTAGTAAGATTTTTAGAAGATCTCCCTCAGTAATCTTGCCAAACTTATAAGAATATTTGATAACATTTTCTTTGAAAATAATGAGCATTTTTTCTGAGATTAAGTCGGTAAATTCCTGGTGAATTGATACTGAGATTCCATCTCGCGT
This sequence comes from Aedes albopictus, assembly GCF_035046485.1. Taxonomy (NCBI): domain Eukaryota; kingdom Metazoa; phylum Arthropoda; class Insecta; order Diptera; family Culicidae; genus Aedes; species Aedes albopictus. The sequence goes on from NC_085138.1 coordinate 331,585,083, forward strand.
TTTTGAGGATAGTTTCCTTACTTTAACTTAAAAATTATGGTTGATATCCAATGCGACCCATTGTTGATTTTCTTCGGTGTTTTTTTTTTGAGATATCCAAAGATTTCCAGAACTGTGATTTTTTCTATGGTCTTATCAGAAACTTTCCTACAGTTCCACCGTAAGATCGCTTTGTTCTGAATATATTTGAAGTTTTCTTAATTATATAAAAAAAAAATATTATTTTACATTAAAGGTCTAGTGAACAAGCAACTATTTTTAGTTAAAACATTTTTTGTTAGATACTTAATACTACGATAGAACCCTAATCATTTTATTTTGATTTTATGATGGTTGATTCAGGCCTCCTATATTCTGTGTAACTAGAAGATATATTTTGAGTGGTTTAATTACAAAACACACACTTATTATTATTGTGAAGGCAACATATTTGGAAGACACGCGGTGCATTTAGCAAAGCTCCACGGTGCACCAAGTGCACCGCGGTGCACGATCTGAAAACCGCTGCACTAGGTTGATGGAGAGGAGTTGATGTTGTTCCCTGTGGTGTGGAGGATCGGACGACAGCGGGGGGAGAAGAATTTTCCCAACGATTTCCCTCGAAACAGATTCCATTTAATAACTTTTCATCGGGGACCATCCGGTGTGTGTGGTCTTTTGCGAAAGAGTTTGCGACTCTGGGATAGTTTCTCTAAAAGAGAAGTTGAATCTTTTGATTAGATTAAGGATGTGGCATTGAAGATAAATCTTCCAAGCGTCACTTTCCTGTCGGATTTCTTTCAATTGGACGATGAAAGGGTTATGTTCTGGGAGTTAAGTTTCTTGTCAGTTTTGACCGAAAGGTATATGTGAGAAGGTTTAAAGTGATATGCCACTTGGGTGTTCTATTTTGAGGACTTAAATAATTGAGAGGTAGGTACGAGAAGATGCAAGAACGAAGAGTTAACGTTTCAAAGTGGCTCTCTAGACGAATAGAAGTTATAATCGGACAGACTCGTTCGTTTAGATTCAGTTTTCAGAATTGGGAAATTATATATGAACAAACTATTTTGTCTAATCAATCATGCATTGAAGTGATTTTAGGTATTAAGGAACCTCTGCTAATTAATGGAGCAGAACATCGAAAATGATTATGAAATTCTTTTTGAGGTACTTCAATTGAACCTCGATTTACGTCCATTGTTGGCTGAGCAACAAAAAAAAAATCTAGCGCAAAGACAATGGTCTAAACAATGAAACTAAACCTTTTCACATGTTTGTGAATTTCCATTGGAAGAGATTTTTCTGTATCTCATCACCATCTCATGGTGCACGTAAAAAAGACAAGGTTTATGCGTAATAGGCAGCCAATTAAACACCCCATAATGAATTGGAAAAATACCATAAATAATTCGAAAAGTGCAAATAAATAAATAGTGGTGGAAGCAATAATAAGCTATACAAATCCCATTAATATATTAACAAATCAAAAAGTTCATAAATAAACCAAAATTTTCCAAAAATAATTGATTATTGACCAAAAAAATGCCAGAATTTCCACACACAAATCAACAATTGCAATAAAAAACTATTTTTTTCCAACAAAACAATCTGAACATACTTCATCATATGACTATGATAGAAAGGGGCTGTCCATAAACCACGTGGTCATTTTTTTGGGACTTCTCAACCACCCCCCCCCCCCCCCGTGGTCATAAGTCCATACAATTTTTTTTTTCATCCATACAAAATGGTCATTGGCCGAACCCCCCCCCCCCCCCCCTCATGACCACGTGGTTTATGGACAGCCCCAAAGACTGAAATTGTGTGCAATTTAACAGACAATCGCGTGCTGTCCGAATTCGTTAACGCTCGTCGGACTTAAAAAAGGATAACATCTGTGTTCGCATTATACCAGGCAAATTCTTGGATCTGTTGATTGCCTAGAACCGAATCGACGCTGTTACGTTGTGTTGGATTTCGGAATTCCGGATTTTCGGATTTCCTCAATCCTCTATGCGGCTTCGCCGCATGGCTCGGCCGATACTTTTAGCTGAAATTGCATTTAAGTTAAATGCTCGTTGTTTCGTATTTATTACTAAATTTTTAATAGCTTTTTTGATATTTTTCAATTGAGAATTTTTAAATTAATTATGGAAAAGTCGTATTTATTTATGGAAAATTTAAACTTTTTTGGTGGAAAAATGTAGTTATTTAATAAATTATTCGTGGGAACTCCGACATTTTTTATTGCTGAAAAATCAATTATTTAAGGAAAATTTGGATTTATTTATGCACTTTTGATTTGTTTATGGACATTTTGTTGTATATTATTGCTCTCACCCCTACTTCTTTATTGACAATTTCTGATTTTGTTATGAAAAATCATCACTTTTTTATGAGTCGTTTATACTTTAGCCATTTGTAATTCGATGATGAATTTATTTATACTACTAATTTGAAGTTCTGTTGGCTTATAAAGTCACGGTCGTCATGTATTAGTATGTATGAAATATACATGGCAACCGTAATACTATGAGGACGCTATTTTTTAAATCGTTCCTAGGAAAACCAGTTATCCCAAATTAATTTCCGTAAAACTAATAAGTCTAAATCAAGGCCTAAATATTGTTTTTTTCTTCTAAAATACCTTCAGTTCTTATCTTGAATTGCTGTTAAATGAATAATGCGTGTAAATGAGTAAGAAATCCTAATCATAGAGCGGTCGAAACGCATTTAACCCGTAAAGTCCCAGGCTGAACAAAATAAATAAAACAACTCGTTCTTAGCAGTGCATAAATCGATTTTCATACACTTGGGGGCTTTTATTGAAGGGGATTATAGTTGTACCAACTTTTGACGTTGATGCCACCCCGCAAAACCCCTCCCCCTTTCGGGGAAGGCAAATATGTTGAATTTTATTTCATATTTTTCTGCTGGTTTGAGCAAATGTTTCAGGTTTTTTTTTAGTAATTTCGATAACTAGTGAAGTGTAACAATGGTTCAGCATTGGTGGCGACCATTTGGTTTCGTTGGAAGAATACCAGGCCCACTGGAAGTTTCGGAACATTTGTAAAAATGGTCATTTCATGAAAGTTCCTCTGGAGCGCTAACATTTTTTTCTAAACCATCAACATTCTTGAGGACCAGAGTGGCTGCTTATTGACCTACCGCAAGACCCTTAATATTCGTAAAGATGGTCATTTCATGATTACAGATATTGGTTTGTATAAAGCCATTCAAACAAACTTCATAGTTACCCAAAGCAGTTTGTTTGATACTATGAAGATCAATCAGTTTTTTGGTCTTATACTAGCAGTTTGCAGTAGTTCTCCTTATATTTGGTCCAAAGATCTGTTTTCTGTATAACACAACCTTCCATTATTCGATATTAATTTTTAGCAGAATTTCGCAGTGAAATCTATGAATCAAATCTGCAGAAGTCATTTTGATTAACGTTCTTAAGACCCTGCTTAAGTTTGTTACTCAAAGCGAACTGAAAAACATATAGAAAAGTTACATTATGATGACAATCTATCTTGACGTATCTTGTCACGGTCGCCATATTTAGAGTATTTTGAGGTATTTCACCCATGGCGACCATAACACGAGTAGTCTCTAATTGGTCTCTACAGTTTAGCCCAATGCATTTTCTTCTTCTTGGCGTAACATTGCCACTGGGATAAAGTGCTTGGTGTTGAATGACTGAGAGCTACCTCTGCCAATGACTAATTTACATGTGGATATCGTGTGGCAGGCACAAAGACAATCTATGGAAGTCAAAGAAAATTTCCAAAACGAAAAGTTCCTGGACCGGATAGAGAGCATGGTTATTGCTGCAATCCCACGCCTTTGAAGCTGTAGCTACATAGACCCTGGGTTCATAGTATGAATTCATCTTGAACGATAACACAAGTTCACAAAATAAAACGAAAGTCGTGAACTTCTGTCAACGACCAAAATTTTTGAAGCACAATTTAGCGCTGATTTCGAAACCGACATTCAAAAAATTTTAAGTAGAACAGTTTTTGAGTTTTAGCTCAATATCGAGCTTTACAACTTTTCAAAATATGCAATTTACTTAAATTCAAATATACTGCGTTTTGTTCAACCAATTTTAAATCTTTGTCCATAAATTAAAAGCTGAATACAATACCATTCGATCATCTGAATACAGGTTTTGCGTCAGATTGATGAAATTCAAGATATTGGCGAGTTTTAGGGACGATTTCCTTAAACTTCAACAAAATTCCCAAAAAATCTTGAAGAAATGTATTTTTTTCAATAAGAAAAAAACAATTTAAAAATTCTTTCTCGACGTTTATTTGATATATCATATGTAGGCGAGTTACAGTAAAAATTTCAGCTCAATCAGAGCAATGATTACGGAGAATGGGATGTTTGAAGTGAGCGACTTTGCTTAAAAATAGAACAAAAATCGATTTCAAATCATCAACCTTGTATGGAAAGTCGAAAAAAATTCCGCTCTACTGTAATTTTTTTCTTTCGCGTTTTCGAACTCAGGGCATGATTCTGCACTAAAAATGATCATCAGCTTACCGAGTTCAAAAATGCTGTAAACTAGTGTAATCGATATTCATTTTTGGGCGAAACTTTCGGTCGATTTCAGGAACAAAGTCAGGTTGAGATATTCTGGGAAAAACACTCAGGCACAGACAAACAGACGTAACACTTGCGAAATTTCCATCGACCACGCTTTTAACGATCATTTTAAATTTTCAAAGTTGTGGGTGGTTGTGACTTTCATAACCAGAGGCGCGCGACTCGTTTTTCTATGCGTTTGACGTTTCACACTAGTGCCTTCTGTTGACGATATTGCACAACACAGTGATTCGTGCAACTTTTCCACCAGGTGATGGTAGTGTGAACTGGACGATGGATTTCCATGAAAATCGTTCAAGGTGTTACGTCTGTTTGTCTGTGACTCAGGTGTCACCTAAAGTTTACACTGAAGATTTTTTAAAGAAATTTCAAGCATAGTTTAGGGATTTTCTTATAGAAAACTATGATGCAAGTTGTGCATGATTATTGCAAAATATTTTACAGATGTTTGGTATGCAGATTCTGAAACCTTTTTTGGGTAAAATTGATGATGAAATCATGAAATTTTGAGGTGATACGGGACACCGTGTTGATTTTGTTATCTTCCGTTTCTCCCATCATCATTACCCTCGAAACTTTGACGATGCAAATCTCTAGCTCCAGTGGACAGACCCAACTAAAAACTTAGTCGATTTTTCATCACATCATTTTTTCAGCTCATCACATGCAGTAGAACTCGAGATTTGCATCTTCAAAGTTTGAGAATAATTATTGATGATTCTGATGACGCCCCGTAAAGCCTTAAGAAAGTATAGTATGGAAAAATCTGATTAAGAGATCCTGAGACATTTAACAAGAATAAGTTGCAAGAACTTCACAATGAACTTCATTAGAAATAAAATAAAATATATAGCTGTTTTAATGACAAAGAGTATGGTTGGAGGACCAATTTTAAAGGGGTTCAATCATTGATTTCAGTTTACAACGGCAAGTTTTATATGTTACAATAAAACATATATTTTCCAGTGAAAATAAAATAAAATTAATGAGTGAACACTGCAAAAACAACCAACCAACACAAAAAAAATATTCAGGAGTCCTCTTATATTTTAAAACTGGAACCACTTTTTAAACCATGAGTTGTTGTTACATAAATTGAAAATAAACAAATATTTAAACAGGGCATAAAAAGGATTTTTTTGCGCTTATATTAAGTCAGTACACCTGATGAGAAAACTTATTTTGTGATAGCAGGTTCTGTATCTGGGGGTTTGTGAAATGTCAAGGGGGTTTCAGGAATGTCTAGAAGCCTTAGGAGGAAAGGGCTCCTAGGAGCTTCAGCAGCTTTTCAAGGGGACTCCTTGCGAGTTTTAAAAGGTCATTTGAGGGAGTTTTGTGAGAGTTTCAGGGCGTTTTTTATGTGATCCTGAACAATCTGAAATTACTGTGAAACTTTCTGGTACCCTGCCTTAAACTCCCTGGGGCATCCATCAGCGCCCTGAATTCTACTGAAACTCGTCTTAATCTCCTATAGAATTGTTTTGGGGTTCTCTTGTAGTCCCTTTTAACTCTCCTCAAACGATCATGAATGTCACGAAACACAATGGAACTTTCTTAAACACTCCAGAAAATTCCTTGAAATCTGATAAAACTCTCTGAAACCAAATAGAAATCCAACAGAAAGTGCGGAAATGCCAAGAAATCCTCTTGAAATCTCCAGACACCCACTGAAGTGCACTGAAAATGCCCTATAAGCTCCAGGTGTTCTCTGAAACACCCCTGAAAAGTCATTGAACGTCTTTGTGTCTCGTTGTTCCTTCCTGGCTCCAAAAAAAAACGGGAATCTTTTGAAATCTTTTCAAAAATACCTAAAAAGCATTCTGACGTCTCCTAAGGAATCACATGAATTGTTCCTGAAACCGCTTTAAGCCCCAAGAAACGTCATCAAACGCCCTAAAATGCCATAAAATGATCCTGAAACCACTGAAACTCCGCAGAACGCTTAGAAAATTTTACCCCCTAAACCTATGAAAGCCCTGAAATCCTCGCTGTTTCACTCCTTGAAATCCTGAAACGCCTTTACAGCTCCTCTGAAATAATTCTGAAACTCTCCTGGAACTTACTGGAGCCCCTGAAATCCCTTGTAACTTTCTGTAGCTCTCTGAAATCCCAATAAAACTCCTGGTGTTCTGTGCCCTGAAACGCTTGTATTAGTCTCATCCTAAGTAACTATTTTGATTCCATCGAAGTTTGGTAGCGTTTCATAACCCGAATAATAAAACTGTTAATACAAACTCAAAAATCGTCTCGAACTACTGTATACCTTCCACGGCCCACGTGCAGGCTGGATGGTTCAGTTTAGTTTTTGGGTTGTATCATAGTTTATCTTAAATACAGGGGATAGACAAAATGATCGGGACAGGCAAAAATTTCACTTTTCAAAAAGTTGCTGTATCTGTTAAAAAAATGAATCAAATATTCTCAAGTTTCAACTGTAAGTTGATTAACTAGTTGTGTATCAGTGGTCCAAATTGAGAAAAGATCGGGCTAATCTGCACGAAGTTATACATACATGGCGATCGTGTCTTTGTTTTGATTTAGATCCTCCACAATCAAAACTGGCCAAAACCAACTCTAATTTACAATCGTAGAATGCTACCGCTCCTAATATTTCCGGCATTAAGGTCCAACTGGGGCAGAGTCTGCTCTCAGCCACAGTTTGTTTTTCGCACTCCGTGATTTTGCAAGAAAGGCCATGGTATGTGGTGTTTTCCATATTGTGTACACATTGTGCTATGTTGAAAAAAAAAAACTTTTAAAATACGCAATCTATTTCGGCAAGAAATAATGAAACTTATTGACTTTATATTGTTTTCTTTTTATTGTTATAGCTCAATTTTGTTGCTAAATGCTACAAAACTTCGAAGAAAGCCGATCTTTTTTATCCCTGGGCAATTACTGTCCTTGGTTTGGCCTTACACTACATAATGATAACTCATAGCTCTTGTTTTGCTCAATCCCAACAAATGAGCCGAAAAATTTATTCAACAAACTTTCCACCGCTGCGCTGACTGGTCCGAATCCAAACCAGCTCAAGGCAAGGACATTTCTTCTTTCCTTATCAGCCAAACAAAAACACATTTTGGCCTCACCTCAACTCGAACAAAGCTTTCATTCAGGCACAACCCAGATTACCCGTCCATCGAGGAGAAAAAAAGGATAATAGAGTTATTATTATGAAAAATGCCTACAATAAACGTCAGCCCTTTTTCCCCCGTACAACTGTTTTCTGCTCTACAAAGCCATTTTCTCCAAACCGCTCCAAACCATAACAAAAGCATATTGACAAGCATTAAGCACCCCAAGACAGCTAGCTACCAATTGATTGCCATTGAAAGCTTAATGGCCACTTTGCCACGTGCCAAAAAATAATGTATCACCCGTGTACGTACTACTATTCAACCGGAATCAGACCGAGGCGAGGTCGATCAACCGCTATCGCATCGGTGGTGCCACTTGGACAGAGATGATTGTTTTCTGGCGAGCGCCACATAGTTGGTGATGCATCATTATGCTCCAATATGAGGTCAGATGAATTATTCAATCGTCTACTGGGCCAGGATGCAAGGATAATTTGATTCATTTGAACACCACAGAACCGGGTTCCTAGTTCGTCCAGCGTCTTTGAAAACACTGGGCAGGAGAATCAGAACAGCAATGATAGCGTGCCAGTGAGTTGCAATCAAGAAATCCCAATCCAATCCGGGACTGACTTTCCGCCTTGTAGCAGCTTCAGTGTGAGAATTGCACCGGCAAACAGAGCTACAGATAAATGATTTAATTACGGATGAAATTATACAGTTACAATGCCGAGTAGCAGCAAGGTGGTATTTGGTTTGATTGCAGCTGGTCAGACTTCTCTGCTGGATGTGCTTGGATGAATCTTCGTATGTGCTAAATGCTTTCGGTAGGAAACAGCTGGAAGTAAATGCCATTGTAAATTGGACAGCAGATTAGAAGCACTACGTCGGAAATGCGGGGTGAACGGAAAATTCAATATATAATGCTTCGTAAATTGTTCCATTCTCAGTTTCTCATGTAAATAATTACGAATTTCTTGGAAAAGCTTTTCATATTTCTATGGATTTTGAACGTAAAGGGTGAGTCGATAATTATTGTGCCATTTTCAAACTAACGTAACTTTTTTCCAACTTCACCATAATCAACCAAATTTTGCACAGTTTCTCCTTACAGTCTATTGTTTACATATAATGAATTGAGCAGTTATCAGTGAGATTCCGGTCGATATAGAATAAATTTAGTTAACTGTTCTAAAAAAGATGTTGTACAATCACATGCTCAAATTTAAAATCATGGTATCGCGCCTTGGAACAATTAATGATTATACATTATCGGATCATCTTAATGTTCGTCAATAGGTTTCAGGAATGGTTGTCAGTGAAACATGAGCTTGGAGCTGGGTAAAAACCAGGCACGATGCGCATAAAAAAACAGAGAGCTTTAATTATTTGTTTCAAGTGGAGCCTGAACATGTCCACATGGAGAGCGTTAATTGAAAATGTCGTGAATTTCACTAAAACGCATCCTAAATTTGAACCGATACCAAAAAGATGAAATACATACATATACTAAACTACTGTAAAAATTTGGTTTCATTTCGTTAACTGTATACAATTTGCGAATTAGTTGAAGGTAGGGTGGCACAATAATTAACGACTCACCCTTTACATGGCGACCGTGATATAATTATGATATAGGTAACATGGCGACCGTGACATGCCTATGGAATGATACTTGAAAATCACATTAAGAACCAATATCGGAGTCTCACCATGGAATCACAGTCAAGAATTTTATATAATCTCAGTTGATATTCCGCTGGAATCCCAGTAAAGATTCCTCTGGAATACCAATGGAGATTCCTGTGGAATCCCAGAGGAGATTCCTGTGGAATCCCAGAGGAGATTCCTGTGGAATCCCAGAGGAGATTCCTGTGGAATCCCAGAGGAGATTCCTGTGGAATCCCAGAGGAGATTCCTGTGGAATCCCAGAGGAGATTCCTGTGGAATCCCAGAGGAGATTCCTGTGGAATCCCAGAGGAGATTCCTGTGGAATCCCAGAGGAGATTCCTGTGGAATCCCAGAGGAGATTCCTGTGGAATCCCAGAGGAGATTCCTCTGGAATCCCAGAGGAGATTCCTGTGGAATCCCAGAGGAGATTCCTGTGGAATCCCAGAGGAGATTCCTGTGGAATCCCAGAGGAGATTCCTGTGGAATCCCAGAGGAGATTCCTGTGGAATCCCAGAGGAGATTCCTGTGGAATCCCAGAGGAGATTCCTGTGGAATCCCAGAGGAGATTCCTGTGGAATCCCAGAGGAGATTCCTGTGGAATCCCAGAGGAGATTCCTGTGGAATCCCAGAGGAGATTCCTGTGGAATCCCAGAGGAGATTCCTGTGGAATCCCAGAGGAGATTCCTGTGGAATCCCAGAGGAGATTCCTGTGGAATCCCAGAGGAGATTCCTGTGGAATCCCAGAGGAGATTCCTGTGGAATCCCAGAGGAGATTCCTGTGGAATCCCAGAGGAGATTCCTGTGGAATCCCAGAGGAGATTCCTGTGGAATCCCAGAGGAGATTCCTGTGGAATCCCAGAGGAGATTCCTGTGGAATCCCAGAGGAGATTCCTGTGGAATCCCAGAGGAGATTCCTGTGGAATCCCAGAGGAGATTCCTGTGGAATCCCAGAGGAGATTCCTGTGGAATCCCAGAGGAGATTCCTGTGGAATCCCAGAGGAGATTCCTGTGGAATCCCAGAGGAGATTCCTGTGGAATCCCAGAGGAGATTCCTGTGGAATCCCAGAGGAGATTCCTGTGGAATCCCAGAGGAGATTCCTGTGGAATCCCAGAGGAGATTCCTGTGGAATCCCAGAGGAGATTCCTGTGGAATCCCAGAGGAGATTCCTGTGGAATCCCAGAGGAGATTCCTGTGGAATCCCAGAGGAGATTCCTGTGGAATCCCAGAGGAGATTCCTGTGGAATCCCAGAGGAGATTCCTGTGGAATCCCAGAGGAGATTCCTGTGGAATCCCAGAGGAGATTCCTGTGGAATCCCAGAGGAGATTCCTGTGGAATCCCAGAGGAGATTCCTGTGGAATCCCAGAGGAGATTCCTGTGGAATCCCAGAGGAGATTCCTGTGGAATCCCAGAGGAGATTCCTGTGGAATCCCAGAGGAGATTCCTGTGGAATCCCAGAGGAGATTCCTGTGGAATCCCAGAGGAGATTCCTGTGGAATCCCAGAGGAGATTCCTGTGGAATCCCAGAGGAGATTCCTGTGGAATCCCAGCGGAGATTCCTGTGGAATCCCAGCGGAGATTCCTGTGGAATCCCAGCGGAGATTCCTGTGGAATCCCAGCGGAGATTCCTGTGGAATCCCAGCGGAGATTCCTGTGGAATCCCAGAGGAGATTCCTGTGGAATCCCAGCGGAGATTCCTGTGGAATCCCAGCGGAGATTCCTGTGGAATCCCAGCGGAGATTCCTGTGGAATCCCAGCGGAGATTCCTGTGGAATCCCAGCGGAGATTCCTGTGGAATCCCAGCGGAGATTCCTGTGGAATCCCAGCGGAGATTCCTGTGGAATCCCAGCGGAGATTCCTGTGGAATCCCAGCGGAGATTCCTGTGGAATCCCAGCGGAGATTCCTGTGGAATCCCAGCGGAGATTCCTGTGGAATCCCAGCGGAGATTCCTGTGGAATCCCAGCGGAGATTCCTGTGGAATCCCAGCGGAGATTCCTGTGGAATCCCAGCGGAGATTCCTGTGGAATCCCAGCGGAGATTCCTGTGGAATCCCAGCGGAGATTCCTGTGGAATCCCAGCGGAGATTCCTGTGGAATCCCAGCGGAGATTCCTGTGGAATCCCAGCGGAGATTCCTGTGGAATCCCAGCGGAGATTCCTGTGGAATCCCAGCGGAGATTCCTGTGGAATCCCAGCGGAGATTCCTGTGGAATCCCAGCGGAGATTCCTGTGGAATCCCAGCGGAGATTCCTGTGGAATCCCAGCGGAGATTCCTGTGGAATCCCAGCGGAGATTCCTGTGGAATCCCAGCGGAGATTCCTGTGGAATCCCAGCGGAGATTCCTGTGGAATCCCAGCGGAGATTCCTGTGGAATCCCAGCGGAGATTCCTGTGGAATCCCAGCGGAGATTCCTGTGGAATCCCAGCGGAGATTCCTGTGGAATCCCAGCGGAGATTCCTGTGGAATCCCAGCGGAGATTCCTGTGGAATCCCAGCGGAGATTCCTGTGGAATCCCAGCGGAGATTCCTGTGGAATCCCAGCGGAGATTCCTGTGGAATCCCAGCGGAGATTCCTGTGGAATCCCAGCGGAGATTCCTGTGGAATCCCAGCGGAGATTCCTGTGGAATCCCAGCGGAGATTCCTGTGGAATCCCAGCGGAGATTCCTGTGGAATCCCAGCGGAGATTCCTGTGGAATCCCAGCGGAGATTCCTGTGGAATCCCAGCGGAGATTCCTGTGGAATCCCAGCGGAGATTCCTGTGGAATCCCAGCGGAGATTCCTGTGGAATCCCAGCGGAGATTCCTGTGGAATCCCAGCGGAGATTCCTGTGGAATCCCAGAGGATATTCCTGTGGAATCCCAGAGGATATTCCTGTGGAATCCCAGAGGAGATTCCTGTGGAATCCCAGAGGATATTCCTGTGGAATCCCAGAGGAGATTCCCCAAGTAACATTTTTAGTTTTTTAATTACCTATAAGCTGTTGTTACAATCAAACCATTAAAACTTGTTTTAAAGCTTAGTCATCTTAACAGCTTTAATAAACCCGTGATAAAACCCTATAAAACCCGAAAGGGCCCACCCTACAGGAAGTTGTTAAAACCTTTCTTTAAAGCGATATATATGCTACTTGGTTTTGTGACATATTCTTGTAGTTTACTATACAGCATAGATAGGATCTGTTTCGTAGGTCTCAAAAATACCAACCAGCCGTTTTAAAGTTTTAAAAGCATTTTAATTGAACTATTAAAACCAAATTTAACTCTTTCAATCTGACTCCAAAATCAACGCATGAAGTGGCAGTAAATTGCAATTTATTAATAATGAAAAAAGATATTTATGTTGATCATCCATATTAATAATATTTAGTTGCAAATTTTCATGGACAAAAACTCGTTTGCTATTACAAAGAAATTCATGCCAAAAAAAGTTTACCGATATAATGTGGTGAATTGTTTGTAAATAAGACAAAGCGCCACGTCATTTCGATGTTTTTGGCGTATAAAAAAAAATATCAATTTTAGTCTTGCTGGCAAAATCTATCATTGAAATGCCAACCAAGCATCAACATGGCGTACACTATTTGCAAGCAGGAATCGTTCATCGTGATGAAAAATGTGGATGCCGTCAAGCTAAATCCTCCTAGTTTTGTTTGAGGTTGTTAAAGATCAGTTAGCGTAAGCGCAACATGTTCTAGAGTAGCTGCTCTTTATAAATACGGTGATAATACTAACATACACCCATATATTCTTAATGCATAATTATGTGCGCTACTTAAACACTGTTAGGCTTTAGTGAAATGTGGTTTAAGACTGAACGCTCTTAAGAACTCGTTGCTTGGCCAATAGCCGTCAAAAAAGTAAACAAAGTGATCGTTTTGTATTTTCATTAGTTCATTAGATGTGAGATTGTTTTATCTGCTGTTTGGTAAGTAATACTCATTATAAATCAGGATCTTATTTCATCGGCTGACGGCTGGGGTGAATACAATTCATTCGCTGTGCGTTTCTGTGATGCCGGAGCAAGACCAACGGAGAGCCACCATCACCCACCACCAACGAAGTGCTTCGGAATCCGGGCACGGCAAAGAAAACTTAATTTGCTCGCTTAGTTCGGAAAATTATGCCCGCCGGAGTTTTTTACGTACAATTACGTCTACTTCAAATGAAATGAAGAATAACCTGGTTGATATTTATTGAGTTTGTGTAGCATAAGTCTGTAAACCAAACCATGATGGCATTGCAGTAAGGATTTTATGCTGTTTTTAATGCATCCAGTGGTAATTCCAAAAAAGGTTAATTATAACTTTATCACGACTTTATGCAATCTATCAGGTTTTAAGACCGATGAGATATGACATGCATACGGCTTTGAAAGAAATTCTAAGATCAAGTTTTAATACGTACTTAACAGCTCGCTTACAATAACATTTTTGCTTGACAAAAAGCCAAATAGATGAGTTTTGTTCGCTGGACTTCTAGATATCTACAAAAGGTTTTAAAGTTGCTTGTATCGTAAAAACTGCTTTACAATATAGACTGCTTCATTAAACCTAAATGGATTTACCAAATCCATGACAAAACTTTAATAAATAATGTCTAAGAGCAGAAAGCATAGAAAATGTTACTTGGGTCCTGTGGAATCCCAGAGGAGATTCCTGTGGAATCCCAGAGGAGATTCCTGTGGAATCCCAGAGGAGATTCCTGTGGAATCCCAGAGGAGATTCCTGTGGAATCCCAGAAGAGATTCCTGTGGAATCCCAGAGGAGATTCCTGTGGAATTCCAGAGGAGATTCCTGTGGAATTCCAGAGGAGATTCCTGTGGAATTCCAGAGGAGATTCCTGTGGAATTCCAGAGGAGATTCCTGTGGAATTCCAGAGGAGATTCCTGTGGAATTCCAGATGAGATTCCTGTGGAATCCCAGAGGAGGTTCCTGTGGATTCCCAGAGGAGATTCCTGTGGAATCCCAGAGAAGATTACTGTGGAATCCCAGAGGAGATTCCTGTGGAATCCCAGAGGAGATTCCTGTGGAATCCCAGAGGAGATTCCTGTGGAATCCCAGAGGAGATTCCTGTGGAATCCCAGAGGAGATTCCTGTGGAATCCCAGAGGAGATTCCTGTGGAATCCCAGAGGAGATTCCTGTGGAATCCCAGAGGAGATTCCTGTGGAATCCCAGAGGAGATTCCTGTGGAATCCCAGAGGAGATTCCTGTGGAATCCCAGAGGAGATTCCTGTGGAATCCCAGAGGAGATTCCTGTGGAATCCCAGAGGAGATTCCTGTGGAATCCCAGAGGAGATTCCTGTGGAATCCCAGAGGAGATTCCTGTGGAATCCCAGAGGAGATTCCTGTGGAATTCCAGAGGAGATTCCTGTGGAATTCCAGATGAAATTCCTGTGGAATCCCAGAGGAGATTCCTGTGGAATCCTTGAGGAATTTTCTGTGGAATCCCAGATTAGATACCTGTGTAATTCCGAAGGAGATTTCATAGGAGAATTATCAAAAACCCAGACCAAATTCAATCCAAATCCATTCCAAATCCAATCCAAATCCAATCCAAATCCAATCCAAATCCAATCCAAATCCAATCCAAATCCAATCCAAATCCAATCCAAATCCAATCCAAATCCAATCCAAATCCAATCCAAATCCAATCCAAATCCAATCCAAATCCAATCCAAATCCAATCCAAATCCAATCCAAATCCAATCCAAATCCAATCCAAATCCAATCCAAATCCAATCCAAATCCAATCCAAATCCAATCCAAATCCAATCCAAATCCAATCCAAATCCAATCCAAATCCAATCCAAATCCAATCCAAATCCAATCCAAATCCAATCCAAATCCAATCCAAATCCAATCCAAATCCAATCCAAATCCAATCCAAATCCAATCCAAATCCAATCCAAATCCAATCCAAATCCAATCCAAATCCAATCCAAATCCAATCCAAATCCAATCCAAATCCAATCCAAATCCAATCCAAATCCAATCCAAATCCAATCCAAATCCAATCCAAATCCAATCCAAATCCAATCCAAATCCAATCCAAATCCAATCCAAATCCAATCCAAATCCAATCCAAATCCAATCCAAATCCAATCCAAATCCAATCCAAATCCAATCCAAATCCAATCCAAATCCAATCCAAATCCAATCCAAATCCAATCCAAATCCAATCCAAATCCAATCCAAATCCAATCCAAATCCAATCCAAATCCAATCCAAATCCAATCCAAATCCAATCCAAATCCAATCCAAATCCAATCCAAATCCAATCCAAATCCAATCCAAATCCAATCCAAATCCAATCCAAATCCAATCCAAATCCAATCCAAATCCAATCCAAATCCAATCCAAATCCAATCCAAATCCAATCCAAATCCAATCCAAATCCAATCCAAATCCAATCCAAATCCAATCCAAATCCAATCCAAATCCAATCCAAATCCAATCCAAATCCAATCCAAATCCAATCCAAATCCAATCCAAATCCAATCCAAATCCAATCCAAATCCAATCCAAATCCAATCCAAATCCAATCCAAATCCAATCCAAATCCAATCCAAATCCAATCCAAATCCAATCCAAATCCAATCCAAATCCAATCCAAATCCAATCCAAATCCAATCCAAATCCAATCCAAATCAATCCAAATCCAATCCAAATCCAATCCAAATCCAATCCAAATCCAATCCAAATCCAATCCAAATCCAATCCAAATCCAATCCAAATCCAATCCAAATCCAATCCAAATCCAATCCAAATCCAATCCAAATCCAATCCAAATCCAATCCAAATCCAATCCAAATCCAATCCAAATCCAATCCAAATCCAATCCAAATCCAATCCAAATCCAATCCAAATCCAATCCAAATCCAATCCAAATCCAATCCAAATCCAATCCAAATCCAATCCAAATCCAATCCAAATCCAATCCAAATCCAATCCAAATCCAATCCAAATCCAATCCAATCCAAATCCAATCCAAATCCAATCCAAATCCAATCCAAATCCAATCCAAATCCAATCCAAATCCAATCCAAATCCAATCCAAATCCAATCCAAATCCAATCCCAATCCAATCCAAATCCAATCCAAATCCAATCCAAATCCATTCCAATCCAAATCCAAATCCAATCCTAATCTTATCCAATTCGAATCCTTCGGCTAGGATGAGGACTGTTAATTTTCACCTGAGGATCCTGTTATCAACAAAGATTTAAATGAGTTCTGAGGAAAAGACTTATGGCCTCAAATCAAATCACCTGCTTTTCCAACACAGTGCTTTTACCCAACAAACAAGTCCACCAATTGGAACCTTTTGAGCCTACATGATGTTTTGCATTGTTGAGAAACTGTTACCCCGGGCACCGGCAGCAGCAAGTGTGCCACTGACTGCCATGTACCACACACAATTCCACAATTGCTGCCGCATGCATGAGAAAGCTTACAATCACTTAGCAAAGCAGTTTGCAATTAATATTGAATAAATTTTAATGAATTGCTTTGAGACCTAATCGACTCTTCAACACACAGAGCAGCCTCCGGGAAGCCCCGGGATCCGAAGCCGAATGTGCGCATATTTGTTTTGTCTTGGCTTGGCAGATGATTCCGTTTCATTGAGGGGTGGGGGCGGTTGGAGCCGGCTTCTTGAATACAAATTGCTCAATTGAGCCTGTAAGTTTTGCATAATTTAATCCTGGGTCAGCTTTTGTTTTAAAACAATGTGTGTATTGGCTGAACTGGGCTTTTCAGGTTGATTTGCTCAGGTCTCGACTCGGATACTGGAAGAGATAAGCAACCATGGCGATTGGCGAGTGGTAATAATTCACTCAAGGAAGGATCGGTTTATATCCACGTGTGGGTGGTTTCCGGTTTGCCAAGCAAGTTAATTCAATTTCGGTAATTGCAAACCAGGAGCCCTGGACAGCTCAGCTGCTTTAAGGATTGCCCCCATTAACCTAGATTGAAGTTCGCTTTCGATTTACAGCTTCCGTTCGCCGGTTATTCAATTTTCCAAATTAGCCTACATAACATGCATAAATTTTCCTGGGAAAGCGGAATTTCGCACTGTTGGCTTCCTTTTTCGCAGCTCAGGGCAAGGAACCGACAAGGACGATGCCGACGACGATGAGGTCCGCCGAATGGCTGTGTGCTGGTGAAACTTTTCCCACTAATATGGAAAATTGAACCATATAAAAATATGCCCGACATCACTCTGGCTTTCAGTGGGCAACTGGGACGAACCGGGGGTCCAACTCAAAAGCTCGTCAAAAGTTTGTTCGACGCGCCCAACCTAAAGCCCTGTGTGCGCTTGAATGTGTATGGGAGATTGGGGTAAGACACTAGATACAAGGTACGCTGTGAGCTGCATAACGGTTGATATGGTAGAACAACAAGAACGTTCCAAATACGTATTAATGTCTTACCAACATGTACATCTTAAGATGTTCACCATTTGAAAATTCAAGATTAGCAAATATTTCGAATCTCGGGGAGCTTATTTCACCACAGTCTTCCCTACATATTTACCCTGCTGGAAGCCATAACAAGAAGCAAATATTTTCGCCACCACGCCGTGTCAGCCAGTTCAGCAGTTGGTTGGTAGTGTTTGCATGTTGCGACTCATTCTGAGCTTCCTGAGCCGCGGATCACGGTGCGGTGGCGGCGATGAAGATGGGAACTGGCGAAGAGCGGAGTTGGGGATGGTCGGAAATGTACAACGAAAAAAGGATAAAACCGTACAAAAGCACCACATTTCGTGGTCAGTTTTTGCTTGCTACCTAACTAAAGCAGACTACCATAAACAAGTACCCTGTTGTTGGTTGTTCGTTGAGTGCTTTCCTAGGAATGTGTTTTTGCTACTTTAAGTAACGTAAAAATTTACAGTTCACGTGAACCATGCAGACCATGTACGATCGAGGTGGTGTTACAAGATTATGTGAAAACTATGGATTCACTATCACTTTTGAGCTATTTAGTAAAACTATTTTGACTTTCAAATTTAAATCAATACAAAATATTAGTAAAAAATAAATAAAAATTACTTCACATGTAAAAAAATTAAAAATCACAATATTAAGAAACATAAAATCTGGTAAGGAAGAACAAATTGTGCTTATCTTCGGAAAGATAGGGAAAATTTCGTCAGCGACACACAGCCTTTTGTATTGTGTCAGCCTAGATGGGAGCATGGTAATGCTTCAAAACTATCTCCCGAATGTTGTCAGAATGTTCTACCGACAATGAAGTTTTTTTTTCTTTATTTTTTTTTATAATTTTGGCTCAAGTTTGCATTTTGCATAAGTTACTTTTTTGTTAAACTCTCAAAGGTTTTTCTCATAAGTACGGCTAGAGTAGATATGACAAAGCGGTGTGCAAATTGTCTATTTTGAGCGCGGAGAATGCATGTACAAATTTAACTTAAGGCGAAACTGGAAGCATTTCCTATTTTTTTATAAAATAAAATAACGAAGCAATATTTTCAAAATAGGTTTTCGTGCACATGTTGAAAATGAATCAAGGTATCTTCTGTATTTTTTTTGTGGTGGAAAAAGTTTTCCATTTTTTTAAGAACCTTTTTTTTTTGGTGAAATTTTATCCAAAAATGATTTCTGCGAAAGCGAAAAACATTTTCCTAAAAAAAAACATTTTCTTAAAAAAAATTTCATAAAAATTTTCATAAAAAAAAATTGGGAGATACCTTGATCTATTATCTACATGTGGACGAAAATCGATTTTGAAAATATTGCTTCGTTATTTTACAAGATGATCAAAAACCAAAAAGTGAGGAAATGGATCCAGTTTCGCCTTAAAGCAGTATCTACAAATATTTGAAAAAAAAAAGCTTTTGTATAGCAAGTGAAGCTCCATGTGATTATACGCAAAAAGCAAATAGTTATACATTTGTGATTTAATCTAGGTGAAAGGACACGCTCAATAATATCTGTTTAGTGATATTTTTGAAAATTAGAGTCATGATTCAATATCCGTTTAATACTCTGAACAAATAATGATGATTCGAAACACCAAATAAATCAGTTAAATATGAAAAGCAATAATTTTTGGTCTGATAGAAGTGTTCAACAATAAGAGAACAAAAAATAAAATAAAAACGTTGATGCATGCATTTAAATTCTTTGCAACATTCTATAAAAAATGATGCCTTTGAAAACACTTAAATGGTAATTTCTCACAAAATAACTCAGAAACGAAAAAAAGTACATTCTAAAAGCTACTGGAATTGAAGTTTATGAAGTATCCTTCTCAAAGTTTGTTTGGCTTCTATGTATGAATTTTCTCAACGGTAAAAAAATGTGGAAAACTGTTTCAAGTTCATATTTTTTTTTTTTTAGAAAATTTGCTTTCATTTTCATTGAAATACTTTGTTCCTACGATGCTTCGTCCTTAAGTTATGATTTTTTCAAAGAAAAGGCTTACATAGAAAATTTATTTTTCACAACATTTGCCATAACTCAAATACGAAATAAAAGTGCATTCCGAAATTTTCAGCGATTGAAGATTATAAGATTACCTTCTCAAAAACTTTTTTTTTAATTTTCCACAAGTTCGGGCATAGTTTTTCCCGGCTTTTACGAATTTTCTCAACGAAGGAAATTTTTATGGAAAACTTTTTGCAGTTTTGTTTTTTTTTATTTGAGAAAATTTGCTTTCATTTTCATAAAAAAATTGTTTCTACAAAGATTCGTTCTTGAGTTCCACCTGAGTTTTCCGAGAAAACAAGCAACCCTGAATTTTTCTCATTTATTTTAAATATTCATATATCTATGAATCATGCCTGCGGAGATAGTTTCATGAAAATCTGAGACCCTCCGGCCCAAACGCGTGCGGTAATAAAAAATCCCCATTTCCTCATTTTTTGTTTTCGTTATTCAAATATTTTAAAAATCGATTGTCATTACATTTAGAGAAGGATCCTGGTATCACCCGGTTTTTATTTTCTGGCGAAATGTGTATGAAACCCGGTTTTGAAAATATTACTTCGTTATTCCATAAAAAATCAAAAACCAAAAAATGAGGAAATGCATTCAGTTTCATCTTAAATAGTATTTTTTCAGATTTTTCGGATTTCGAGTATTGGTGTTGAAAATGTGAAAGAACTGATTTTGATACCGAGCAGTACTTTTTGAATCTTGCAATGACAATACATTTAAAAATCAATTCTTTCACACATTCATGTACAGCATCCAAAAATCGGAAAATCTGAAAATTATGGTTCAAGATCAAAACTATGTAGTATTTTCACGCTTTTATCAACAACATAGCGCCGTAAAACCAACACCACTTCATAAGTCCCAAACACCTTCTGAAACATAGAACTTGATGCTCTTGTTAACTCCTACTTTCAGCAAGAGATCCATAAGCAGTGGTAAAGTAACTGCTCATGGATCTCAAAGTCAACAGTTCGATTCCAGTCGCAGCCCTTTCTCTCTTTTTTGAATTTGATCCATTAGTCAGATCATTTAAAGATATTACAGGGTGCGTGCGGTAATTTTGCACTTACCTTCAAACAGGAATATTTCATCAAGTCTAGGGTACAACTTTTTTTAGCCAGCATCGGATCACTTAGCGGTCTTCAACAAAGATTTTCCGTATAGAATTCCCTATAATAATAATAAAAATAAGGGTTATTGAACGCTTCCAGTGCCATCTAGTGGCAGAAAACTAAAACTATGCCATTCTTGCACATATTTGTACCAGTTTTACCATATAAACTTCAGACTAGTCGAGCGATACCTAAGACCTTATCAATTCAGTTCAAATATGTGCTGTAGTTTATGGGAGTCTAAAACAGCAAATTGAGGTGGTCAGACTTAGGATATTTTAGTTTTAAATTTTCTCATAAATGATTGAGCAGCCCTAGTAGAATACCATTGCTCAAATTAGAATTTCCGACTTCTTTCAGTTATTTCTCCGCTATCTTCCATTCCAGCGATATAGTTTTTTGTAGGTAACAAGCCTATGGAATCCCCCAGCTACACTGAAAAAATCAGCTTCATAGCGTTCTTGACAGCTGAGAAAATGCAGATAGTATGCAGCTGCTCCATATATTTAAACTCAAGTTGTTCGCATTTTCGTCTTCTAGAAACCTCTTTTTCAAATTTATGGAATATATTTTGAACGGCACACATAACGATGATACCATTGGAGCTCCTCGTACAAAAACATATTCTAGTTTTACCTAAAATAATACAATTGTTGACCAAAATATAGAGAACAACACTAAAACGGACTTGCAGCGGTTCACAGGATCGTTCAAAAAAGGTTATCGATATTAGGACCACTTTTTTCTTCCTAAATCATTGAAATAATCACAATTGTTCGCGAAAAAATCATTGAGTATAGATCTATTGTCGAATTATTTTTAAAACGTGTTTTATGATTACGATATGGTTTAGTGCAAAAATATCGCACGCACCCTGTAATTTGATGTTCTACCGCCCAGATCCCCGACTAGAAGAACCTAAGGCAAGGTACACAAATTACGTAACGCTAAATTCGTCAATTCAGACTTCCCTCTCCCCCTATATCGTTACGTAATTTTTATACGATGCCTAACAAGATAATAACAAAATTATTACAACCATTATTAGAAATAACAGAATTTGATATAATTTTTTTGTAAGGATTCTTATAACTAATTAATCATAACAAAGTTGAAACAAAATTTGTTATTATTTTAGAAACAAAATTATAGCAAAACTTCTTTTATTTATTCAAGCAGATGTATAACAACATTTGTTCCAATTTACATATTAAAATAATAGTCTATAACATAATGATGTAACACATTTATTGTAATTTTTTGCAATATTTGATATATTTTTTGTAACACAACGTTGTTATCCTTTGCCCCCACAATTGTCTGCCTGTCCCTTTAGAGACTTCCTTTAATATTCCCTGAATTTGTATCAAACCATCTGAATCCCCTGAAACCTTTTATGAAACACGGGGAGATTACTTGGAAACCTCCTAGTAATCTCCCCGTAACTTAAAAAAAAGCCTGAAGCCCCTCTAAGCTGCACTCCTCTTGAAACTGTCCTAAATGTCCATAGGCGATGATAAAATCGAGGCAGTAAAATTCAGAGACTCATTGTGGCAGGAAATCGAACATTTCTGTCAAATGAAGACGTGGGGTTAGTTTGGGTTGCTCTGGCATGGTTCGATTCTGATAGTGAGCATTTGTCTTCTCAAGTGAGGGCCACAGTAAGTGTCGTTAAGCTTTAGTCATCTTGAAATAAAACCATTGTCTCATGATCATAAAGACCCACAGGTCTTGTAAGCGTGTTGTGCATGGCAAGGTGACAAGGGAGGCGTTTTTTTTTTCTTTATTTTGGCAAAGGGTGGAGGGGCGCCTAGTGTATGAAACATCGGCAATGGGAGGAGTTCAACCCTTGTGCGCGGGCTTTTAATTTTATTCTTCAACCACTTAATTTACAGCTCTTTTGTCTACTAGAGCACTGCGTGAGCGATTCCAATTGGCAGTTGCACTTACACTTTGTACAGCGCCTAAATGTATGCTATTCTAATTCTACTATGAATATAGAACTGGCTGCCTTGGCGCTGCTGTCACTTTTCTACCCTGTCCATGGGTAGAATGATGAGCACGCGGATGTTAATGTGTGGCTCTTGTTCCCTTTTCCAGTCCGATTGGGGTTCCATTATGAGTTGCCGTTAGCCGATATCCAAGTTTCCGGGTCCGTTAGAGCATATGCTAAGAAGAGGTGTCAGCTGCTCTCGGGGAGAAAAGCAACTGATTGAAAATTGCAAGTGCCGGGGCTGGGATCGAACCCATGACCATGAAGTGAACGTGTAGCCACTACGCCACTGGCCCCGGCATGTGCACGGGCTTGTGCATGGTATATTTGGTGCGGTGGAGAAACGTTCATAACCGTTTTTCTACAGTTGCATCATGCGATCTGCCGTAGGTCATACATGCATTCCAACATCTGCAAGCCAACGGAAAAGTTTCGCAACTGTTTCTACCTCTCTGCATCAAAATATGAGCCATCCGGAATCCCCAATTGAATCACAAAGTAGGTTGATGGCGGCGGCAGAATGGAAAGCAAGCGAATGTGTTTGTATGAAATCCCAACAGGTGTGGAACCGAGTGGTGACTTCCTGTCCTGACGGATAATGGAGGTGACTGTGACATGGTGAGTTGCAGTCACAGTAGCGGAAAAACAGTCCGAAAATGCTCGGTGGCTTCGTTGTTCAATATTTATGAGTCAAAACGGTGGGAAAAACGGTGGATGGCATACACAATTTTGGCTTGTGCCTGTTCCGAGAAGGTTTTTTTTTTTTGTGGGGTTGGATGTGTTGATACACGTTACATGTTGCGGGGAAAATCATATTTGGAATCAGGAAAAGGTGATAAAAATCGTGCGAGTCAAAAGGATTTTTTGCAACATTTGTGAGCACTGAGGATGGAATTCAATATGAATTTATCAGAAATCAGTGAATTTCTGAATTAAATTTGAGAAGCGTCAGATTCATGTCAAATCATGACAATATTTTCAGTAGAATAGTTAAACATGCCTTTGACCAAAGCCACAAACATTTCGCCCACTTATAATTTGAACTAAATATAAGTTCTCGAAATTCCCATATTGGGGAATAATGGCAACGACAAGAAATCCCACACAAATTCCGACTCGGTTGAAAATTCCATTCCGCCATACAATAACCTTTTATATTTTGCAAACAGTTGACTACTGCGTAGAAGCTGGTCAACCTTTTCTATCAACGAAACCCACAAACGTTCTACGTCCTGGAATGTGCCTGGAGTTCCTGGAGTGCCTGGAGTTCCTTCGCATGGCGAGGCATTTTGGTAGGTATTTTCACATTTCCATTTTTGCGGTCAAGTTAAACTAGAACAAACTGGTGGTGGGTGTGGCGCGTGGATTGTTGATTACCCCCAGCCAGCATGCAGAAGCCTGCAATGTGCTTCTCCGAGTTAGTGCGGCGTCAACGTTTCCACCGACCAAGGCCATGATGACGACGATGACAACGACGACGCGAAACGCCAGCTTTTCCACCTACCAGGACTAATGCCATGATACACCGTACGGGTTGTTTATTAGCTCTCTTCGCGTCATAAACGTTGGAACATTATTTTAAAACATTTTGTAATATCGTCATCCTGGCCAGGCTGAGTAACATCCCGAGGATGGCTTCCTCCTTTTCGGAGCATGGTGCTCTCAGTTTGGGTTTGGTGTTTCAAAAGGTTGCAACGTACCCGCACACGTGAAATTGTGTGCACAAGCAAGCACATGGTATTCGGCAAACGTCATAAAATAACAATAACAAAAGCTTGGTGCCTGGAACGAGGCGCTATGGGATAGAAATTTGAATACTTTGATTAAAATCATGACTTGCACTGCATTTTGGAAACCACATCAGGACTTACTTTATATTGATGGTGCGATCCCTTTTCTTTAAAATGATGGATATTTCAAGTGATCATTCTAGGGGCTGTCCTTTTATTATGTAAGGGAACTTTCGCGATTTTTCGTCACCACCCCCCCCCCCCCCTTTTGAATTTTTTTTGTATTTCAAGTAAGATTTGACCAACCCCCCTCCGTCCATAAACCCTTATGTCATTAATAGACAGCAAAATTCAATGGAGACTACGATTCTGCAGTTAGCCTTGTGGATACAGCTTTGAATCTCCAATAGATGGCAGTTCGATTCCCGTTCCGACAGGAAGCTGTTTTCGACTTCCCGGGCGGAGCATTATGCTTGCCTCACAATAAACTTATTGAGGAAATGCCGAGCGAAGAAAGCCATTCAATTATGAACTGTGGAAGTGCTCAAAGGGGCTGTCCATAAACCACGTGGTCATTTTTTTGGGACTTTTCAACCCCCCCCCCGCGTGGTCATTCGTCCATACAAAATTTTTTATTAGTCCATACAAAATGATCATTGGCCGAACCCCCCCCCCCCCCCCCCCCTCATGACCACGTGGTTTATGGACAGCCCCAAAGAACATAAGATTCAATTAATTTATTAAGCGCTTCAGGCTATACCAGTCGGCCAGTATGTCTGAATTAGACGTAAACACTTGAAACATTGGTAAATAAACTGCGTTCAATTGTCAAAATGAAAGATAAAATAATGAAAAAAACCCTAATTAATCCACCTAGCGGTGATGGCGCCTTTCTCGTGCCTTCGAAATTCCATTTCAATAAAACTCAAGCGAAATGTTGATGTATATCGCACTTTCATACAATTAACAGAAATCCATTTCATGATACCAGAAATCATATCGTTTATCTGGCTTTTAATGTTTGAGCCTCAAACTCTTAAGAAAAAGACGCTATCTTGAATTTGGACCAACATCTTGGATATTCAAGTCGCCATTTTTGGAATCCAAAAATCATCCCCGTACCAAATATACCAAAAATGTATTGTTTCAGGCCCTAAAACTCCATTAAAGAGCCGTGATTTTGAATTCGGAGCCACCATCTTAAGTTTTAGATCGCCATCTTGAATATCCTGATCGCTATTTTGGACTCTGGAAGTCTTCCCCATATCAAATATACCAATATTGCATGGTTTTAGAGCCTAAAACTTCATTAAACAACCGTTAGAGAAATCTTGGATTTTAGATCGCCATCTTGTACATTCTGGTCGCCATTTTTTGACTCCGGACATCTTTCCCATACCAAATATTGCATGGTTTTAGAGCCTTAAACTTCTTTAAACAGACGCCAACTTGAATTTGAAGCCACCATCTTGGATTTCAGACCGCCATCTTGGATATTCAAGTCGCCATTTTAGGAGTCCAGACATCTACCACATATCAAATATTCCCATATAGCATGCTTTAAGAGCCTAAATCTCTATTAAACAGCCGCCATATTAAATTTTGAGCAGCCACCTTGAACATTTGGCTGCCATCTTGAATTTTGGGCCGACATCGAAGAACTTCTGGTCTCCAGTGTTGATTTCCGCACAAAACTCGCCAACCATGCTAAAGGTTACAAAAATCGCCGCAGTTTGATGTATCGCATGATGGGGCTAGTCCAGTTTAGCCAGTTCTACCGGTGCTGGTCCGGATCACTGAAATGTCCATTACTTCGGAACGCCTTGGCCGATCTGGACCATTTTTAATAGCAAACAATTCCGTTAGATTCAAGATATAATCCGAAAAATCGGCCAATGGGAAGTGCCTTTAAAGTGAGTGAACTTATTTTACGCACATACATACATACATACATACATACATACATACATACATACATACATACATACATACATACATACATACATACTAGAGTGGGTCAACGTTGTATGGAGAAACTTTAAATTTGATTGTATCATCCCGGAACAAAGCTTTTTCAATCTATATTAGCGCCTAACACAACTGTGTAAAATTTGGGAGCGATTGGTTGCGTCCCCGTATTCCGCATTGCGATTGAAATTTGTATGGAAGTTAGTATGGGAAAACGTACTTTTTTGCATTTTACTCATAAGTTAAATTCTTTTGTTCAATACCATGTAACTAATGACGTTAAAGTATAGCCTAGGATATGCCGAGAAACTTTGCCGAAGACCGCAAAGTGATCCGACGCTTGTGAAAAAAGTTATTCGCCTGGTAACTTAGGCCAAAAATTGTGATTTTATTATTGATGTTATTCCTTTACATGTTAAATGTTAAGCACCACCGGGCAATCTGTACGTTATAACTTTTTTCACAAGTGTCGGATCACTTTGCGGTCTTCGGCAAAGTTTTTCGGCATATCCTAGGCTATACTTTACCGTCATTGGTTAGATTGTTTTAGAAGAAAAATTTCAATTTATGAGAAAAATGCAAAAAATCACGTTTTCCCATACAAAATTCCATACAAATTTCAATCGCAATGCGGAATACGGGGAAGCAACCAATCGCTCCCAAATTTTGCACAGTTACTTTGTACGCTAAAATGAATCGAAAAAGCTTTGTTCCAAAAAATCGACTTTGTTGACCCAGTCTAATACATACATACATAAATACATACATACATACATACATACATACATACATACATACATACATACATACATACTCATGGCCATACGAGTAGCGAGCGCGTATAAAACAATATCGTCGGAGGCAGTTTGTGTGATTGCAGGGATGATCCCGATCTGCATCACCTTGGAGGAGGACATCGAGTGCTACGAGCGGAGGAGGACCAGCCAAGTGAGAACGTTGGTGCGAACGGCCTCAGTGACAAAGTGGCAACAGGAATGGGATTCCACGGAGAAAGGAAGATGGACCCATCGGCTCATCCCTAATGTGACGACTTGGGTGAACAGGAAGCATGGAGAAGTGAATTTCCACCTAACCCAGTTTTTGTCTGGTCATGGCTGCTTCAGGCAGTACCTACATCGGTTTGGCCATGCCGTTTCGCCCTTCTGCCCGGAGTGCGAGAACGTGGAGGAGACACCGGAGCACATGGTGTTCATCTGCCCCAGATTCGAGGCGGTAAGAAGATCGATGCCGGCATTAAGCGTGGACAACATCGTCGACGAGATGTGCCGTACTGAAGAGACGTGGAATGCGATCAACAGAGCAGTCACAAAAATGATGACGGAGCTGCAGCGGAAGTGGAGGAGCGACCAGCAAGCTGGGATCGCTTGAAAATTAAGTGCACAGATGAGAAGCACTGTTTAGAAGCGACAAAAAGTGCAAAAGCACTGTAACAGAAGAGCGCATGAGCGCATTGCCCCCCCTGAAGCACATCCGTCGAGACCCCCCAAACCAGTTCCGGACAACTACCGTTTCAGACATGGTCTGATACTGTTTTCCTGCTAACCGTTCATCAGGTTATCGAAAATGCCGCTGTTTGATGTGTCGCATGCATGGGTTTGGTACTCTTTTAAATTTGGCCACTTCCGGTGGGACATCCGGAACCGGTTCCGGAACACTACCGGTTCAGATATGGTCTGATACTGTTTTCCTGCTTACCGTTTCTCAGATTATCGAAAAAGCCGCTGTTTGATGTGTTGCATGCATGGGTTTGGTTCACTTTTATATTCGGTCATTTCCGGCGCGACACCCGGAACTGGTTCCGGAATACAACCGGCTGTCTCTAATGTGATCCTAACCTATTTCTTTGATAGCCAGTCATCAGGTTATCAGAAAAGCCGTTATTTGTTGTATCGCATGCATGGGTTAGGTACTCTTTTTTAATTGGCCATATCCGTCGGGACCCCCGGAACCGGTTCCGGAACACTACTGGTTCAGATATGGTCTAATATTGTTTTCCAGCTAACCGTTCATCAGGTTTTCGAAAATGCCGCCACGGTGTGTCTAAAACCGTTATTAACAAAATAAAATACCCATCTAAGCGGTACCCACCATTCGAAAGATATAGTATCCAGGTATCATCTCTGAAATTTTGGAAATGTTTCATCGAGGGAATTGATAGTTTGAGCGATTTGAAATTAGAGGACGATTTTCAATGAAATTTTCTTTGAACTATTAATATTCAATCGTTGTTGTATCACGATCGTGGCCATCGACCTGTCCCTCATAAATTTGGAACTCAACATTCGAAACGTATGGTATTCATGTATTCTTACTGAAATTTGAGAACAGTTTATCTACGAAATCAAAAGTTATCGTGAATTGAATTTATAATCCAAATCCATAGGTTTTACGGTAGGGAAGTGGAACCATCTCGGCAGGGGTCCTATTTTGGGCACTTTTCTGCTATAACTCAGCCAATTTTGAACCAATTGACACAATTTTTGGAACGCGATGAGATACGTATAGTTTCTAGCCATGCACAAAATTTCAAGTCAATTGGTTTGGAATTGATTGAGTTATAGCGAAGAGTGCCCAAAATACCGGCCGCTGCCCAAGTGGTTCGCTACCCTATTTATGGCAAATAAACGGTTAATATTTACTACAAATAACCAAAATCAGTTCGAATGCCCGTTATTGTAGTCAATCACAGCATTCAATAGTTGGATGAAATAGGATTTAGATGTCCTGGACGTACAATATCTCCACCATGTTTCGGCAAAATCGCTGGAAACCCTGTCAATAGCTTGCTCTCTAAACACACTAAGATATTTCTCAGAGTATTCTCAGAACTGCTTAACGTGGAACCGATAAATATGAAACTTTTGGGATACAAGCTTTGTAATCAACGTGGTATATGAATGGTCAAAGGATGTCTAGCGGATCTGTAACAATGGTTACCAGAAATTGAGAAGGGAAAGCAGCATTTTTTGTAATGTGTAGAAGCGAGTCAGCAATTAAAGCAAATTGTTAGGCGATTTTTATTAGCCTCACGGCATGGTGAAGTAGCGTTGTCATCATTCTTGCACGCGAAAACATCTAAGTTTGTAAGCGAAACTCCTAGTTTGTTGTTTAAATGGGCTCTTAGTTAACGGTATGGATCAGGAGTTGATATTGACTGCCACTCCCCAACCTGCTTTGCACATAACTCTTGGAATGCATTGTACAAAGCCGCCAAAAAAGCAAGTCCTGCAAAGGTACAGGTAAAGGTACTGTTGTGAGACATCACCAACGAACGTATGACTTCACAGGAAAAGCATGTCACAATTTAATGATCGCTTTGATGGTTTTTAAAGGAGGTCATAAGCTACACGATCTTTTGAATGTAAGCGTTTAATCGACTATGATGGTTTAATTATAATTATATTTCAGGCATTAAAACTCTACAAAGACATCTACAGAGCTTGTTTCATAGATAAATTGGATCCAGACTATACCACGTTGAAGGCTAGGCTAGGTTTGGAATGATATGGGAGACCCTTAATTTGCCGAACTTGTCAAAGTTTCATATTTTGCAGTTCCAGTTGCTGGTCTGAGATGGTACATACTGGAAAATCTCTTGGTGTGTTCGGAGAGCAAGCTACTGAGAGCGTTCCCAGCAATTTTTCAGAAACATGGGACAGATATCGTACGTTCCAGACATCTATATCCTATTTGAACCAGTTGTTGAATGCTGTGATTGACTACAACAGCGGGCATTTGAATTGGTTTTGGTTATTTGTAGTAAATGGTAACTGTTTAATTGCTATAAATACTGTAAAAACCTATGAATTTGGATTATAAATTCAATTCACGATAACTTTTGATTTCGTAGATAAACTGTTCTCAAATTTCAGTAAGAATACACGAATACCATACGTTTCGAATGTTGAGTTCCAAATTTATGAGGGACAGGTCGATGGCCACGATCGTGATACAACAACGATTGAATATTAATAGTTCAAAGAAAATTTCATTGAAAATCGTCCTCTAATTTCAAATCGCTCAAACTATCAATTCCCTCGATGAAACATTTCCAAAATTTCAGAGATGATACCTGGATACTATATCTTTCGAATGGTGGGTACCGCTTAGATGGGTATTTTATTTTGTTAATAACGGTTTTAGACACACCGTGCCGCTGTTTGATGTGTCGCATGCATGGGTTTGGTACCCTTTTATATTTGGCCATCTCCGGTGGGACTTCCGGAAGCGGTTCCGGAACATTACCGGTTCAGATGTGGTCTGATACTGTTTTCCTGCTAACCGTTCATCAGATTATCGAAAAAGCCGCTGTTTGATGTGTCGCATGCATGATTTATGTTCAATTTGATATTTGGCCACTTCCGACGGGACACCCAGAACCGGTTCCGGAACACTACCGGTTCAGATATGGTCTGAGACTATTTTACTGCTCATCGTTCATCAGATAATCGTAAATGCCGTGGTTTGATGGGTCGCATGCATGGGTTTGGTGCATGTTCATGTAGGGCCCCTTCCAGGGGTACCGATCCGGAACACCTAAATGGCCATAACTCCGGAACGGCTGGACCGATCCGAACCATTTTCAATAGGAAACAATGAGACCAGATTCTGCGTCGAATGAGCCATTGATCGTTAAAATCGGTTGATATTTACTATCTAAAAGTGAGGTGACCTTTTTTTGTACACATACACACACACATACATACACACACACATACACACACACAGACATCATCTCAACTCGTCGAGCTGAGTCGATTGGTATATGAAACTTGCCTCCCTGGGGGCTCTATCAAAATTTCATTTTTGGAGTGAACATATAGCCTTTCGGTACACCTTGGTGTACGAGAAAGGTAAAAACACTTGTTTTGGTGGGATTCGCACCCACGACTCCGTATCGCTACTCCGGCACATTGTTTCTAACTCGGGGCTAGTTCATCTCGAGACCCACGTTGTACTTCCCTTCCGAAGAAAGAACTCACATTTTATATCGAGTGTTATTCGATCTAAGGTTCTCGGCGTGATAGTCATGGGCTTTTACCACCACTCCACTGTAAATACAATGTGGTCTCAGGGTTGTAGCATTTTGCAAATTTGTCTGAGACATCGATTTTTGTTAATCGATTCGAATCGGTCCAGTAGAATCGATTTACCGATTCAAACGAATGCTTTGCTTATTAAAAAATGTTACAAAACTATAAAATGGTCCGTTACAAGTTCATGTGATGTTTTATTTGTCTAATCAAATTTACCATCACTATAACAGCTGGTCCATCGAACATTTCACGATTCTGGGTCGAAAATGGATACAATGTTGAGACAGTGCAATCTGAAAAATTTGAAGATTTAATATTTTTGAATCGGAAGAAAAATCAAATGTCCAATCCATTCGGCTGATTTTGTAGAGCTTCAATCGATTAAAAAATCGATTAGTTGGAAGAAAAACATCGATTTTGCGAATATCGATTCAAAATTGCCCAACGCTATGAGTTAGAGGCTGTCATGGAGTTCCAGGGAAATCCAAGGGGTGTTAAGGAAGCTACAGGATTGCAGGGGATCTGAAGGGATTCTATGGGGTTTCAGGAACTCTTCAAAGAGTTTAGGGGATTCCAGGGGACTTCAGGGGGCTCAGGGACGATTCAGGGGGCTCAGGTGTATTCCAGGCGTTTTTAAAGGAGCACCAGAGCGTTTCAAGGGGGCCCAAGGAGTTTCAGGGGGTACCATGAGGTCTCAGGTGCATTCAAGGGGGTGTCAGGGTCAGGTCTCAGGGACGTTTCAGTGGATCTCAGGGGCATTTAAGGGAGTTTCAGAGGGTACCAGGAGATTTCAGGGGCGTTTCAAGGGGGACCCAAGGAATTTCAGAAGCATATTAGGAGATCTCAGGGATGTTTCAAGAGGGTCCCAGGGGTGTCAAGATCTACTGGTAGCTCGTGATACCTCCTAAAACGCCCCTGAGACTCTCTGGAACTTTCCGGGAATCTATATGTGTCCGGGACATGGATTTTTGCAATGGTGGTAAACAAATGTTTTCCAATAGTGCGACTCATACTTTTGAGGAGGCACCATACAGCTGTTACTCATACTCATTTGAAGGACATACTATTCATGCACTAATTTGCCTGCGTCAGCGGGTATTGGTTGCATATACTTCGGATGTGATTTGGCATATGGATATTTGCCATAAATTATGAGGGAATTTTCCTTAGTGTTGAGACCCACTTAAGCTTCTCAAACGTCCCTCCGGAACCCCCAGTCAACCAGTAATCGTATAAGATGTTGCATAAGATGATAAAGTGGAGGCCATATGCGTGCATGCCTCCATTTAAGCGCATGTAAAATGTACGCATATCGCCTCCACTTTAACATCTTATGTAACATCATATACGATCATTGGTTGACTGACTGAGACTCCATAAAACGACCCTGAGAAACCATAAAGTACCCTAAGACCCCTTGAGCCCTTCGAACTCTCTGGGACTTTTTGGAACGCCTTTGACATATATAGCAACTCTCTCTCTCTCTCTGAAACCCCCTGAAATTCTCCTGCAGCGCCCTGCAATCCGGCCGAGATCCCCAAAAGCGCCCTGAGATCCCTGGAGTCCCCAGAAGGCCAAGAAACCCCGTGAAACTCCTCTTAGATTCTCTGGAACTTCCCTGGAACCTCCTGGATCCCTGAGGCCACCTTCAGAAACACTCCTCCTTAACCACCTGGAGCTTCCTTGACACGCTGCTGAGATCTCCTGGTTTTCCTTGACACTCCTTTGGACCCCCTGAAACACCATTTAACTTCTATTTGGTCTCGCCTATACATAAATGTTTTCTGGCCACTGATGCCATAGTTACCGTCATTATCTCATAATTCAAATGAAGCACCAACGAAACCTGTGCAAACGCCCTGAAATTTCCTCATTAAAGCCCCAACTTCATGAGCTTGAGCTTGAGCTTGATTGACCGCCCGTGGATGCTTTTCCAGTATCGCCAGACCAGCTAAACTCACACAAGGAACCAATGAGATATCTACCGGGGACTAAGCAGGCATCTTCAGTGTATGAGTTTTGGTGATCTTCTATTTTTATGCGACAATAGCGCCTGCCACGGTAGGTTGCAGGTCAATGTAGGGAAAGGGAAGGAAGTGATCACAATCGTTTGTATTGTTGGAGTGTTGATGGGATATGGTTGGCAATGGGTTCACATATTGGTGCGTGGATGCCGTCGTTATCACCTTAATGTATTTATTACTCTGAAGATTTTGAGGCACAGTTCGCTTGATTGCGCTCGTAGGCGTTATCTGATAGATTGACACTGTGCTAGGAAAGTTGGAAGGAAGGGAAACGGGCTTTTTCGACCAATTTCTGTTTTAGCGATGACTATGAACATGTGAATGTATAAGGTGTATATGTAGAAAAGAGAGAGAAAGTATGTAGAAAGATGCAAAATAGGAGAAAAGGGACGGGCCATGAATTGAACCCAGGACCTTCTGCATACGAGTCAAAGCCCTAACTTTATTATGTACAAAATTCCTACTTTTTAAATTTACGCATATTTTTAATTTACGCACAGCCTACCATCCTCCCAGCAAGGTGCAAAAAAGAGGTTTTAGTGTAATAATTTGAGCATATTCTAAAGTTTTAATCAAAAGTTAGATTACAAACTGAGCATTGCTCAAATTTTCTAGAGCACCTTTTAAAATAAACGTTCAACGAATATGGTTAAAAAAAGTATTATGATGGTTGTTCAGTCATTGACAATATTGGGATGCCTTTTCAGCCAAATCCGTCCTCCTCTCCTCTTCTTGGCGTAACGTCCTCAATGGGACAAAGCCTGCTTCTAGTGTTCTATGAGCACTTCCACAGTTATTAACTGAGAGCTTTTTCTTTGCCAATGACCATTTTGCATGTGTATAACGTGTGGCAGGCACGAAGATACTCTATGCCCAAGGAAGTCAAGGAAATTTCCTTTACGAAAAGATCCTGGACCGACCGGGAATCGAACCCATCACCCTC
The DNA here is from genome assembly GCF_035046485.1 of Aedes albopictus. Classification (NCBI taxonomy): domain Eukaryota; kingdom Metazoa; phylum Arthropoda; class Insecta; order Diptera; family Culicidae; genus Aedes; species Aedes albopictus. Next base: position 331,619,717 of record NC_085138.1, read on the forward strand.
AGCATGGTCATGCTGAATACCCGTGCGTTTACCGCCTCGGCTATATGGGCCCTTCCGTATAATGATTATTAACAACAAATCCGTATAATGATTATTTACAACGATGCGATGCATTAGAAATTTTGAGCTATATACTCCAAATACCTTATCCCTAAAGAATTTCACTGAGATGGCAGTTTATCGACCACACTGAGAATTTAAAGATATTCACCACAACAAGAAGAGAGATTCTCTTGTTTTGGGTAGTGGGTGGACCAAGCGCTATAGTGTGTGCTCTTGCTCGATTGCCTTGGATCGAATGTGGCTCACTCTCTCGCGCGCTCTTCAGTGTATTTACACCATCCGCACCATGGAGTCACTGGGGCGAGAACTCTCCGGTGTTTCACCGCAGTGCACACTCTGGCGCAAAAACCTCACTGGAGCGCGCACTGGGGTGAGTTTTATACATTCACCGAGTAGAACTTGAAAGTGCTCTCACCACACTATTGTGTGGTCCAGTGCTCAGGGTGCTAAGAGATTTATTTCTGCCCACCAAGCTGCCCACCATTCTTGCGCGCATCCAAATCTCAGTGGTGAATCTACATATGTATAAGAGACGGGCTCCTGTAGAAATTAACAGCGTGAGTGGTGTATTTTCTTAATCTCTCCGCTACACTGAGGATATGGACATCTCTATGGTCACTAAATGGCAGTAGTGAGCAAGAGAATTTCAGAGTATCAGTGGCAATTCAAGGTGTATCAGCAGGGGGGGTTTAGAGACGTATAAGGGCATCTCAGGGGAATTCAAGGGGTTTCAGGGAATTTCAACTGGTTCTCATGGGTATTTTGGGAGAGCTTTAAGTTTATTTTTTAGGGCGTCTGAGAGGTTTTATTTTAAGACGATTTTAGAGCTTCTAGGGGATATCAGCAGTTTTGAAGGCGTTCCAGGGGGCTTCAGGAAGTTTGGGGTGGTTCAGATTTTAGGTGGTTCCAGATACGATTTAGATAGTCTGAAGGTGTTTCAAGGGCGAAATTCCCAGAGGCATTTAAGGGATTAATTTTGAAAGGGATTAAGGGGTATTCAAAACAATTTTATGTAGCACAAGGGGTTTTTGGCGTTGCAGAAGGTTGAAACGGGCTTTAGGGCCAGGCGGCACTCTGACTACACTGACACTCTAATAAAATAGGCATGAAACCACTTGGAACCGCACTTAACTTCCCTAACACGCATCTGAACCCTCCTTGTAAAGCTCCGAAGCAACTTGAAACGTCTTGAAACCCTCTTAAACAACTTTAAATTTTCGAGGAACGTCTCAGAATTGCTCCCCCTAAAACACCCTTTGCAAAACCCCCCAAAATTCTGATGAGACTCCTTACGAGACTCTTAAAATTCCCTTTAAATCTTTTGAAACGCATCGAAATGCCCCTTTAACCCCTCCTGAAACGCCCCGTAAACCACATGAAACGCAAACCCCATCAACGCTCCTGAATCGCCTTTCAAAACCCTTCAAATATCCTGAAACGCTTCCAAAACTCCTTGAATGACCAGACCTGATCTTTAACCTCCTGGTGTCCCCTGAAACTTCTTCTCCTCTGAAATGCTCGGAGAACAATCTTACGTAGAGCTAAGCACAGAGACCAGCACAGAGAAAAAGAGTATGTACGGCAAAGTTTGATGGACAAGAGACCTAAAGTGCACGACAAAATAAGTTACCTTTACAAGACACGCGTGGATGTGACGTTTGAATGGCTGTCTATAAACCACTTGGTATTTTTTCTGAATATTTCCTGCGTGGTATTGTTAATACAAAAGTTTATGTTTCTGATATAACAAATAGAGTTTTTTTTGATAAAATAAGGCTGGAATAAAATTTCACAATTCCTCAACTTTTGTAGGGGGATTCTCTGGAAGGTTAACGTTGTGATTTGTTGTTCCATAAATATATCTACTAAAACATTTTATTTTTGAGGTAAGGTGTTCCTCAGTTGGAAATTTGGAATAAATATTATTTCCCGATTTTTTTTTTCTCATGGTTGTTTTTGCGACTATCGAGTATTGTGTTGTTCTTTGCTGAGTATTGTGTTGTTCTTTGCAGAGAAGAATATTAATCAAGACAATCTAGATCGGCATTGCACCACAAAAACCACAAAACAATTGGTGAGATCTTTCCAATATTATTTATTTATAAATAATTCTACTTCAGTATATACACTCCCGATCAAAAGTTTGGGGTCACCCTCTCAAAAACATGTCATTTTTTAGGCCCATATCTTCGCCAATTTGTGTCCGATTTCAAAACCCTAGATTTCATTCAAAAAATAATAAGTCAATGAAACTTTGAACATGATTTAAAAGAAACTTTTTCAAAAAAAAATTGTATGTAAACTTAACCCAAAGTGGCCAAATTTTCTAAAAAATAAATATAAACTTACGGCAGTGTCGCTGGAAATTGGGTCGACCAAATTTTAAGATGAGAGCGGTAATATAACCCATTTTCTATTAGCTTTCTACTGCTTTTTACAGAACTTAGCTAAAAAATCTAGAAAAAAAGTTATTGAGTAAATTAATCCTTGATGTAATCGACCAAAAGTTTGGGGTCACCCCTCAAAATGATGTATCGGCCAAAAGTTTGGGGTCACTATCGTAAAACATGGAAAAGCGATTTGTTGATATATTTGTCAACATTCATTCAATTTTAATTCTTCTTGGCTTATTTGAAACAAAATGCATGATACTTACTGCATAGACATTGAACCACACATAATTGTTGAAATTTACATACCAAAACTTAACGTAAAGTTATCTCATTTTTTGAAGTGTTGTGAAATGTGTTAACTTTACATAACATTTTTGTATACAAAAATCGTTAAATACGTTAAGTTAAAGACATCAAACGTAAATTTAGGTTATTATCTTTGAAATGAGCCAAAAAGAATTAAAATTGAACTATATGTAGATGACGTAGATATCACCAAATCACTTTTCCATGTTTTACGAAAGTGACCCCAAACTTTTGGCTGATACATCGTATTGAGGGGTGACCCCAAACTTTTGGTCGATGACATGAAGAGTTAATTTACTTAATAACTTTTTATTCTAGATTTTCAAGCTAAGTTCTGTAAAAAGCAGTTGAAAGCTAATAGAAAATGGGTCATATTATCGCTCTCATCATAAAATTTGGTCGACCCAATTTCCAGCGACACTGCTGTAAGTTTATATTCATTTTTTAGAAAATTTGGCAACTTTGGGTTAAGTTTACATACAATTTTTTTTGAAAAAGTTTATTTTAAATCATGTTCAAAGTTTCTTTGACTAATTATCTTTTGAATGAAACCTAGGGTGTTGAAATCGGACGCAAATTGGCGGAGATATGGGCCTAAAAAAATTACAGGTTTTTGAGGGGGTACCCCAAACTTTTGATCGGGAGTGTACCGTAAAACGGGGTATCATTGATCAGCGGGGTAACATTGATCGGCTTGACTGACCTCATGAAATGTTCAAATAAGTATTTTACATTGAACCAGTTTCTGCTATCGAATGGTATATCGTAATCTGCTATCATTTAGCTATTAAATGACATGCAATTCATGAAAATGGAATTTCATAAACATTGAAATAAATCGATTATTCCATAACTGTGTTCCGTAACGCAATGAGATACATTGTCAAACATTCATGGTTGGCGTGAATATTAGATATGATATGAGGTTAGAAATCACTGTATACCTTCAATATGATATCCTAGATTGGGATTTAATAATCGAAACTTTTATAAAAATGCTCTTTTTCAATAAAATATACGAATTATTCAAAGAAGTCTATCAATTCCTAAAGCCATGCCTACATTTAGGCGTTATTCTAGGTTTGAGGGATTTTATTCTCAGAATATCTCAAAAAGTGCATAACTTGTAAGAATTTGGACAACATATTTGAAATCAGAGACCCCAAATTTAGTAAGTAAGTGTATTTTCTACACTAACGAACATTGTTCACTTAGATGATCAATGTTACCCCAAATCAACAAAATCAAAAATTAGATTAAAAAGTTTATTTTATCATGTTTTATAGTGTCACAATCCTATTTCGAGTAGCTTGACACATACTCAGAGCGCCAGTACTTCTTTTAAAAATATAAAACATGTAACGTTTGCGTTAACAAAAGAATTATTCAAAAAAGATTGAGAATTCTGATCAATATTACCCCGGATTACGGTATCTGCTTTATAACTGCATATAAATTAAAAATTCGCTATTTTCAACATTCTTTCATCTATTGGAAGCTGCTTCAGTTCTGGGCTCTTTCGAAGTTGATGAAGGGATTTATAAATGCTTGCAAGGACTTGGCCAGGTATGTGGAGCTGAGTGAATCTATGACATTGTAGATAGTAGCGACATCAGCAATATGAATGGATGCTATGATATGCTATGCTATGGTTGTTTTCGCGACTTTCTATTTTCTGGCACATAATGCATCATATCCATACCGGGTTGAAGCAAGGATTGAACGGATTTCGGGGTTTTTGGGGAGCTGTCGCAAAGACCACCGTTGTTGCTGCTGATGTCGCTGCTGCACATACGATGCAGTCAAGCTCATGTCACTAGATTTCACAGTAATGATGTATACACATATCGTAAAAACTGTAAGCATGCGGGAATTTATGTCAACGAGATCTTTTTGCTTTGGAAGCATAACAAAAAGCCATTTAGTTCTTATATGGTTGTAGTTTACTTTTACGATACTGTCTAAGCAAGACAGCTATGAGCATACCCCTAATAGAAAACGCTCAAATTGGTTCTCTCAAAAGTTTATGAAAATTTCTAGACGTTGAGATGATTAGATTCCACCTGTAAGGCCGCGCTTAGAACCATTACAACTGCTGACAGATTGAAATTCTCGTCGGACGTAAATTACTCTGCAGAACATAAAACTCAGACAAACAGATTTCTATGCGCATTGGAACATCCAAACTTCAGAACACACTATCACCAACGGGCGATCTTCACCTCGTCCGTACCGCATGCTAAAATTGGCCTCGAAAGACCCAATTAAGTAAATTTACCATCGCAGACACAACATCAGCAAAATTGTGCGTATTAAATTTCCAGCCATAAATTACCCTCCAAGAGCCCAAAGCTGATGGTTCTCGTCCATTCTATTCGACGCCACCCGCCCCCATTCGCAACCTACCCCAGCGCAGCATAAATTGCCCACTGAATTGTCAACTCCGCGCAAAACGTTTTATAACATTTTAAATCTTTTTACTACCCAAGGCATTTCCTCCTCCGGTGGTGCTAGCGTCTTCTTGGTTTTTCTGATGATGACGACGACGACGACGGCGGGGGCGCTACTCTCTAGATTCAAAACCGCAGAAAAACCAAAGCCGACATCAACGTTGTGGTCCGTCACGCCCCGGTGATGGTGGTAGCGTTGGTTGGCGATGCGGTTGGCTATCCGACGACGTTGATCCACCTTCTCGGCAACGACGACGACGACGACGGCGACGGAACCAAACCCGAACAAATCTTGCCAAAGCCGGAAAACGAAAGAAATTATAATGAAGTGCTTTATTACTGCTCGTCCTCGGTGGAATATCTCCGCTCATTAGATTGATGAAACATAACTCATTGCTGGTGGTGCGGTTTTCCGTGCGGTCCCCCAAACTCCGAGAAAAGAAGCCAAAGAGCCAAACCAAATCTCCGTTGAATTATTAATGAAGCTCACTCTTTTCATTTCCCGTGGCAGCCCGGGGCCCGGGCCACGATGACAAACCCCGCCAAGGAGGTGGAAATCCTCTTTTTATGGTGGATTTTTGCTGGGTCTGTGCGGTCTATTTTTGCAATCAACCGACGACCGACTAGTCAATGAACTGTTACCGCCCACTACTTATTGGTGGTTTTTCTTGAGGGGTTTTACCCCAGGATATTCAACTTTCTTCGGTGGCGTAACATTTTTATTGCTGATTTGATTACTTGATAAGAAAGAAATGCTTTTGGGACGAGAAATGTAGCCTTTGTAATACATAACCGATAAAACTAGAGAAATCTAGTTTATGATGGAATTTCTCAGAAGGTTCACTAGGATTTTTTTTGTAGAAGATCTTTCAGGAATTCTCCACTAAGAATACCAGCCAAAAATCCTTCTGGAATATCTCATCTAGTTTCTCGAGGGATTTCTCGTAGGGTTTTTCCTACTGTCTTTCTTGTTGTTCCCTAAAGAATTCCCCTTATTGTATTCCAACAATTCTTCTTGAATTTCTCCATCAATTTCCCCAAGAAATACTCCTGAAATTCTTTGCTTTAGTTTGTTCAAGTTTCACTTGAAGTTCCAACAAGATTTTTTTAGATAATATTTTCAGAAAATTCCTCTCGAATTTATACAAAAGATAAGTTTGGAGTTCCTTTAGAAATGTCTCCTGTACTACATCCCGATATTTTCCAGGATTATTTTGATAAATTCTCACAGGAATTCCACCTTCAGTTCATGCACTAATTTTGCAAATGAAGGCGAACATGCCTCTGGAGCCGATCTACAGCAGCACTTTCAGATATACTTTCCAGAATTCTTCATGAAACTGGAGTTCTTGCTGATTTTCCTCCAGCAAGTTCTTTCGAAATCCCACGAGGGTTTTTAACTTGAGCGGCAAGGAATTTCTATTGGAGCTCCTCTAAAAAATATTCCAAAATTTTTAACCTTAAATTTTTATGCCATTTATTCAAAAAAACCTCCTGAAATTCTTCATGAGTTCCTCCAGGAATATGTCATAAAGAATACCAGAAAATTGTTCCTGAAAAATATTTTTCACAAGGAAATGCTTTTGACGAATTTCGTCCCAAATCGTATTCGGAGTTGGCAGCACCCTCTCAGATTACAATGAAACTTTCTGGGTATGTTCACCAAGACTAGATAAGCCACTTTGCGTACTTAGTTTCTTCAAAATTTATCTGGACTGACTTTTGAAAAGGGCTAAACTTTTTTTATGGATTTTTTAAAAATGTTTTTAATCAAAAAATGACTACTCCTACAAAAAAGTGTTGTATGGGTGATTATCACAAAATAAGTCAAATTTTAAGAAAAAACCCAAATTAATCCACCTAGAGGTGATAGTGCCTTTCTCGTCGTATATGTTCTAACGATCTTTCCGTCAACGTAAGTCAAAGTGTTCCTGAATCCTGATATTTTTTAAGAAAAGCAAGCATTTTATCAAAGCCATCATTGAATTGACTTAAAACTTATTTATGGCACATACTCCGACGTAGTGTTCAGCGTAAAAGCAGAGCTGAATAATATCAGATTTCTCAATTGACTGCTTGAGTACCTTCACTAACATTGGGAGCTGATCAATATCAAGACGATACTAACAAGCTAAGATATAACTTTTTACACATTCACAGATCACTTTGCGGTCTTCGATAAAGTTTTTTCTGCACATTCTAGGTTATATTTTATTGACCGTTAAAAACAAGAACGTAGTGAGTATAGTGAGACGTCTGTTTGTATGTGGGTTTAATATGTCAAGATTTTGTTCCCTTACACATATTTATCGCTTGCATTGATTTTATTTACTTTCGTAGTTCCGGCGAAGCATCAAACGCTGGTTGTGCAATAACATCAAATTCTCGCTCCAGTTGAATTTTTCGATTCCATTTAGGTCTCATATGAACTGTACAAAATTTCAGCGTAATCGGTGAAACTATAATTTAGCGCAAGTGGTTCAAAGTTTGCATAGGATTTACTATGGGAAAAGTTACACTTTCAGATAAAAATTCCCGGAGGTCGCCCTTTGTCTCCTTAATTCAAATCGATCAACGCTTCTTGTAGAAAAATTATTTAGGAAACTTTCCTTCGAAGACCGCAAAACAATTGGATGCTTGTGGAAAAAGTTATTGATTTATTACCGATTAGTGATCCGACGAACGGCTTTTTGTTTTGTTTTATCAGCAGCACTGCTGCTGCCGTTGCTGCATGGAGTGGCGGGTGGCATCACCACCCCCAGAAACAGCAGCAGCCAAGGCAGTAGCTACAGTGCTGCTGATAAAACAAAACAAAAAGCCGTTCGTCGGATCACTAATCGGTGATAAATCAATAACTTTTTCCACAAGCATCCAATTGGCTTCTTTAACGGTGTTGAGATAATTCGATATTCTGAATCTGCATGTCAAACTGAGCCGAAATCCAAATTTTCATGAATTTCGGAGCCCGGGAACCTATTTAAAAATCAATTTGAAGTTTGTATGGGAGCGATTTGTCGAATCACCCCTTATCGCAGTTTGTACTGGGCGGAGCTGTCAAACAGTTACCCAGCTGTCAAAAGGTGATTTCAAAAAATTTCTTTGAAATTGATTTTAGGTACCAAAATAAGGTTCTAAAAATCTGAAAAAAATCATAGTGGCTCAGAAAAAGGTGCTCTTTCGTATAAAATCGAAAAATCAATATATTTTTCTTAATTTAAAAACCCAATTGTTTTGCGGCCTTCGAAAGAAAGTTTCACAAAGGATTTTTCTTCAAGAAGCGTTGATCGATTTAAATTAAGGAGATAAGGGGCGACCTCTGGGATTTTTTGTTTGAAAGTATAACTTTTCCCATAGTAAATCCTATGCAAACTTTGAACCGCTTGCGCTAAATTATAGTTTCACCGATTGCGCTGAAATTTTGTACAGTTCATATGGGACCTAAATGACATCTAAAAAGTCGACTGGAGCGAGGATTTATTTTTTCCATACAAGCGTGTCCCATACTATTGTGCAACCCTACCAGTAGTCTCTAATGTGGTATGAGCCTATTTTCTAGTTAACCGTTCCTCAGGTTATTAAAAAAGCCGTGATGTGATGTGTCGCATGGTACATTTGGTTACTTTCCGGAACAGGTTCCGGAGCACCACCGGGTCTCCCAAATATAGTCTGAGGCAATATCATTGCTAACGTACATCAGGTTACATAAAAAAAACCACGATTTGATTTATCTTATGCATGGGTACAAATCACTTTTACATTTGACCACTTCCAGTGGGACACCCAGAACTAGTTTCGGGACACTACTGGTTGTCTAAAATATGGTCTGAGGCTATGTTCTTACGAATCGATCATCGTGTTATCAAAAAAGGGTCTCCAGTTGGCCTAGTGGTTAAGGCTATGAATCGCCAATCCGGAAACGGCGGGTTTGATTCCCGTTCCGGTCGGGAACATTTTCTCGACTTCCTGAGCATAGTGTATCATTGAACTTGCCTCACAATATACAAATTCATGCAATGGCGGGCAAAGAAAACCCTTCAATTATGACCTGTGGAAGTGCTCTAAAGAACACTAAGTAGAAAAGAGGCAGGCCAAGTTCCAATGCGAACGTCGAGCTATAAAGAAGAAGAAGAAGTTATCAAAAAAGCTGCTATTTGATGTACTGTCAAACCCCGCGTATTCATCACTCTTTAATAAGACACTTTTTAACTTGTACCCCGCTCATTCGAAATTTGTTGAATTAAAAAAATGATCAAATGTCTCAGTGTAATACACTGTAAATACGAATGATACGATATTGTGATGTTACTTACACCCGCAGCGGCTCCTCGTGCAGCTGCTACTTCCGAAAGTTCTAATTTGGTGCATTCCGACACCTGATCCGTTTGGTGATCAACCGCAGTGAACCTCGGAAGCCAACAATCGTAAAATGTATTGTCTATCCGGTTGGAATCAAGACCGACATTCAATCAAAAATTGCCATTTTCTTGGTCCACAAGTGTCGCAACTGTTTCGCATCTAGTGCGCTGTGTTGCTGACAACAACGGGAAGGATGCGCACTACTTCTGACATGATTAAAAAACGTCGCGAGTTGGGTCGCGTCGCGACTTGATTGTGCGAAGTCCGGTTTGGTGGCGGCCCGACAATACAAGCTATCAATTCGTACCACAACAATATCTGTAAGATTTGTGTTCAAAAACAAATCATACAATCTTAACAAAACTAAAATAGAGTTAGTTTATCGAATTGAAAGTTTACACAGGTAATTTGACAGCAATCATTGTCGAATCAGCGTGGTTTTATGGTACGACACGCATGGATTTGATTCAATTTCACATTTACAACTTTCGGTTCACATTTTACCACTTACCGATTGTCCCTGATGTGTTTTTTTTGTTTTTATTTATGTGTATTTTAACTAGTTGCTAATTCTACACTCGTCCCTGATGTGGTCTTAGACTAGTTTCATGCAAATTATTAATCAGTTCTCCTAAAAAGTCGCAAATTAATGTAATGCATGTATGGGTTTGGTTCATTCGTGCATTTCGCCAGTTCCGGCGAGGCACTCGAATCTGGATCCGGAACATTACTGACCTGAGACTATTTTCTTGCTGACCGTTCTTCGCGTTATCGAAGAAGCCGTTATTTAGTGTGCTGCGTGTATGCGTTTGGTTTTTTTTTTCTACATTTGACCACTTCCGTCGGGGCACCTGGAACCGGTTTCGGTACACTATTGGTTTTCCAAAGTATGGTCTATGATTTTTTTTGTTAACCGTTCATCAGCTTACCTAAAAAGTCATTAAATGTGTCGAATTTATGGGTTTGGTTCTCCTTTACATTTGACCACTTCCGATGGGGCAACCGTAATCGGTTGCGGAACACTACCGGTTGTCCCCAATATGGCCGGAAATTTTTTTTTTGTTAAATCAAGTTCCCTGAAAATCCGCGATTTGATGTGTCGCTTGCATGGGTTTGGTTCCCTTTTATATTTGGCCATTTCCGGCGGGACACCCGGAACCGGTTCTGGATCGCAACCGATTCAGATATGTTCTGAAAATATTTTCCTACTTACTGTTCATCAAGATATCAAAAAAGCCACGATTTGATGTGTCCCTTACATGGGTTTATTTAACTTTTATACTATGCCACCTCCGGCGGAACATCTGGAACCGGTTCCGATATGGTCTAAGAATGCTTTCCTGCTAACTGTTCATCAGGTTATCGAAAAAGCTGTGGTTTGATATGTCACATGCATGGTTTTATTTCCATTTTATATTTGGCCACTTCCGACGGGACACTCGGAACCGGTTTCGGCACACTATTGGTTTTCCAAAGTATGGTCTATGATTTTTTTTGTTAACCGTTCATCAGCTTACCTAAAAAGTCATTAAATGTGTCGAATTTATGGGTTTGGTTCTCCTTTACATTTGACCACTTCCGATGGGGCAACCGTAATCGGTTGCGGAACACTACCGGTTGTCCCCAATATGGCCGGAAATTTTTTTTTTGTTAAATCAAGTTCCCTGAAAATCCGCGATTTGATGTGTCGCTTGCATGGGTTTGGTTCCCTTTTATATTTGGCCATTTCCGGCGGGACACCCGGAACCGGTTCTGGATCGCAACCGATTCAGATATGTTCTGAAAATATTTTCCTACTTACTGTTCATCAAGATATCAAAAAAGCCACGATTTGATGTGTCCCTTACATGGGTTTATTTAACTTTTATACTATGCCACCTCCGGCGGAACATCTGGAACCGGTTCCGATATGGTCTAAGAATGCTTTCCTGCTAACTGTTCATCAGGTTATCGAAAAAGCTGTGGTTTGATATGTCACATGCATGGTTTTATTTCCATTTTATATTTGGCCACTTCCGACGGGACACTCGGAACCGGTTCCGGGACACAACCGGTTCAGATATGGTCTGAGAATATTATCCTGCTTACTGTTCATCAGGATATCAAAAAAGACACTATTTGATATGTCGCATGCATGGGTTTGGTTAACTTTAATACTTGGCCACTTCCGGCGGGACATTTGCAACCGGTTCCGGAATACTAGCGGTTCCGATATGGTCTGAGAATGTTTTCCTGCTTACTGTTCACCACGTTATCGAAAAAGCCGCGATTTGATATGTCGCATGCATGGGTTTAGTTCACTTTTATGTTTGGTCACTTCCGGCGGGACACCCGGAACCTGTTCCGGGACACTACCGGTTCAGATATGGTCTGAGACTATTTTTCTGCTTACCATTCATCAAGTTATCGAAAATGCCGTAGTTTGATGTGCCGCATGGATGGGTTTGTAGCGTTTTAATATCTGGCCCCTTCCTGGGGTACCGGTCCGGAACACCTAAATGGCCATAACTCCGGAACGGCTGGACCGATCTGAACCATTTTCAATAGGAAACAATGGGACCAGATTCCGCGTCGAATGAACCGTCGGTCAATAAAATCGGTTGAGGTTTACTGCCAAAAAGTGATGTGAGTTTTTTTGTACACACACATACACACACACACATACACACACACAGACATCACCTCAATTCGTCGAGCTGAGTCGATTGGTATATAAGACTTGACCCCTCCGGAGGCTCTATCAAATTTTCGTTTTTGGAGTGAACATATAGCCTTTCGGTACACCTTGGTGTACGAGAAAGGCAAAAATACTGAATAAAATCCAAATGAGCCCTACACTGAAAAAATCATTTCTAAAAATTCAAAGTTGATTTTAAAAAAAACACCATTTTTGATTTTGATGAAATTTTGTCTCAAGACAGGTAATTATGTTCCCTACCAACCGTCCATACATCACAAGATGGGCACTTTTAAGGAAAAAAAGTTGTTCTAACAAAAACTTTTTCATGTCCAAATTATTATTTTTTCAGTGTCTTTTTATAAAAACAAACTAAACCAGTGAAGGTTATCTAGTAATCTCAAAATGCAATGAAACTTATTGTGTCATATGCGACAATGCAATGCACCCATATTCACGCAGCAGCACTCTAGAAGTACGAAACAATATACAATTAGAACACGCATTTCATACGTGCTGCTGTAATTTCTACCCAAACGTTTCTACCCCATGTTCTTACCTAATATTAGGTAAGGCTATTTATTAGATTCGAACTACCTAATCGAAAAAAAAAACAAATCAAGAGTTGTACCTAAAGCAAATATGAACAAAACAAGAAAATGAATCGGTATCATTCAACGTGTTACTTCTCTTTGGTTATTAAAGGCAGTTCTGAAAAGTAATGGATCAATCGTATAAATCAAAATTCAACAAATTCAAGTGCAGTGCAAAAATAAACAATCCAAAGTGCAACCGTCATAATCTACGGGGCATGTCATTAAGATTGATAGATAAAATTCATTCCATGGGATATACACATGAAATCGACGAATCGATGAGTATTTGTGAGTCATGTCGTGGATTGATAAGTCACAACAGAAGCCCGAATACGAAAAAACGTCGATCGGATGGAAACGACGAAACTATGCAACCATCATTTAGTGGGCAGCAACATCATGATGTTCCAGAACCAGAACCGTCAACGAGTGGTCAACAAATCGAACATGAGCTGGGTAAGTAAGCCTTCAACGTGTTTGCTTCTTTTATATAACTCATTTTGCAGCTCGTTGCAAAACTACATTTTTCAGTATTCTTCGTATTTATCCAACCCGGCAAGCCTCGTTGGATAAATGTACTACTTGTGCGAAAAAAAATCATTTTTGCAACTCGTTGCATAAATAACTATCATTAACTTTCCACTGCATTCATTATTATATTGTTAACCTTAACTTTTATCTTACAGATATGGTACCATCTATTCCATCATTGGAGTCAATTCCGTCAACAGATCAACTACAGGGTCCCCATAATATTGAGAAGTTTAATACCATTGCTGAAACATTGAGTTTATCGCCAATCTCATCTAGAAACATGAGAAGTATGGAATATCGCATAAACAAATCATTGCAGATTACGAAAGCAGTTCGAAAAAATATCTTCGGAATAGATTCAACGGATGTTGGCAAAGTGGAGGCGTATGACGAGATAATTATGCAGTTAAAGGATAAGTTCAATCACCCTACAACTGACAGAAGCGAACAGATTAAAATACTATCTGTACTTCCTAAGTCTTGGTCGGTAAATAAAATCACAAGAGAGTTTAACGCACCAATGTATATGGCGAGGCAGGTGAAGGATCTTGTTTATGAACAGGGTATTCTTTGTACCACCGAAAAAAGAAGGGGGCATGGTATTGATGACGATACAAAACAAATAGTAAGAGAATTTTTTGATGATAATGATATCAGCAGGCCAATGCCAGGAACAAATGATTTTGTTTCTGAGGTTCGAAATGGAAAAAACAACAAGTTCAAAAACGACTTTTGATGATGTCGCTCAAAGAGGCTTATATGATTTTTGAAGATATGTACAAAACTGTGAATATTGGTTTCACAGTATTTACACAGTTGCGACCAAAGCATTGTATTTTACTTGATTCTACTGGTATACATAATGTATGCATATGTACTATTCATGAAAATGTAAATTTAATGTTCAACAGTATAAGAATTGTGTCACAAGATGAAATAATACAAAACATGCTTTGCGATATTTCCACCAGAACAGATAATTGCTTTTTCCGTGCTTGTGAAAAGTGTGCTTGTAATGAACACATTGAAAAGGAACTTACATTGATATTAGAATCAAATGACAAAGAAGAAATTATATTTCAGCAGTGGTTGAATACTGATCGCTGTAATTTAGAAACGATTATTAAACCTGTTGATGAATTTGTTCCGTATCTTGTTGATAAAATTGACAAACTTATAACACACGACTTTATTCATAAACAACAATCTTCATTTCTCAGAAATAAAAAAGATACATTAAAGGATGATGAAATTCTTGCGATTTGTGATTTCTCTGAAAACTATTCATTCATAATTCAAAACGCTGCTCAAGGATATCATTGGAACAACTCGCAAGCAACAATACACCCATTTGAAATTTACTATATGAAAGATAATAAACTTGTAAATGTTAGCTTCATTATCATATCGGAAGTAATGGCTCACGATACAGTTTCGGTCCAGTTGTTCATCTCAAAAATGATAGATTTTATGAAACAATTAACGAACTTTTCTAAAATTTATTTTATGTCTGATGGGGCAGCATCACAATACAAAAATAAGAAGAACTTTGCTAGTCTATGTAGATTCCAGTCGAAGCATGCATTAAGAGCAGAATGGCATTTTTTTGCAACGTCCCACGGTAAAGGTCCATGTGATGCTATTGGTGGCACTCTCAAGCGAATGGCAAAGAGAGCAAGTCTTGCTCGAGATTATGGAAATACCATAACAACTCCACGAGAGTTATATAACTGGGCAGTTGTACAGACAGATAAAAATATAACTAAATTAAATTTCTGTTACGTATCCACTGAACAGTACATTAAAATGTCAGAAGATCTCGAAGAAATATATAATAACGCCAAAACAATACCAGGCACTCAGAAATTCCATAGTTTTTTGCCTAAGAAAATACATTTGTAATATTTTGAAGTTTTTTATGTATATGAAAATCCTTCCAAATGATTGAATAAATAACACAAAATCTCCTAGAAAATTGAGTTTCATTGGATTCTGGGATTGTTATGGCCTTCACTGGTTTTATTGTTGATAACAAAATACACTGAAAAAAAAAATCATTCGAACAAGAAAAAGTTTTTGTTAGAAAAACTTTTTTTCCTTAAAAGTGCCCATCTTGTGATGTATGGACGGTTGGTAGGGAACATAATTACCTGTCTTGAGACAAAATGTCATCAAAATCAAAAATGGTGTTTTTTTTTAAATCAACTTTGAATTTTTAGAAATGATTTTTTTCAGTGTAGGGCTCATTTTGGATTTTTTCAATATTTTTTTCTTAAAATTTGACTTATTTTGTGATAATCACCCATACAACACTTTTTTGTAGGAGTAGTCATTTTTTATTAAAACATTTTTAAAAAATCCATAAAAAAAGTTTAGCCCTTTTCAAAAGTCAGTCGAGAAAAAAAATTAGAAAAATGAGTATGCAAAGTGGCTTATCTGGGCAAGGTCTACACACCAAGAAAGTTTCGTTGTAATCTGAGAGGGTGCTGCCAACATTTGTTCGAGTTGGCGCGAAATCCGTCTTTTGGGACGTGAAATGTAGCATTACAAGAGCAATAAAACTAGAGAATTTTAGTTTATGATTGAATTCCTCAGAAGGTTTACTTTGAATTCTACTAGCATTTTTTGTAAGATTTCTTTCATGAATTTCTGCTGGAATACCTACCGAATGTCCTTCTAAAATTTCTGCTCTAATTTTTTAAGGTATTCCTCGTAGAGATCTTCCTACTGTTTCTCTCGTTTTTTCTCAAAGAATTCCTAACAATTCTTGAATTTCTTCATGAGTTTCTCCAAAAATGCCCCGAAAATTGTTGTGTTTTTTTTTAAGTCACACCTGAAGTTCCAACATGTTGTTTATCGGAAATTCTTCATGAATTTCTACAGAAAATGTGTGGAGTTCCTCCAGGAATGCCTTCTAGACTACATTCAGATATTTTACCAGGATTTCTTCCATGAATTTCTATAGGAACCCCTCCTAAAGTTCTTCCAGTAGTTTCTACTACAGCTCTTTCAAAAGAACTTTCCGGAATTCTTCATGGAGCACATACTAGAGCTCTTGCTGATTTTCCTCCAGCAAATTCTCTCGATTTTTTCTGATATAAATTCATTGGTTCCTCCTGAATTTCTTCTGAATTTCGCCAAGAATTTCTTCTGGACTTCGTCTAGAAATTGTTCACCTGCATACATTCTGCCTGGCTATACGGACTACACCCTGGATTTTTCCAAAAGCTTGTTCAAAGATTTCTCGAAAAAATCCTTATAGTGTTTCTGGCGATGTTCCTCCTAATAATCAGTTATCAGTAAGAAATTTTCAAGGTATTTCTTCATAAATTCCTCCAAGAAATATTTCTGGAGATCTTAAGGTTGAAATCCGGGGATTGTGCTTAGAATGCATTCTGGAATTCATCTTAATTATTCTACTGAAGTTTCTCTGGAAATTTATTCTGAACGTCCTCCAGGAACATCTTCTGGAGAACGCCCAGAAATTTCTCCTAGAGTATTTCGAGGGATTTCACCACCAGTTTCTCCCAAATCTCTCCCAGAAGGCTTAACTAAACCACTTCCAAGAACTTATCTTGTAGTTTATCCATTATTACCTCTTTACTTACTTCTAGCAACTCTCCAGGAGTTTTTTTATGACTTTCATCTGAAGTTCAAAAAACATTTTTTCCTGAAATTCAGACATTGCTTTTTATGGAAATCCTTCTGGAGTTTCTCTAGAACTATCCGCAGGACTACATTCCACTTACATTTTGGAGACCTCCTGAAATTCTTCATCAAATAATTCCTGAAGATCCTTCAGAAACTCAATATTAAATTACTCCTAAAATTCTTCCTGAGAGTTCGTTTAGGAAAAAATCCCTCTGACATTCTCTTGAAATTCTTGAAGAAATTTGTCCTGGACATTATCCTGGAATCGTATCTGGAATACACTGAAGATTTTTTTACGACGATAAGGGTATCGCGTAAAAAAACCTCGTTATTTAAAAAAAAACGTCGTAAAAAACTGCGTTATTTGTAAAATAACGTCGTGAAAAAGTCAAATCACGGTAGATGTGGACCTGACTATCTTACGCGTGTTTCTAAAGAAAACGAAAAACGAAAAAAGAAATAAAAAACTACTTAAAAAAAACTACAGTGTACATCGTTTTTTTTTTTGAAGTTCCTTCTAAAAGCCCACCATGGATTTCCCTCGGAGTTCCACCTAGGTAAAGTTCCAGTAAATTTTTTTTTTTGAAATTTATCAATCGATTCCTGAAATTATCGTGTATTTTGTTAAATAAATTCTACTAGAATTATTCGTGAATATCTTCCTGAAAATCTTTAAAATTTTCTTCCCAAGTTTCCTCAGAAAGCCTGCTTGAAAGCCTCCAGAATTTTTTCCTGAAAATCATCCAGGGACGTCTTTCAAACAATTTATCAAAATCGTCCTAGATTTTTTCCAGGTCATTTTTCAGTTATTCTATCTGTTAGCCCCCATATTATTCTTCAAATAGACTTTCCAGGAATTTCTTCTAAAGTTTTTTAAGATAATTTTGCGGATTTTTTCCAGCATTTTTTGTTACTGATTAGTTAACGGCCAGCTGGAACTTAATTGGAAAGCTTGTCCTCGATTCTCTAAAGGGATTTCCACTTGAGAATCATGAGGGATTTCTCCTGGAGATTGTTCCCTAAAGTTGTTCTCTTCGACTTTTTTAGTGGAGTTGCTACATAAATCTCTTCTGGAGTTGTTTGAGTAAGATTTCATGAAAATTCTGCAAATAATATCTCTGAAATTTCGCCAGGAACTGTTACATAAACCGATCTTAGATTTTCTTCTGAATTTATATAGAAATTCTGCTTTGAGTTACTTTAGGATTTTTTTTTCAAAAGTTTCTTCAGGAATACTTACCAAAGTTCATATAGAAGTTTCATGGGATTTCTAATTCATCAAGAAGTTCGAATGCCTCTTCGTTGAAATTAGTCCTTGAGATTTTTTCTGGAACTTTATATGTAACTTTTACAAGAACTTCTTTTGAATCACTCCAGGAATGTTAATGGTTTTTCTACAGATTACTTTCTGGAGTTGCTCCAGTAGGTTTTCAAGGAATTCGTTCAAAAACATCTCCTGGAGTTGCTCTGGAAAGTTATTTTTTCAGACTCTGTAGAGCAATTTTCACTTAACAGTCTTGAGGTATTTCTTCTGAAGAGTTTTTCCTTGAAGTTGTTCAAAACAATAATTATTTCCTTTTTTTTAACCCTCTAATATCCAACCCCGCCTTTGGACGTGGTATAGTTTGAGCATTTTTGTAATTTTTGTATAGTAGGCAATCAATATTTTTATATTTTTGGCTAATATTTAGGACTGTTCTGTATACCTCAAAATGTTTTTTGGTGTCTTTAAAACCGTATTTACATTAAAAAAAAATCATTGAAAAATTGATGTTTTGGTCACCTTTTGGAAGTCATTGATTATTTTGTATTGAATAGCTACAATCAACATATTTTAAATTTTTCCCAAATCATTTAATCGTAGTGAAGGGAGTCGAATACACTGTTAAATTATTATTCTTAAAATTACACGGAGAAAAAAAAAAATTAAATATTTCATCAATAGTTGTAAAATCTCTTAATGTTTTCGTCTCAAAAAATCCGTCGCCCAAACAGGCTTCCAGGAAAAATATAAAAGTATGGGAATGTTTGAAAATGAAAATTAGAAAAATCGAAAACCGAAATTCACAAAATCGAGAATTAAAAAGAATCATCTTTCAAAAAATGTTTAAATCGATTTTAGATAACGGAAAATGATATTTAGACCAAAATAAAAAATTTTGGTATAAGAGGGTTAAGAATTTCTTTCTGGAGGAACAGAAAATATTCTTGAAAAACTTCCAAGAATTGCCATGCAGTTACTTCAAGAATTCCTCATGAACCTGTCTATGAATTTCTCCTAGAATCGCTTCCAGATTTCTAGGAACTATTCCAGCAAATTCTACAGGAGTTTCTCTATAATTTTTAGCGAAGTATTTCCTGAAGTCTCTTCTGGATTTTTTTCTGAAGGGTTTTATTAAACATAAAAAAATCACCTTAAGTTGTTCCAGAACTTCTACAAAAACCACATTTTTTTCAGAAGTATTTCCAAAAGCTCCTCCTACATTTCTACTTAGCACAAATGTCTCCGAAAATTTCTCTAAAATTATATCCCAGAGTTGCTGTAAGATTCCTTCAGAAATTCTTGATATTCTTGTAGTTACATCTGAATATTGTTCTTGAGCTGTTCCAGAAATTTCTTATAACGTTGTTTCAGAGTTTTTTTTTACTATTTCCAGAAGTTTCCCATTAAGTTTCTTGAGTTTTATTTTTGTATGAAGTATTGTTTTCCGGGAATTTTATGCTCAGCTTCTCCAGAATGAATTTTTCTAAGAGTTCCCTCATTCTCCAAGAAAAGTCTTCTGAAGTTTTCCTCGAAAATTGTTCAAAAGTTTCTCCTGAGTTTAGGAGAAACTTTAGGAATCTTGCCTAAATGGAAGAGGAGTTTCATTTGGATTTAGTTCCTGAAGTTTGATGTAACTGATCCAAGGATTTCATTAGAAATTAATTAAAAAGAATCCTGGAGTTGCTATTGCGTAGGTTAAAAAAAACTCTTCTAGGGATGGTGGAATTGTTACTAGAATTTTCTTCTAGAAGAACAACAACATCTTTTTCCCGGAACTGCTCCCACAGTTTTTGGGTGCTATTTCAGAAATATCTCGTGTAATTTTAACAGTATAATATTATTATTATTATTATTATTTTTTTTTTTTTTTTATCTGTATTAACGAGATTTTTAGCCCTAGGCTAGTTCATCTCGGGACCCACGCTTTACTTCCCTTCCGAAGGAAGAACTCACATTTTTTGCGAGTTTGTCGGGAGTGGGACTCGATCCCAGGTCCTCGGCGTGATAGTCAAGTGTTCTAACCATCACACCAGGTCCGCTCCAGTAGTATATTATTAAGTTTCCTCATTGATTTCTCTAAAATCTTCTTCTCGCATTTATCTTGAAGTTGCTTTTGAAAACCTCCCGGAAGAAGATGCCTCCCGGAATTTCTTCCTCAATTTCTTCTGAGGTTTCTCCTAAAACTTTCCTTCTGAATCTAACTTGGGTTTTCAAGTTGATTATTGTTGCAAATTGCAAATTTTCTTAAAGTATCAGTAGGCATTTCTCCTCGTGCTTCTCCAAGGCTTTCGACTGCAGTTCATCCAGAAATTTCTTCTAGAACTGTTTAAAGGATACTAGCAACAGTTGCTCCAAGAATTTGGTTTCAGTGCAGTTGATTCTGGGAATATAGCCGTAGTTTTTTTTTCTGATTTTTTGTTAGAGTTACAATAGAAATTTCTACTTAAATTTCTTCAAGAATTCAAGAGTTGCATAAGATTTTTTCTAGGTGGCCATAAGTTCGCTGAAGTTTCTTCAGAAACTTTTCATTAGATTTATTTATTCTTGTTTAAGTTCCTTCAGGAACCCGGTTGTCAATATTTCTAAAAGTTCCTCTATACATTTAGGATAGAGTTACTTCAAATTAATTCCATTAATGTCTCCTAAAATTTCTCCATTACTGTAACTGATGCTGGAATATGGTTCTAAGTTTCTTCAGGAGTTTTCCATCAGCTCTACAAACTATTTCTTCTGATGTTGCACTACAATTTTTTTTTTGGTTCTTCAGGAATATTTTCAGGAGTTGCTCCAAGATATTTTTCGAGTTTCTTTAGATTTTTGTAACTACTTCAGCATTTTCCCTGCAGTTACTCCAGAAAATCCCCATAAAGTTTTTCTTCCATTTTTATAGTTTTTGAAATTATAACTTTCATAAAATTGTTTGCAATTCCTCAGAAATTTTATACTACAGTTTTTTCAGAAACGTCTATTTATATTTTTTTCAGATGTAACATATAGGTGTTTTCTCGTTGTCAGTCCAAAGCAAAGGCTTAAGGAAAGAAAAGCAGGGAAATATGAAGGAAAAGCTTGCTAAATTTTTCGACATTCTATTGACTAAAACTATTGCCGTACCCAAAAAAGTTATGGCTAACCGCATTTTGCGTTGAAACAGAACCCGGAATGTTATTCAAATTTCTAAACCACGCAAAAGCGGTTAGTGAGCAACAGAATCGCAATTTCGAAAAACCCCACAACTAATTCTTCAACCAAAGGAAGCGCAACACAAAACATGAGTAAAACTCATAACATTTCAAACCCGGAACCAAATTACCACACTTCCCGTAGCCATAACATTGGCAACAGCTCTAGCTAGGATGTAGGTTGAGAACATGTAGAAACATTCTACCCACGTTTCCTTGCGTCGTCGGTAGTTGTTCGAATGCGATTCTACCGTTTTGCTTTGCAGTGGAGGAGGATTAGACCACACGCATTTTCATAACAAACGGTAGATCTACAGAGGGACCCGACTAGATGGACATTACAAAATTATAACAAGCTGTGTTATTTTGTTACAATGAATTTTTATAACAAGGGTTGATATAAAATATGTACCGTTAGTAGTTAAAATAACAAAAATTCTAACAAAGTTCCCACTGAAAAGAACAAAAATGTGATAACTCATGTTATGATCATAACAAAAATATTACAAAACTTGTTCCATTAAATATGATAGAATTTAACAAAATTATAACAAATTGTGTTATAATTCCTGTGACACCTATTAGGGTAAAAACTAATTTTTATACTAATTTTTTGGGTAAATATTAATAAATGTGTTATTCTATTTTTAGAAAGAAGAAAGTAACATGAAAAAATAATTTCCAGAACGTTGTAAAATTCTTGGATCCGAACGGGATTTGAACCAAGACACCTTCCATCGGTAGAAATCTGACGCCTCTGCCAATGAGACCAACACGGCTCTTGAAGAGCGCGATGAAAGAAGCTTTACTGGTTCTACGTATTGCCAGTTTCCTCATTCAAATCCTTGTTTGTCAGACGCACACGAGCGGGGTAGTATGACGTCATATGGAGCTCGTTGACGTATAATAGACTTGATTTGTCGTTAGTGATTTTGTTTTAATCTATCACAATTATATGATATGCAGATATGATAACAGCTGTAGATATAATTTAGTTACATTCCACATTTTTTTATATTTTAAGCAATGAAAAGGAATCTATCACACAAGGGGTATATCGTCACGTTTGGAGGAGGCAGGGAGGGTTGAAAATTTCCAATTTTAGCGTGACGTACTTAATAGATGCTACCTAAGGTCGAAGCAAAATACATAGGTAGAATAAACAAATTACATGATATAATTATTTAGTTCCACTTTTGCTTTATCCATGTTCGATAACATTCACTACTTGGTATACTTTTTGGCGAAATTAGAACAGCAGTACTAACATTGTAATCGTTTGCTGTCTTTATCTTGAGGGTTTTATCGTCTAAATTGCCTGAAACTTGTTCACGCAGTACCAACACGTACTCTATGAAAGCAGCTGTTTTGTTGGTGAGGATTCTTATTCGATTGGCACATCATCCGGGAACTATTCCGGTTTTGGATTAGAGTGCAATAAAAGAACCCCAAAAAAATAGAAACAGGATAGCTGTGAAGTATTTGATTTCCAGCTATGTTCCAGCTTACAGTTTGTATTGATAATAATGTTTACATCCGACAAGCCATGGTGATATCTTAACAGATTTTTTCATTACACCTTCTAGCTGTAATGGTATCGCATAACGATAGTAGCTTTGACAGTAGAATTTGGCAGATTATAACTAAATGATAACAAGTTCTGTTGCATTTTTTTTTTTTTTTTTGAAACAAATATGACGCCGTTCCCAAATTACGCGTCGCTCAAGGGAGAGGGGAAAGTACAACCGAGCGTAACGGCCCATACAGGACTTTCATTCAAAAAAGGGTAACGCACAGTGTTTTATTTTGCCAATTTCGTGACATGAAGAGTTGAATGATCAATCCACCTATAAGTGAGATTAAAAACATATTTTTTTCAAAAAATGCAGATAGACGTTTGATGTCTTCGGCAAAATTGTGCAAAATGCAATTTTAAACAACTTTGTCAGAGACGTCATAATGCTAAATCTCATACTTTACGAGATATATTGCGTTGTATGTGCATGACCCCTAGAAATCATATATTTTATCATAACTTTTTAACGGGATTTTGTACATTTTTTGCGTCTTCTACAAAGTTTTTTGGAATGTGAAAATACATGTTTTGCTGAACATCAAAAAACGCTAGTTTTTTACATAACAAAGTTATTTACAAATTACTGATTTTTTTAGGGTAACTTTGATCTCATCTAACTTCTTTCGGCGCAAAATGGCGCAGAGTACCGTTTCAAATAATGAAACAATTATATTTTTACTATATGAAAATGGCTTTAACTTTTGTATACAAGTACATAAGTGACCCGATTTTGTCAGCCCCTTTCCGGAACACATTTTTTGCTCCCGTCGAAAATCTAAACCGATATTCACACTTTTTATCTCTGTATGTTCTGCCTTTCAGCAGTAGTTTGATGATGATCTTAAATGAATTGATCAAAGTTTGACCGTTAGATAGTGAGAGCAAAAAGTTCGTCGCAAAATGGGGCTGACAAAATCGGGTCCATACTGTATATCCTTTATGGGTTATGGTAGAAAAACAAACAATTATCAAGTATTGAAATTATTTAATATCTTCTTCATTTAACGAGATAGAATGTCTTAATGTTCAACAAAGATGTGTATTTTTATAAGTTTAACAACTTTGCGGAACATTCAAATAATGTAAAAATTCTGAATTAAAAGTTATAGAAAAAATAAATTTCTGAGTGATTTTTTAATATGATCTTTTTTTTATAAATCGTTAAAATATTCATAGCTTAGTTAGGGATTTCTTTGTTATGAATCACTTTTTAAAAACTACACTTCTACACAATTTATTGTACGTACTTTACTTAACGACTACCTACACGGAATTCTGGATCAAGAAAGAGAGCGAACCACGCTGCTGGTTCGCTTTTATGAACTAAACGTGCTTACCTAGCGCATTCCATGCGCCCTATCACCTGACTGCCGTGCCGCATGGCGCATGCGCCGTGGTTCGCGCCAACGGCTCCTATTGGCTGATTCACCTAGCAGGATTTCCTAACGGCTCCCCGTCTGCTGGAAAGTCGTCCTCGGCTTTCAAATTAAGGTTGTGGAATCAACTTGGGATACCTCGTGGAAGAAACCTCTGCGTTGACTTCTGATGCTGTGCTTCCTTCGGGCTGCTGTTTGGCGTGTGCAGATGGTGGAAATGCGGATGCATGAAATTTCTTCCAGGTGATGATCTTCAGGACCCCAATGATGATAACAATGATGATGATGATCGTCAGCGTTGAGAATGTTCCGAAGGATAGCCACCCAAATAGATTGATTTTCCAGTGAATGTTGTCGGTTGTCAGATTGAGGTGTGCTATGTTGTCCCGATGCTCTAAGTGCTGCTCCTGTAAAAGCTCCAATGGGAGGCGATTTATGAATTTAACTGGAGTTACCTTTAGGCCTGTTGTTGGGATGAACGACTGGGGCTGCACATCATAATTGCGGTTTGCATATTCCTCTTCGTCGAGCTTCAACGTACACTGTTGAAATTGTATGAGGAACGAGCCTTGTAGTTTACGTTCTTGAGCTGAACAGTTGGATGACATGAGGAGGTCTGCGGCATTAACTACGATGTTTGCGTCATCCACTCTTTTGATGAAATTTTTTCCATACGTTCGTTCTACGTTGCAATAGGCTGGTTTTCCGGTAATCAGCTGTTCGATACATTCCGTCATTGGTTCTATTTGCGAGCTGGAGCATATAAATAAATCCTTGGTTTTGGAACATGGAGTTTGTGAAAGATAGGGTTTCGGTCCGTCGAGATAGAAGTTTGCATGCAGTTGAATCTTCGTGTTATTCTGTACTACTGGTTCAATGAAGTTCAGTCTGTAGATAACGTTTTTGATCCTTGGGATTTTGAGGGTGTAAATAATCATGTCTTTGCTGTAGATTACATACACGCTGGCGATGTCCAATATACTGTCCATGTTGTTTTGTTCGAGGCCGTCATGGGAAAGAAATTGCCTCGCGGTTATTAGCTCACGAGAGCTGATGATGCGGCTGCTGGGAATGTTTCTCCTGGCTAGGGTGATTGCCTCTTCTATGATTTCTAGCTGATTAATTAGTTCATCTAGGTTGAAAATGATATTTATTGAGTCGAATCCATCTAACGTCTCCGTTGTAATGTTGTCCTGATATTTAATCAAAGAATTAAGTTTTTCTGTAATGTTTTTGAGTCTATCTTCGATTGCTATATTGATTCTAATCTGCCTGTCATTTTGATCGATAAGGGCATTCGTTGTTGCGTTTATAATCTTCAAATCCTCCGCGTCTGGGCTTCCCGAAATATATTTCCATGCTTTTCCTAAAGTCTCCCAACGTCTATTCCTGTTCGCAGGCCTAACCCTTGATATGATGGAACGCAATCTATGAAGCTTAATTTTCAGAATATTACTTAGTGGTTTGTCTTTGTTGATAGCATTCTGCGCCACGTCGTCAATTTCTGCAATGTAGTTTGCTAGTTGTCCTAAGTTTATGGGATGAACTATTCGTAGATAATTGTTGCTCAGTCTGGCTTCTCCTAGAGGTATGATGGCTATAGGGTTACGGTCTAGGTCGTGTACTCGTATGTCGGTCCAAGTCGTTTGTATCAAGATACATAATCTGAAATCAAAGAGAGAGAGTGAGCTCTCATAATTACGGTGGTTTTTTGACATGTTTTTTATGTATTTTGATGTTCATTGTGTCCGTAATAGTCTTTTCGTTTTGTTCCTGAATTTCTATTTTCCTGTATCTGTCGCGGTATGGTGACGGCTTAGCTTTTGTTTTAACTAAGACTTCCTGAGTCCTAATGTTCTCATACTCTTTGGATCCTATAACTTGCTTTGTGTTGTGTCTCCTAACTTCTTGAGCAATATTGTCCCTAGCCGTCATGATTATTCGTTGTTTTGTGAGATTTATGTCGTGTAAATCTAGAGAGGTCGCGTTCCCGAATATTATTTGGCGGGGAGTAAGCAGAGTTGCGGAATGTTTACTATCATTGTATATGGCAGTGATCAGAGAGAGTCCCTGATAGAGTGTAAGCTCATCAACTTTCTTCCTATTTGCCATGTACATTTCAAGTAACGTGTTATGGAACCTCTCTATTATGCCGTTACTGTTGCTACTACTAGCATAGTGAATGGCAACACCGTGTGTTTCCAGGAATGTTCTAAAATCTTGACTTCTGAACGAGGTTGCCTGATCACATGTGATCAGTTTTGGAATGCCAAATGTCTTGAAATACTCGGTGAGGGTTTCGGTCAATTCCTCTGACGTCTCGTTGGAAATTTTATAAATTTGAGCGAATTTGGAGAATGAGTCGACGAGTGTAAGAAATTTTTCACCCTCTTTCACATACACATCAATGAAGATGTTTTCGAGTGGTTTTTCGTACATCCGTCGTGATATCTCGATTTTAAACGGTTTTCGCTCGTATTTAGAAAATTTGCAATCTTCGCAAGCTTTCACAAGGTTTTTAATTTTAGTGATCATTCCGGGGAAGAACACTGACTTCTTGACTTCTTCGTATGTAGTCTTCCAACTCCGATGGTTGAAACTGTGACATTTTTTGATAAAGTCAATTTGTTCTTTCTCGTAAATGATATCCGGAAGTCTCAGATTTGAGAAGTGGATTTTCATGCCAGGGTTGAAATTGCTTGCGATGATCCGTTTACAGGACAAGACAATGTCCACAGGGGCGAATATCCCATTATTGATGCCTGGGACCAAGCAGTCCTTCAGGATCTTCAAGAGATCCTCCTCGGTATATTCTTTCCGGTGGTATATGTGCCTCGTGTATCCTGGAAATATAGTGGCATTAATATAAGGGCTCTTCCTATTGTCATCACTGACCCTGAGGATAACCTGCAATTTGAATTGATTAATAATTTCTGGATCGTAAGCTGGGTGGATATCGAAAACTTCGTTTTCAAGAACAGTTTGAATGTTCAGTTCAACACGAGGGATCCTCGATAGGCCATCGGCTACGACGTTTTGTTTTCCCTGCTTGTAGATCAGTTTAAAATCGAATTGCTCTAAGTACAGTCGCTGTCTGGTGACTCGACCGGTAGCGTCTGTAAGTTTCAGTTCCTTGGTCAATGGTTCGTGGTCAGTGTATATAATAAACGTCCTACCATACAAATATGGGCGAAACGTTTTAGCAGCAAAGTATATAGCGAGTAGTTCTTTTGCCGTGGCGGAATATTTCTCTTCCGCTTTTGACAAAGTCCGAGAAAGATAAGCAATTGGCTTCTCTTTCCCTTCAATACTCTGTGACAACACTCCTCCGATGGCAACGTTGGAGGCATCTGTCGTCAATATAAAAGGTTGGTCGAAATCGGGATATGCTAACAAAAGTTCTGACGTCATTATCTTCTTTAATTCGTCAAACGCTTTTTTGTACGCATCGTCAATTTCCACTACCTTGGTTTTACCTCTGAGCTTGGAGGTCATAGGTTTTGCTATGTGAGCAAAACGAGGAATGAATCGCCTGTAATAGCTTATCGTTCCTAAGAATGATTTTAATTCTTTAGGGCTCTTTGGGAGAGGCCAGTTAACGATGGCTTCGACTTTCTTCGGGTTTGGTTTGACCCCTTCTGTAGTCACCAGGTGCCCGAGGAATTCGACTTCTTTTCGGAGAAACTCCGATTTATCGCTTTGTACCTTAAGATTGGATTCTCGTAAGGTTTGAAGAACTTTCTTGATGTCTTGAAGATGTTCTTCCAATGAGCTCGAGAAAATAATGATGTCGTCCATATAGACGAAACATCGAATATTCAGGTGTTTACGGAGGACTGAATCCATAAGGCGTTGAAATGTAGCGGGGGCATTTTTCAGCCCAAAGGGCATTCGAACGAATTCGAATTTACCTCCATCTACATTAAAGGCCGTTTTTGGAATATCGGCAGGATCGATCTCGATTTGGTGAAAACCGCTAGCGAGATCCAGCACCGTGAAGTATTGTGCTTTGCCAAGTCGGTCCAAAATTTCACTTATTTCCGGAATTGGATATCTATCAGCCGGAGTTTTTTCGTTCAACTTCCTGTAATCAATAACAATTCGGTACTTCCGTTGCCCAGAATTGTCCATCTTTTTGGGCACCACCCAAATGGGTGATGTCCAAGGCGAGCAAGATTCTCTAACTATTCCTGTTTCCAGTAGTTTTTGAATCTGCTCTGCTACCACCTGTCGTAGGTGATAGGGATACTTGTATGTCTTCTGATGAATAGGGGCTTCATCAGAAGTAGTAATTTTGTGTTTCACTTGATGGGTAAATGTCAATTTTCTACCCTCTTGAAAAAATACATCCCTAAAAGGACGTAGAGTCTGAATCAAACGAGTTTTCTCTTCATTGTTCAGATGCTCGCTAGGGAAGTTAAGTTTTGGTGGTTTCTCGTTTGTCACTACGAAACCATCATTGCAAAATGGATCAATCCTTTGTGGGACTGATTGAGACCTGCTTGAAAGGTGAACCATGGCTCTGTTACCTTCAGCAGAATACAGACCAGGTTTCAGAGTAACTTGAGGAGAAAGATTTATCTCCTCATTAATCAAAAATGTACCGTTGCTTGTTGTACAAATAGGGGCGATAGAGTTCTCTTGAATGTGAAAGTTTACTGAGGAAGGGTAATATCTTGAGAACTGGTACGATTTGTTTCCGATTACCAAATGATGGCGTTTAGTGTCCACTACCGCTTTCATTTTGGATAAATTTTCGTATCCAATAAGTCCATCAAAGAACTTATGGAACTTAAAAACATAGTATGGCAATTTTTCTGGAAAACAATCAGAGAAAAGGTTCGCGTGAACCACTTTATCAATAAAAAATTTGCCATTTTTGTTCGTCACCATAGACGGGTTGGTGACTGTTTTCGCCTTTTTAACATGCTCTGGATTGATGTACGATTTGTTGGCTCCCGTATCAACTAAGAAATTTAGGGTTCCTTTCGTTGTTGGGAAGCGTACGTACGGAATGAAATTTACGTTTTGTTCTTCGGTCCCCTTGCAGTCTGAAAATTTAGTTCCTCGTCAGAATAATCAAGGTCATCATTCTCCGTAGGAACTTCTACCGGAGGCTCTGGTTCATTTACCTCCTCCACCTCGTTATTGTGGGCCTCAGCACGTGGCTTTGGCTGGAAGGCAGGTTTTTTATACGCCGTATGTTTATTCGGATTAGGTTGCGAGGTGTTGGGTTGCACATGTTGCTGACTGCTCGAGTTTGCACCATGTGGCTTAAATGATTTATGTTTGCCCATATAAGTTTGGTTGGAATATTGGGGCTTGATACGCGTCTCCGCATTTTGGTTGAGCAATACCGCTTGGTATGCTTCCTCTAAATTTCGCGGTTTCGAGTTCCTGATAATGGAGCCCAATGGTTCCTGGATGTTATCCAGGTATTTTGTCACCGTGATAATTTCAATTATCTCGAGGCCGGTGAGCGGTTTTGATTGAAGGTTTGCTTTCAATCTGATGCTTGTTTCCTTCATCTCATTAAAGAATCGGAGGTGTGTTCTATCGGCTTTCCGCAAGCGGAATAGAGTCGATAGGTTTGTGGTGAAGTCTTGCTCGTCACCATAATGTTCAACGAGTATCTTTTTTATACCGTCGATTGTGCTGGGGTTGCCACTAGCACACAGAAGTGTGCGTGCTTCCCCTTTGATTTTGTTTTTTATAGCCCTTAGGTAAAGGCTGGAAATGGAGTACCCCCCACTTTGATTCTTGACTTTAAAGTCATTATAGAGGTCATCGACCTCCTCGAGCCAAGCTGCGAGCTCTTTCTTATTGCCCGAGAATTCGGACAAGAATTTGAAGGGATCGGGGAGCTTGAACGCATCTCCGCCCTGTTTATTTCCGACCGCTATTTGGCCACGTAGTTCGGTCAATTCAGACCGAAGCTCGTCCAATTCAGAATCGCGATCGTTTTCGTTTTGTGTTGCGAGTTGCAACTTAAGCTCTTCGACCATAGTCTTGAGCTGCTCAATCTCTTCAGTTCGTGTCGCGGGAGCCATCTTATACACTGAAGCGCGCAATAATCACCGCACTAAATTCACACAATCACTTGTAAAAGAAGTAGAAAGTAGGGTAGAACTTACGTGATGATGAAGATCATCCGTGGGTTGCGATCTGGCGGATATCGTTCGTCGTCCGTTTGCCTTCTGCGTTGAGTGGTTCCTTCTGCGGTCCGACCTCTGCGTTGATGCTGGAGCTGTCGTCGATATCTCTTTTCTACACACCAATCACTCGCGTATCCCACTTCTGACACCAGTTAGGGATTTCTTTGTTATGAATCACTTTTTAAAAACTACACTTCTACACAATTTATTGTACGTACTTTACTTAACGACTACCTACACGGAATTCTGGATCAAGAAAGAGAGCGAACCACGCTGCTGGTTCGCTTTTATGAACTAAACGTGCTTACCTAGCGCATTCCATGCGCCCTATCACCTGACTGCCGTGCCGCATGGCGCATGCGCCGTGGTTCGCGCCAACGGCTCCTATTGGCTGATTCACCTAGCAGGATTTCCTAACGCTTTTTACCTAGATTTTCTACATTTTTTTCTTGTTCTAAAAAGTTGTTAGGCAAACAAAAAAAACGCAATTTTGCTGAACATTGCGACATTCTATCTCGTTAAATTAAGAAGTTGTTAAATAGTTTCAATATTTCATAATTGTTTGTTTGTTTACCATAACACATAAAGGATACACTTGCATACAAAAGTTTAAACCATTTTAATATAGTAGAAATATAGTTGTTTCATTATTCGCAACGTTTCTCTGCGCCATTTTGTCCAAAGTTACCCTATAAAAATCAGAAAGTTGTTAATAACTTTGTTGAAGACGCAAAAAATGTAAAAAAATCCCATTAAAAAGTTATGACGAAATACATGATTTCCAGGGGTCATGCACATACAACGCAATATATCTCGTAAAGTATGAAATACAGCTTTATGACGTCTTTGACAAAGTTGTTTAAAATTGCATTTTGCGCCACTTTGCCGATAACATCAAACGTCTATCTGCATTTTTTGAAAAAAAAAATATTTTTTTCATCTCACTTATAGGTGAATTGATCAACCAACTCTTCATGTCACAAGATGCGCCTTGTCTTATGTAGAAACTTCTCCGAAGAAACAATACCTCAAAAATCAACGGTTGAAACGTTATCAAAAAAGCGTACGAAATCGGCAAAATAAAACACTGTGTAATGGAAGAGAAGGGGGTGTTCAAACATGACGATTTTCGCGTTGCGTTCTAAATGAATGCTAGTTTTGTTTTATGGCTTTTGGCTCTTGTGGAAATATTACAAAAATGATCAATTTATTTTGCGTCAATACTAAAAATCCAACAAATTTTGAAATTATTTTGTTACAAAAAATGTAGCAAATACTATAATAAATGTGTTACGAAATTATGTTATAGGCAATTATTTTAATATGCATAATGTAACAAATGCTGTTATATATCTGTTTGAATAAATAATACAAGTTTTGTTATAGTTTTGTTTTTAAAATAATTACAAATTTTTGTTACAATTTTGTTATGTTTATTCCGGAGAATGGAAATAAATTTGATACGACCTCCCCGACTGAGGTTTCCCCGACGATGCTAAGCCAAGGTGGGCGTTATATTCTGATAACGCTTATCACCACGGTTTCAGAGCAGTGAACAAACATCATTCCTCTCATTCGGGATTATTTCCCACGCTTGAAGGAGTTCAGACGTGGAGCTCTGGGAACAGATGCCTCCAGGGATCAAACTATTAATTCCACGAGTTTATATCATTAATCCGGAAGAGCTTACATGCGCGCACAAACAACCAACCAGGCGATTGAACTTTTCTCGTAACTTCAATGGAATTACAGTGCCAGCCCGGCATCCTTTAGCAACCCGAAGGGCAACTTTACCAATAATTTTACGAATTTCAACCGAACCATCCAGAAGGGGTGGACCTGGCGAGGATAATTTAATGAAACCGAATCCGGGCGCTCAGCAAATTGAATTGTACTCTTTTCGACACCTTCCTTCGGCAAATACCTATGCCAAATTCCTCCGCTGCACTGCGTGGAAGGCCAGCTGGAGCGGATAGATTATCCGAGGTTGACCTCGCTGTACCCACCGTAGAGGAAGGAATATTTGAATAGAAATCCAATATTGGACGAATGATTTTGGTCGTTCGATTCCGAAATTGGTTGTCGGTACACATTGGAAAACTATTCCAACAATCGTTACTTTGTGTCACTAAGCAATGCTAGGGTGCGAGCATGGCTTTCGAGGGCTTTTGCTAGGTACCTACGAAAACAGTTTCACGTGGCGATTTAGGGTAGAATAATATTTTACATACAATGATTGCAATTAAAATCAGTTTGGTGTACAAACTAGTATCAAAAGATGTGCAACAAGCTATGTAATTTTAAAATTGAAACAATGTTTGTTTGGTATGCAACAGGCATTCCTCGTATGGAATCAACATCAGCATAAATAGTGTCCACGGGATACACTCTAATGGCAGCATTCACTGCAATTAATCCGGAATGTTTGGAATGATTTGTCATTGTTGGTTGCAGCGCTACACGTGTATTTGTACACCTTTATTGTATTCAGCAATAAATGCGCATAGTTTATTGAATGAACATTTTTGAAATGCAACACAAGTTAGCACTAGCTTCAAAAAAACATGCTTTCAAGATTGTAGAAAGCAAGGATTCTTAAATGCAGCGACATAATTAGGAATTTTAAGGGATTACCTTGCGGAGATCAAAATATCACTCAGGTGTTCCAAATGTACTGTTAAAAATGTTAGCCTCTTGGAATGTTAAGCTTTTTTCTCAAAAAAAATCCCAGTAGTGTTACATTTTAACATGTTCCTAAAATGTATTTTTTTGTGAATTTCATGGAATATTTGCAGAACTTACAAGTAAAAACATCGTGGTGAAACCAAGTTTCCGATAGAATAATGCAGTTATCTCCAACAAGTCACAAACGAGTATTGACAGCGCAGGTTTTTGGTTGTACAGGAGGTACATTCATGTAATTTTAACTCAAAGGCAGAATTACTTGAAAATTACTCGTGTCCAACCAAAAACTTGCGCTGTCGACACTCCTTAGTGGTTTGTGTGCTGCTTGGCATTTGATTGAAATACTTGCATGACATTCTTTCGGATTTCACACAGCAATCTCAGCTACAGGGGATAGACAAAATGATCGGGACAGGCAAAATTTTCACTTCTCAAAAAATATTCAAATAGCTGTAACTTTTTGAAAAGTGCATCAAAAATTCTCAAATTTTTACTGAAAAGTAGATCAACTAGTTGTGTATCAGTGGACAAAATTTGGAAAAGATCGGGCTGTTCTGCACGAAGTTATAAAGATTCTAGAAAAAGGTATATTTATCCGATAGCCAACTTTGAGCTGTTAGATCTCCGGATTCAATGAACTGAATGCAATGAAAATTTGACCATATATGACTTATATAATGAGCTTTGAAAAACTTTTGACTTAACTTAAAATTCTTAACACGGAAGAAAATTATAACGATTAGATTATTTTTCTAATAAATCACCAAATTTTCTTAAATTTCAACATCGTTTCAAAATTCAAGATGCTAATTCTAGTTAATTTATATTCCCTCTAATTGTCTTGAATATAAATATGTTTTGAAAGAAAGTAACAACATAGCCGGCAATTCATTGAAAAAGTAATGGGATGCATATTAAAAATGGACCAATTTACTAAGAAATCATAAAATAAATGAAATCGCTATAACTTCTTCTTTTGTGAATAATTTCAAGTTGAGTCAAACGTTTTTCGGAGCTCATTATATAAGTCGTAAATGGTCAAAATTTCATTGCATTCGATTCATTGAATCCGGAGATATAACAGCTCAAAGTTGGCTATCGGATAAATATACCTTTTTCTATAATCTTTATAACTTCGTGCAGAATAGCCCGATCTTTTTCAATTTTTGTCCACTGATACACAACTAGTTGATCCACTTTCAGTAAGAATTTAAGAATATTTGATGCACTTTTCGAAAAGTTACAGCTATTTGAATATTTTTTGAGAAGGCAACATTTTGCCTGTCCCGATCATTTTGTCTATCCCCTGTAAATGCCTGGAACGAGTTTATGTTGAAAGCTCATTTTTGGCGACAGTTTTGGAACAATCTATGTAAAAAAAGCTGTAAGGATTTGTTCGTGAAATGCTTGATATTTTTATTCTTTGAAAAAAAAATGTTTTGGTCTCCACGGGAAAATTTTTGGTAATTCATAGTGAATTTCTAGATGATTTCCCGAGATTACCTTTTTTAAAAATATCAGGGGTAGTTCTCGGTGAAATCATTCGAAAAACAGCTTCATAAACCTTCATTTGCAGAGTTCCTTAAAAGATTTTTATTTTGAAGACTAGGAGTGGTGTCATCGTGGTTACCCCAAGTTACTCACTGAGTGACCAGCTCTTCAGTTAAAAAAAAAGTGCTAATTACTTCAGGAAAATCTAATTTGAGCGCAAATAAATAACCTCAGTTGTTTTCCCAATTATTTCCCCCCGGAATCACCAAACTATTGTTTTTTGTGTGCCCCCAGGAATATCAGAAAAGTTATCCTATAAATCGCCTATGAATATACTTTTGTATTTTTCCAATTTTTGCATCCTCCCTGAAATCACCAAATATTTATTTATCTTTCGCCCCCATGAATATCAGAAAAGATATGTAGTAATTCGCCCAGTAATATACCTTTGTGGTTTTCTATTTTTTTTCTTGCGCCCCTATCAGGAAAAATAGGTTTATAACTCGCCCATTTATGATTTTTCCATTTTTTTCGCCCCGAAACCACCAAAATCTTCTTTCTTGCGCCCCCAAGAAAGTCAGAAAAGTTATTTTGTAGTGCGTGCCATAAATAGACCTTTGTGATTGTTCCAATTTTTTCTTGGGCCCTGAAATTATCAATTTTTTTTCTTGCGCTATTTGCTCTTTGAAGGAAGCACAACTCTAGACAATGAACATGCAATACCCATGGCAGTGGTACAGTCGAAAACTTTTTCTGACAGCTGTAGTGGAAATCTAACCCACGCTCCTCAGAACTTCAGCGATTCTTCCAAGGGTTCTTCAGGAATGTCTCCAGAAATATCTCCTGAAATTTATTTTTCCGAGAAATTCCATCACAAAATCCTTCAGAAATGCCTGCAGAAATTTCTCCATAAATTTTCGGCAAATCCAGGAATTCCTCCCAAAATTTTTCTAGAAGTATATCCAAAAACTCCACTTGGAATTTCTTCACAAATACCTTCAGGAATATCTCCATGAATATTTTCAAGAAATGTTTCAGAAATTCTAAAGATTTTTTTCAAAATTGCTCCAGAAATGCTTTCAATAATTTCTTAAAAAATGACTGGACAAATTTTTCGATAATATCCTGTAATTTTTTTTTACACATTCCCCAGGAATTTTCGCAGAAAAAGGAAGAAGAATGCTGGAGGAATTCCTGAAGGATTTCTTGGATGAATCCTAAGAGAAATTGTGGAGTAGAGATCCTAGAGGATCTTTTGGATGACCTGGAGAAATTCATGGACAAAATGCTGGAGAAATTCTTGAAACAATTGTTCGAGAAATTCCTAAAGAAATTATTGGAGAAAATATTGAAAAAAAAAAACTCCTGTAATTTTTTTGGTTGAATCTGGATGATTCTGGAGAAATCATTGGAAAATACCTAAAAGAAATCTTGTAGAAAATCCTGCAAACATTTTTGGGCAATTTCTGAGACAATTATTGGAAAAATTGCTGGAGTGGTCTTTAAAGATATATTTAAGGAATTCTTGAGGAAATTCCTTAAGGAATTATTGTAGGAACTCCTTTAGGAATTCTTGGAGGAACTCCTGGAGAAATTCTTAAGGTGCGATTAGCCTGTTTGTCATTATGCCAAGTATTTGCAATTGAAGTCCGGCATTTATCCAAGGTTGCTTTGATTCACGTTTGGCCAAATATTTGTCACGTCCAATGGGTTCCTTAGAGTAATTCCAGAGGAGATTCTGCAAGAATTTTGCGAGGCATTCTTCTAGAATTTCTTGGAAGAATTCATTGAAAAATTCTCACAGGAATTGCAGGACGAATTGCTGGAGTAATTATTGAAGGATGTCCTGGAGGAATTTCTGTTAGAATTTTGAAGAAATTTTTGTAGATATCCCTTGATGATCCTGTAGAAATTCCTAGATGGATTAATTGATTTCGGGTTACATTGATCAGTGAGGTGAACTTGATTGACGTGAAGGTCATTTTTATTTTTTAACACCGTAAATTTAAAACAATTTGTGGAAAATGATCATCATCTGGCTTAAGGGTTATTGAATGAAAAGTTGACATGTATTATAGCCATTAAGTCACATACCTACTTCTGTATAAAATTCAATATTTTCTCAAAATGCGTGTTAGGCAAACTTCAAAGACACTTACTAACTTTTGTTACCGTAGCTGTATCACACATGTAATGAATATTCAAATGAATGTTTATAGTTGCTAAGTATTTGCTGAATCCGATTTTGTAACCAAAAGTTCTATAAATATTGAAATTAATGCATCAGTTTCTACTTTTCCGGAAGTGTGATTACTTCAGTATGGCAATTGCATAGTTTCGGGTGGTTTGTTTGAATTTATTAAACTTTAAACTTTAATATTAAAAATTTAGAAAACTTACAAAAGTGTTACGAGGGTTTTCGCAATTTGGGGAGAATAATTCAGGTGAAAAACATGTTTCCAAAACATACAAAGTCGTTTTATTTTCTTATTAATTTCACTCCGAAAGCAAAATTATAGATTTTGTATTTTAAACGATATATATGGCAGTGAAAGTTTAAACCTTTTTGATAAATGGAAACCGTGGTTGTACTCGTTGCATTGAATGTGGCCGTATCGATAACTATTCAAAAATAAGACACCGAAACTATGTAAAGTGATAAATTTCACCCGAAATCACGAAACTTCTACAGACATTCTAGGGGGAATTCCGAGAGCACTTTCTGAAATAGTTAGTGCAGGAGTATCTTGAGGATTTCTTAGGGGAATTCCTGATGTTGTTTCTGGAGAAATTTTTGGATGAATTATTGGAGAAATTCTGGGAGAAATTCTGGAAAAAAAAATCCTGGAGGAGTCCTTGTATGAATTTCTGGCAAAATATCAAGAAAAATCTCTGAAGGAATCTATGTAATAATTCCTAGAAGATTTCTCCGAGGAATTTCTGGAGGAATTTTTACAGGGATTCTGTTGAAATTGCAGGACAAATTCATGGAAGTATTCCTGGAGGAAATTTTGCGAGAATTCCTGGAAGAATTTCTGAAGTAATTTCTGGAGTTTGAATTCTGGGGGAACCCCTGGAGGAATTTCTGGAGGATCATTTGAGAGATCCTTGTACGATTTCAACAAGGAGCAACTTGAAGAACATTTGCAGGAAAATCGGAAGGGCATCATAGGGAGCGCAGCTATATTGAAAACTTGGGTAACCAGCTCTGATTTTACCATGATAGCACTGTAAGTAATGTCTGCCAGCATTTTTATGAAATCTCCGCTGGATTTCCTGTCTATTTCCTGGACTCATGGGAGCTTCTGTTTCTAAATTCATGTAGTTATTTCAGAAGAAATCGCTGGGGAAATTTCTATAGCAAATATCTTAGTAAAAAAATATATTAAACGGTGGAATTCTCTGAGAAGTATTCGAATGTTTCCTGAGATGCACCTGCAGAAATTTTTATAAATTTCCCGATAAAAGCTTTCTCTGGAAAAGTACGTGGTGATTTTTTGAGAATATTTTTTTTTTGAATTCTTTGTGTAATACTGTATAATGTTATAAGAGGTGTTCTCTAGAAGGAAATAATAACGGAACTGTCACGCAAATTTTTCAAATATCGTATACCCCCGTCTGTTTGACCGCATTCAATCTGAATAATTTTTAATTTGACCCCCTTTAATCTGCATATCGTTCAAATTAAAAATGGTTTAAACAGGTTCAAACATCATTCTGCTAATGGAACGGGGTAAAACGGTACGCAGATTCAAAACAAACCATCAAATAAGGCTGCCATCAGTGTGTTTTTTCATCGTCCACAGGGTTGCCAGAAGTTTAAATTAAAAATGAACCCGGTTGGTGTGCATAAGGTGTCGTTTAAACCAACGGGGGTAGACGGTAGAGAAAAAAAAAGCCCAATGAAATTGGACTATTTTTAAACCACTTTGTTTAGCTTTTTCATATTTTTGACATACATTCTTAAATGTTAATATACGAATCGATCGGGCACATCAGTTTTTGATTTAAATATAGACTTAAGCAGAAATTTAAATTTAAATTTAATTTTTTTTTCAAATCCCAATTTTCAAATGGTTAAGAAACAACACAATGCATATTAGGGGCTGTACAAAACTAGGATTCGATTTAAATATAATTAAAAAAATTCTCCTGCGTCAATGTGCAAGAATTTGCAAAGGAATTTCAGAAGCAATAGCAAGAGATTTACGTTTAGAAATGCCAAGAGATAATCTAGAAAATATCCCAAGAGGAATCCCGGGAAATCCATAGAGGATGCCCAATTGGGGAAGCTAATAGAGGAATTCTAGTGAAATCTCTAGAGGAATTCCTATAAGAGTAGTAACTGAAGGAATTTTTATAGGAACATTTTAAGAAACTCTTAGTAGGATCCTTGAAGGAATTTTAAGAGAAATTCTTGAAAAATCCCTGGATTTATTCATCAGTAGATCGTCTCCAGGGGCAAGCTCTACATCATTTGAAAAACTTATGGCATCCGTAGATTTATTCACGGATGAATGCACGGAGTAATTCGTAGAGGAATTATTACATAAATATCTACAGAAATTTCAGAATGCATTACTAAAGGAGTTCCTGTTGAAATTACTGGATAAAATCCTGTAGGAATATCCAGCAGGAGTTCCTGAATAATCCTTGGAGGGTGTCACAGGAAGAATGTATGAACAATTTTTAGGGAAATATCTGAAGGGGTTCATATACAAATTTCCTTAAAAGTTCTTGCAGAAATTCCTGGATTAACCAAAGCAGATATATATTTGGAGAAATTCCAGCAAAATTTATCGAAAGAATCCATAGAAAAATCCCTAGAGAAATTCTTGGATAAATGCACGTACATCGTTGTGGCAGTCCATGTTGAAAAAGTTCTGCAAGAATACCAGCAAGATTTTTTGGGGGAATCCCAGCAGCAATTCCTAAAATAATCTCATAAGAAAAAGCTTTATGAGAATTACAGGAGAAATGCCTGTAAACATGGTGGTTTTCGACTGGGATGATCGGATATTTCTCTAGGGGTACTGGCTATCTCTCACAACAAGTTGCGTTGATTTTTACAGAATCTTCGCCGAGGCTTCGATCCCTCATAGGATATTTTGCAAGCATTAATTCTACAAGTTTTCTACAGGATTTTCACATCTTAAAGACTCGGTCTTGAAAGGGTTGAACACCGACCTATTTTCTTCTTTTTTTGGCTCTACGTCCCCACTGGAACTTGGCCTGCCTCACTTCAACTTAGTGTTCTTTGATCATTCCCACAGTTATTAATTGAAGGGCGCCTGCCATTGCATGAATTTGCATATTGTGAGGCAAGTACAATGATACACTATGCCCCGGGAGTCGAGAAAATTTTCACGACCGGAACGTGAATCGAACCCGCCGCCTCCGGATTGGCAATTCATAGCCTTAACCACTAGTCTAACTGGAGACCCCGACCTATAGGAAACATAATTATATGGATATGCTGTGACTAAATTTTTAGCATCACTATCACTTTTGTTCTGGTGTTCATATTGCACTTGATCATTTTACAGTGGTGGACTTATTGATTTTTGATTTTGTATCGATGCTTAAAAAAGATCATATAAGGTACTGAAACGTCGGCGAAGATTCTGTAAAAATCAACTCATCAAAACATTTGAATGAATCGTTATCGAGTCCCCGCAAGAAAACCTGGCAGAATTTCCGGCTGAATCCTTGGAGAAACACCAGCAAAAGACCATTATATTGATTTGGGTCGGGATCTTAGCTTTGTATGTCAAAACTTTTTTCACCATGATGGAACCAATTTTCAAAATTTTAGCATCAATTATAAGCTGAGACATTAATACACAACATATAAACATGATATGTCTTTTTGTCCTTTCAAAAGTTATCTGCCGTTTTGTTAATCATGCCACTTTTGCGCACTGGGCCAGGTGCCGGTCGTTTACATAAATGCAGCGTTATTTCCCAATGTTTACGAGCAAGAATTTAAAATCTGAAACCACTAATGGAATGCTGAAGGCTTGAGCTTTTCGAAATAAGGTAGAAAAGCAATACAGTAATGTTTCGATTTTATCACGGCCTCCGCGCGTCAGTCCTTTATTTTTCATTCATTTGCTATTGCATTTGATAGTAAGTCTTTCCCCTCTTCTTTAAGGTGAATGTTATAGGCACGATTTGCAACGATAAAAATATTGAAAATGTGTATAGATTTTGAAGAATATTTAAAAGCATTTTTGAAAAGGGGCGTGATAAAATCGGAACAATACTGTACCCGCATCATTGCAAGAAACAGTGAAAAACAGAAACGAATCTCCGTTTTTTTCCAAATTTTGCTGCATGTGGGTATGTGTATACATGGAGGCGTAAACTCTAATGCTGTTGCATGTCGTTGCTGGTGCGCATGGAAATGTATGGAGAAAGCTTGACTTGATACATGTATAAAAAAAACTGCAAATAACTTTGAATAAGTAAAAATACATCTTTATTTTTTTGATATGATGTATATGCTTTCAATTAATACAAACATTTTGAAAATCGGTGATTGCCTACATGGTGAAAAAAAGTTTTGGTATAAAAATCCAAGATGGCGGCCAAAATCAATATGGCCGTCCCAACTTTTTGTAACTATGAATAGTAGCTCTATCTTTCCTCTTTCCAACAACGATTCGTTTTGAGGGAGCTTTAGAGATACTTTCGAGTTATAACAGTTCAATTGAGTCAGCATTTGACCAAAATCGAGGGGTCCGCAAAAATTGTTGTGGCTAGGAGGATGGGGGGGGGGGGTGTGAGGTCCATCACATCTGTAACTAGTGGCCCGGTTTCAGCGAAAAAAAATAAAAAAGAAAAGAAAAAGAAAGTTAATGTAATGCAAATTTTTGATCAACAAGACATCAATTCAATGATATCATGACAAAGTTTTAACAGAGGTATAAGTCTGAGGTCTGAACCCAGTTCTTTCACCCATAAATTCCATACCAAACTCTGCCGCAGATTTCCACTCTCCATAAACGTAACTTTCTTAGCAATCTTTTCAAGGATGAATCGTCTCGAAAATTGCAGTTCTTCTCCCCGTACCAGCCAGTCTCATAAATTCTGCACCGGCGTCAGCGATGACAACGACGACGTGCTTAAGCTTCCTGAAACTAGGAAGCTTGGGCCGAAAGCACCGCAAAGATTAATGAGTCTGGCCCTTTGAAGAGAAGCGCTGCAATTCTTCCACACCCCCGCCCATTATTGTCGGGTAACCCCGACGACGCTACTTTGAGTCCGATCCAACAGCCGGCAGCAGGCAGCTACAATATTCAATAATTCATGGCGACACCCCCGCCGTCATCGTTTGCCCCGAGTATTGCTCTGCAATTCGGGAAATTATTCTACGCTCCAGTTGCCGTCGTCGACGGATGGAAATATATGATCACGTAATTAGTGTTTTTAAAAATATGTGAACGCACGTGGGCAAAAAAGTGCGCATCTCAGTCGGTGGGAGAGTGCACTGACCACTGACCAGTTTAATGATGATGGGCCCCGCTGCTGCTGATGAGTCGCATTCAATGACATGTATATGCCCACGTGGATAGGTACCCTACATTGTTGGTTCGGGTTGACATTTTTGCATGCCGGAGTGTTTGTGTCTGAATGGTTTCCAATTATAAATTGTTCGATGAATTCATTGCTGGATGCGCACAAACAGTAGTGTGCCGACACGCTCAACAGACAAACGAGGTCGGTCAACAGCTGGAGGTCTGTTTCTGTTAACTAAGTGGAAAAATGCGTTTTTTTTTTGTTTTGTTTTAAATGAAATATTGTAATCGTCACAATTTGGCATGGTTGGTTGACCACTCGAAGATGTGGCATTTTTCGTGCTGGGAATGTGTAATTTGTCGAGAGTCTTTATCCTGGTGAATAATCGGCCCTTCGTTTACATGTTTAAGCTGTTTTTGTTGATGGCGTTGCGATGAACTGAGAATCAGTTTTGATATCAGAAACTAAGCTTTAAAGAACACTAGATAAATACACACCCAAATCTTCAAATTGCAAGGTTTTTTAGGCATCTTCGGTAAATAAACTATGCTGGCGTTAAGAGGTGGAGAGCACTCTGTACTATTCAGGGTTTCACTCATGGTACGGTCCAGCTTTTTAATGTATTTCTGTTTCAAATATATAAGACGTCTTGAAAGTCCCAGATTCCCCCTAACATGGAAACAGATTGTATCCGTAGACCTCTTTTCCTAAATCACTACATCTCTGCTCCTGTTCCGAACGACACTCAAAGTCAAGACGACGGAACACAAAGAAAACGACATGACAACGCTGCTCAGCTCAGCTCACCCAAAAGCAGCAGAAACTCCCTCTCAAGCAGCACCGTTCTAGAGCACCGCCATATGGAAGAATACTATCTCGGCAGCTCGGCAACCCGAAAGTACCCGGCGACGAGTAGCATCCTTGAAAAGCCATCGCGCTTTTTATCCGCTTGAATGATTATAGGGTCTTGTATCATTTGGGCAGGTGTACCTATTTTGGGCACTTGTCGCTATAACTAAGTCAATTTCAAACCGATTGATTTGAATTTTTGTATATAGTTAGGCACGTACAGTATCTTACTCTATACAAAAATTAAAATCAACCGGTTTGGAATTGACTTAGTTATAGCGGCAAGTGCCCAAAATAGGTACACCTGCCCAAATGGTGCAAGACCCTACAATTCAACTTTTTGAAATATGTTTATTTCTTGCCAGAGCACGGCGCTGATTGTCGTTCTTTCGCTTTCTGTGTCTGTAACTTCTTGCAGCTTTCGGGTACGTCCGTCGCCCCGAACCCTCGCCAAGATCTGTTCTAGGTACTAGGCTAGGACAACCGAAGAAAAAGTGCTTCCCTTCGTCGTAACAAACATCCTCCCCATCACCCACTTTCAAATCCTGTCCGTCCGTCCATTGCATTGCATTCTATGCCATTGAACCAAGCAGAGCAGCAGCAGCTCCTTATCTTGAACTTCCCATTCCATCGAGAAGCGAACCCATTTTTGCCAGCCAGATCCACAGGAAGAGATTCTTTATTACCTTCTCACTGTCTATCTCACAGCCTCTTGACGTGCGTCTGCATCATTGCGCTGGCTGCTTTGCCGGGGCCGACAGCGGTCCGAAGGAACCAAATCTTTGGGGCCAGTGGTTCTCAATTTTCAAAATCAAAATCGGAAATAGGAAAAATGACGGTCGGGAGTGAATGAAGTCAAACTGCGAGGCCAAGATACACAGGAAAACGATAATTCAGGACCAACTCCCAACGTGAGGAAAGTTAAGGAGCCATCCTCAACTAAAAAATCAACAAAACGACTAGCCTTTGGCGTTCTTCAAACGATATCTGTTGTGTTATGTGATTGCAAAGATTTCAACCCTGTCTGGCTTAAAGGTTAAGGCTAGGACTGCTTAGGTCAATATTCGGCATAAAAACGGTAACGTACGATCTTCGCAGATTTATGCAAAAGTGTAATCTAAG
The DNA here is from genome assembly GCF_035046485.1 of Aedes albopictus. NCBI lineage: Eukaryota > Metazoa > Arthropoda > Insecta > Diptera > Culicidae > Aedes > Aedes albopictus. The sequence goes on from NC_085138.1 coordinate 331,663,961, forward strand.
AATCTTACTTTCGCAAGCGTAAGGTGAATTTAATTTTTTTTTTCTTTTTTTTTATTCTGGGATTTTCTGCCGCAGGCAGGTTCATCCCGGGGGGGGGGGGGGTGAATTTAAAGTTCTGTTCAACGACGTAGGTTGAACTTGCTCGAAGTTGCTGCATCCTGCTCTTACTAATTTGTGAACAAATGACTCAGCCACTTTGAGCAAGTTTAATTTACGTCGTAGAACAGGAGTTATGTCAAGGTAACCCTTTGAGTTTGCTACTTCCTTTGGTAAAAATGTAACAGCAAACTCGCGTGTCATGCCTCGACCATGTGTGATTGTCAACTATGCAATCTTTGCTGCACTTGTCGCTGAATCTATATGGAAATACCATCAACAAAAAAAAAGATGTCTGTTGTTCGGTACAAATGCTTTGACACAAATTTTCTCATACTGCACTTCAGAAGCCCTTCCAGTATTTGTTAGCAGTAAAGCAAATGCTCATATCATTATCTGGAATAGCTCAGAGATTATCAGTAGGTCGGCTCCAGAGGCACGTTCTCCCTATTTTGGGAAATTTGTGCCATTGGCTAAGATATTTATTTGAACAACGATACATATAGCCCTTTACTGGCATTTACCAGATTTGCTGTTATGTCTGATACATACTAGAAACACCTGAAATTTAAGGCATAGAATGCTGCTAATTGACAAATTGTAAAAAAAATCGCGTTCTGGTGGGATTCGAACCCAAAACTCCGTATTCTCTAGACCGGCGCTTTAACCAACTGAGCCACAGATTAAGTAACGATTCTGTGGAATAGAAAGCCAAACTGATTCAAAAGCCAAATCGCACAGAGGTTCAATTTTGAGAAAAGCTGGGAGAAACTCAATTTTTGAACATGTCTTTAATGGGTTACAGTATATCGAAAAAATCTTACACTTCAACTTCAATGTGTCTTACAAATCGCTCCCCGCTGCTCCCCGCGGGGATATTCCATTCCAATGCTCGTCCAACTATGCAGAATTTATTAAAGAAAAATGCAACTGCCAACGCATTAGCCCCATGGTGATATGTAAAACTGTATAAAAAACAACTCTTTGTTTGGCATCCATTCAAAGAAATCAGAAAATAATGAAAATGCCATAAAAATGAAATTGAGTGCTAAATAAGGTCCAAATACATTTGTTTAGGCTTAAACTAGCAGACAGATATGATTTGGCATTTTTGGTCAGGTATTTTCAAATCTAGACCACTGTGCACCGTGATCACTCCGTTATCACAAACTCATCTCTCTTCTGCTCTTTCGGCGAGGTTCAGTCTCGGCTTCATTAAAACAATTCGCTCTCACTTGTAGTTAGCGGGCATAAACGCGAGTGTGTTGTGGATTTTCATCTAGGCCGAAACAGAGATGAGTTTGTGAAAAACAAATGTGTTCACGGTGTGTCTTCGGAGTCATTTTGGCTACCTACTGTACAGAATCGTTACTTGTTCTGTGGCTTGGTTGGTTAAAGCGCCGGTTTAGCGTATACAGATTCGTAGGTTCGAATCCCATCAGAACGCTATTGTTTTCACATGTTTTATTTTTCAATTTGTCAATTAACAACATTCTGTGCCATTTAATTAGTTTTTCCAGTTTTGAGACTTCCTCCAGAAGTTCGTTCGGAAATCCCTTCGTTTGACTTGATAGATAAAATCTATCCCTTTAAAAATAATCTACCAAAAATCCATTCAGAAATTTTGTTTAGGAATATTTTCAGTTTCTCACAGGGATTGATTCATAAATTTGACTTGCAATTGCTCCGAAATTTCTCGAGGGATTATTTTAGGAAATCTTGCATGTATTGTTTCTGAAATTTCTGAATGCATTTCTTCAGATATCCTTTAGTGATTCTTTTAAAAAGTTTTTAGGAGATTCCTGAAAAAAAAAACTAAGAATTACGGAAGATTTATTTAAAAAATGAACTACATATATATATATATATATATATATATATATATATATATATATATATATATATATATATATATATATATATATATATATATATATATATATATATATATATATATATATATATATAATTATATATAATTATATATATATATATATATATATATATATATATATATATATATATATATATACATATATATATCTTCAGAAACTTCTCCAGTGTTGCTTCAAAAAATCTTCTAGGAAATGCAAAAGAAATTGTGCCACAAATACCTTTGAAGATATCAGAAATCCTTCAGGAATTCTTCCAGGCATAATTTTAAAAAACTTTCCAAATTTTCAAATTTTCAAATTTTTTAGAGATTTTTCCAGCAATTAATTTCTAAACTCATTTGTTAAACCTCTAGTGGGTTCCTTTTCAAATTCCGCAAACTCTCCAGGAATTCCATATTGAAAGTTTTCCACAGATTCCTGTTGCATTTTTTTTTCAGAATATTTTACATGGATTGCTACGGGAATTCCTTTACAGTTTTCTTCAGAATTTCCTCTAAGGGGTGCTTCAAAAAGCTCCCTAAAAATATCTCTGGAAAAGCTTCATGGGTTCCCTCAGAAATTCCTGCATGAATTCTTTCAGAAATCCATGCTAGATTTTTTTAGTAACTCACCCACGGATTCTTTCAGAAATGGTTTCAGCGATTCCTTCAGAAAATCCAAGTGCAAAATTTCTCCGGAAATATCTCCAAGGATTTTTAGAATACTTTCCACAGACTTTTTCAGTGATTATCGCAAAGTTTCCTTGAGAAATTGTTCCACGGATTCCTCTAGAAGTTTCTTTGGAAATTCCCACAGAAATTCTATTTTAATTTGAGGATTGCTTCGAGAAATCTTCTACGGATGCTCTGCAATGTCCCATGGATATCTTCAGAAATTACTCCAGGAATTTGGTCGTTAAATTATCTTTCAGAAACTGCCCAGCCAACTCACGATCGCATATGCTGTTGAATAGGATGCAAAAGTGGAGGCGATAGGGATGCATGTCTCAAGTAAAATTTTGATGACCCATTAGTCTTGGTAGAGCGCTATCGACTGAAAATTCTTTATAACCGGGGAAGTCGAAAAACTTCCCCGGTCATTAGTCTTGTAGAGGTTTTGGGGACCGTCATAAAACTTTAAACATAACATAGCTACTTGAGGTACGCACATAGCCTCCACTTCAGCATCCTAATCTACACCATATACGACGTTGTGTTAGCGTGGTCTTCCAGCGGTTTCTTCAGATCCTTCTTCCAGCGATTCTTGAAGAAACTCTTCCAGGCCGTCCTTCACATATTCCCTCAAGAACTTCTCCAAGAATTCTTTAAGGTAGATTTGCATCGGTTTCTTCAGAACGTCTCTCAAAATTTCTTCGGAGTTTCTATAGAAATTCCTTAAGAAATTTTTTCGAGAATTTTTTCATGAATTCTTCCAGTAGTTCTTCCGAAAATCTTCCGGAGATTCCTTCAAAAAAGCTTACAGATCTTCTTCAAGAAGTTTACCAGGGATTTGTTGAGGAGCAATTGATTCTGGGGGGGGGGGCGGATCATCCAGAAAATCCGGAGATAACTTCTAAATATCTTCCTGAAATGTTTCCGGAAATCTCCAAAAAAATCTTTCATGAATTTCTTTTGCAACAATATTTCCTGGCAATTTCTACATGAATTCCTAAAGAAATGTCTCCAGATTTTTCGGGTATCTTTAGGTCTAGAAGCTAAACAACGTGATTTCTCCAGGTGTTAATACATGAATTCCTTCAAAAATGCTTCCACTGATTGTTCCACGAATAGTTTCAAAAAGTCCCGCATGAATTTTGGGATTTCTTCAGATATTCCTCCAGAGATTCATCCAAGAATACTTCTTGTTAATTCTACAGGGATTCTACTGGAGATTTCTCCAGAAATTTTATCAGCGATACTTTCAAAAAATCCTGCTTCATTCAGAAATTCCTTTAGGGATTTCTTCAAAAATATCTCATGAGATTTCTTCATAATTTCTTCAGAAGTATTTTAGCAAGGGATTTGTTAAAAAGTTCTTCTTTGAAGTTGTTCAGAAATTTATTTGTAAGTTTCTTAAAAGTCGTACAGAATTCCATAGCAAATTCTTCCAAGAATTCCTTCAGCTATTCCTTCAGCAAATTCTTCAGGGATTCCTACAGAAACTCCTACAAGGATTTTTTTAGAAATAGCTGCTGCGCTTCCGTCAGATGCATATATCTGGAACTCCTTCAGAGCTGCGTTCAGGAATTGTTTTAGATATTCACTCTGGCTTTTTTTAGAAGTTGTGCCAGCAAAAGCACAAAAGGAAGATTATTGCAGAAATCCTTTGGGGAATTTCTTAAAATAAACAAGAAAAATTGTTTAAAAGGAATCCCTAAAGAAATAATTGATGATTTTCTGGAGGGACAAAAAAATCCTGAAGCAATTTCTGAAGTTACCTCTGGACCAATTCCTCAAAGAATGTCTATCGGTGTAAAAATATAATTAATCTGCTGGAGGATATCTGCAAGTAATTCCATAGAACAAAATGTTTCATAAATTTCTGAAGAGATTCTTGCAGAAATCCGTAAAGAAACGTCAGAAGAAATTTCTTAAAAATATCTGAGAAAATCCCTGCATATACTGCAAACAAATTTACTTGTAGAATTCTTGAAGAAAAAATCCCTGGAGAAACTTACTGGTGATCCTTGAGTCACATACAGAAAAACTTGTAGTTAGAAGACACAGAATGTTGCTAATTGACAAATTGAGGGATGAATTTTTGAAAAAAAAATCGCGTTCTGGTGGGATTCGAACCCACGACCCCGTATTCGCTAGACCGGTGCTTTAACCAACTAAGCCACAGAACAGGTGATATTTCTGCGGAATAGAAAGCCAAACTGAACCCGAGCCCTCACCATGAACATTCACTTTTTCAAGAACCATCTCTCTTTCGGCTTAGATGTCAATCCACAACACAGCCTCGTTTGTGCCCAACAACTACAAGTGAGAGCGTATTATTTTTATTTGAAGCCGAGACTTACTCTCGCACTCCACATACGTAGCCACCAAGCAGTCTGTTAGCTGGTGTCTGATTCAGTATGCATCGAGAGCTCGGCACGGTCGCACGTTCCACGACCAACTGCGCCGATGACGCCAGGTAGGGTACACTGATATATGTTGCCCTTTACTGGCATTTACCAGATTAGCTGGTATGTCATAAACATACAGAAAAACTTGTAGTTAGAAGACACAGAATGTTGCTAATTGACAAATTTAGGGATGAATTTTTGAAAAAAAAAATCGCATTCTGGTGGGTTACCTCTGGAGGAATTCTAAGAATAATTTCAATTACAATATGAAAAGAAATCAGTACAAAAAATCCCAAAAGTGCTACCAGGAGAAATGTTTAAAAGAAATCCTTCAGAATTCTTTATTCAGGTCAAAGATGCCTGAATATCTGAAAAAAAAGAGATTATTTTTAATTTCTTTTTATTCGTGAATTTTTAATCAAGGCGAAACTGGAGACATTTCCTAATATTTTGGTTTTGATTTTTCACATGTAGAGTATGGAACAAGGTATCTGCTGATTTTTTCCTGGTGGAAAATGTTTTTTGTTTTTGCAGAAACAATTCAAAATTATGTTTTTAAATGGTTTCGGCAAAAACAAAAACATTTTCCATCAGGAAAACAATCAAAACACACCTTTATCCAATCTTTACATGTGTACGAAAACTCCCAACTAACAATTGCAATCCACAAACAAGCATGCATGCTGAATTATTGTTTAATAATAGTAATGATAGCTGAACTAAAATTATACTGTACATATTACAGAATCGGTATTAACAATGATAATTTAAAACACTTTTCAAGAGTTCAATAAGTTTTCTGTTCAGTACTTACTTCAGTATAACTTGCAGTAATTCCTTTACAAAATAGTTTAACAATCTATTTTTCTGCTTCTTGTTCAGTTTATGTACAAATTAGCACATGTTATCGTAAAATGTGTTTTCCACAAGTCATATAAGCGCTTTCGTTCCATCATACTTCGACTCAGAATACAGAATGAAGAATACGTGTTTTTTTTACTGAACAGCAGTTGAATTAATGTGTTGTTCAGTTGTTAACCACAATGGTGTGCCAATTCACCACTGCTGAATAGGAGTCGAAGTGTGGTTACTATTGAACTACAGGAAGTTTATGTTTTGATTTGAGTGCTTCAATTCATCATCTCTAGGATGACGCAGATAGGAAGGCATGCGGCTGGCAAATTTATGTGTAATTATTCTTTCATAATTGTTGTTCATAGCCTAAGTCCCAATCATAAACTCTCGGGGGAATTGAAAAATGTTGTCCTCCTCTTCTTGGCGTAACGTCCTCACTGGGACAAAGCCTGCTTCTCAGCTTAGTGTTCTATGAGCACTTCCACAGTTATTAACTGAGAGCTTCCTCTGCCAATGACCATTTTGCATGTGTATATCGTGTGACAGGCACGAAGATACTCTGTGCCCAAGGAAGTCAAGGAAATTTCCTTTACGAAAAGATCCTGGACCGACCGGGAATCGAACCCGTCACCCTCAGCATGGTCATGCTGAATACCCGTGCGTTTACCGCCTCGGCTATATGGGCCCTTGAAAAATGTTGTATTTTGTTTATTTTTAATCATTTTTGCCGAAGCTGAATAACAGCTTAACTATGTAATTGTTAAACACTTTTATCAACAATTTGGAGAATTTCTTCGAAGAATTTCTTGAAAATAGATGAGTTCCTAGAGAAATTCCAAAGGAAAAAACTTGGAGATAATTCTGATAATATTCATGAATAAGTTGCTTCTGCAATGTTTACAGAAATACATGAAGAAATTTGTGTACGAACTTCTGTAGAAATCTTTGAGGGAATTTCATGAAGAATCCGTAAGGGAATCCCAGGAGGAATTTCTAAAACAGCCCGTGGACTTGTCTCAAGATTAATCTTTTGAGAAATTTCTTGAGAAACTCATGAAGAAGATGTAGTAATTACAAAAATTCTCTGAATGAACCACTAAAAAATCAAAGAAATACAGGGACATCAATATCGTCTGAAGGGATGCCCGGCTCGTGTCCCAGGAGATTATCGTGGAGAATGTTCTAAAGAAGTACATGGGAAGGAATACATTTCAAAAGAATTCTCGGATGAATCTTAAGAAGAATTCTTGCTGAACTCTTGAAAATAATTCCTGTAAGAATTACCCTTCGCAAATATTGAAGAAATCTTCTTCTTCTTCTGTATGGCTCTACGTCCCCACTGGGACTTGGCCTGCTTCGCTTCAACTTAGTGTTCTTTGAGCACTTCCACATTTATTGATTGAAGGCCTTTCTTTGCCTGCCATTGCATGAATTTGTATATTGTGGGGCAAGCACAATGATACTCTATGCCCAGGGAGTCGATAAAATTTTCCTGACTGGAACGGGAATCGAACCCGCCGTCTCCGAATTGGCAATCCATAGCCTTAACCACTAGGCTAACTGGAGACCCCGAAGAAATATAATTCATAAAACTATAATTCATTGATAGGTTTCCCAGTAGAAATTCTCAATTAGACGCAATATTGAGGTCATTTTCATGTGGGCGTACCAATGGGGAGGTGAAAATTATTAACCATGAGTAACCAGCTCTGATTTAACCATGACAGCACTGGTTTGGAGCCATGGCGTCGAACAAAATCGTATTGTACTGAGCCATATCCAGTGGTGACAGTCTAAGCAGACTTTCAGGCATGCTGGCCAAAGTGCTTCACTCATCTCGAAAAGTATTTTTTTCCCATTTTGCAACCTGTGCCTATTCTCATCCCAATTCCTCCCTTCTCTCTCAAACAGATAATGAAATGGGATTTCATCATGGCTATGTCACAATTGTCATAAAAATGGAGGAGAACGTATATTGTCGGGCCGCCACCAAACCGGACTTCGCACAATCAAGTTGCGACGCGACCCAACTCGCGACGTTTTTGAATCATGTTAAAAGTAGTGCGCATCCTTCCCGTTGTTGTCAGCAACACAGCGCACTAGATGCGAAACAGATGCGACACTTGTGGTCCAAGGAAATGGCAATTTTTGATTGAATGTCTGTCCTGATTCCAACCGGATAGACAATATATGGTCCAGGAGCAGGCCTTCTATTTAACATCAGAAGCATCCTGAAAATGGATTAACCAAAACCAAACGTTGGTGACCACTGCAGTTTCCAGATGTACAAGTTAGAGGTGGTCGGGTTTCGGGTTTTCGAACCCGAAACCCGACCCGAACCCGAACCCGACGGGTACGGGTCGGGTTCGGGCTTGAAATTTAAAAAAAAATCGGGTTCGGGTCGGGTCCGGCTTTGAAAAATTTCAAAACTTTCGGGTACGGGTCGGGTCGGGTTTGAACAAAGTCGGGTTAAAGTCGGGTTTGATGCCAGTGTAGATAAATCAGTATTCAGAAAAATATGTTATTTGTCATACACGATACATTTAACAATAATTTTTGGACTCGGGTTTTGGTCGGGTTCATGGAGAAATTTTTTTTTCGGGTTCGGGTCGAGTTCGGGTTTGGTCAACGAAAATTTCTCGGGTTCGGGTCGAGTCCGGGTTTGACGAAATCAAAATTTCTCGGGTTCGGGTCGGGTTCGGGTTTTGAAATTGAAAATTTTTCGGGTACGGGTCGGGTTCGGGTCTGAAAAATCTGAAACCCGACCATCTCTAGTACAAGTGGCCTTCCTCCTAGGTTGTCGACTTGACAGTGAGTGGGACTCCCACCAGCCAAAAAGTTGACGAAGAAAAACTCTACCGAATTTCGGTTGACACTTTCCACGCTCGCTCGCTCGCTACTCATCCCGAGCGATTTCCAGTCGCAGAGCTTAGCGAAGCGCAAAACTTCTTGAAAAATCGTCTTGTCCTAGGCCACACGATGAGGAAATAAAAAGGAAAACTCCGCAGCATTGAACTGAACTAAAACAGGACTTTGTGATGATAGGGAATGCGATGTGGTTGCGGTGATAACAAAATACTGTCAACGAAGACGTCGACGACGACGACGACGAAGACAACGTCTTCGCATTTGGGTTTCGGAGTGATTGGGGCCGAGTGACTGGAGAGTGTCACCATCGCAACCGGTGCGGTGCAGGGGTGTGCACGGACAGAAGAAGTTGTTCAACCTGCTGAAGTGATGACGGAAGGTGGACTCGGGTTTGGTGGAAGGATAAAATAAGCTCGTTAATCTTGGTCAATGCTGTGGGAGCCACGGCCGCTGGCAGGCGGAAGAAACTCGGACGGTCAGGTCGGATCGAGTGCTGACGGGTGACATTCTCAACCTTACCTGGTGCCAACGTCGTCGCTCGAGAGATGACGGAAACTACTGAGCTGCTAGAGAGGACCGAATCTGACAGCCCCAGAGTTTGCGTTAGACAGCGGCGATGTGCGGTGTCGTGAAGAATCGTTTAGAGCAGAAGGACGCGATGATGGTTGAAATGTTCTTTTTTCGGTAGCCATCTGCAGGAAATCACTCTGACAGACAGGGTGGTGCTGGAGTCGCATCATTCGGTGGTATCTCTTGATTGAACCGAACCGGGTGGTGATGATGGAGATGATGCTCACCTGCAATGATAGAGAAAATAAATGGGCAAATTATTTTGATGTGTCTGATGGAGGAGTTTTGGGGGAAAGCGAGGGCAAGTAATTTGCAATTTGATTTGAAATTGGAAAAAATCCAATTTCGTACAGGATTGTCGTATGACTTTGATTTAACTAAAAAAAATGAAATTGTTTTTTAGCCAGCTTGCAGGATTCGGTAAGAAGAAAATCGCCATGATTTATTGAGTACATTCTTCTTTTTCTCATTCTTAACTGTCTTTTCATTTTATTTTTGTTATTATTCTTTTCACAGCAAAAATTTCTCGAACTATCGCGTGACATGCACAACTATGTGGATTCCCTCCATGCTCGTGCAGAAAAGAGACAGCAAAGGTTCTTGTTATTTCATAAAATGGCAGAGGGCGCCCAGTATATGGAACTTCGGTAATGGGAGGGATTTAACCTGGTTACTCAAAGTTTCGATATTCCAACGCTTCCATTGGAATGTCATCGATATTCTAAGGAAACACCTCCATAACTTGTTTTTTTGAGATATTTTTCCAATAATTTCTTTAAAAATTCTTGTAAAAAATGTAAAAAAATACTGCAACGATTTCTTCAAACAATTTTTCATAAATTCTTTGAGAAATTCTGGAAGATTCGCTCTAAATTTCAGGAATTACTTTACAAAATGTTCCACGGATTTTTTTAAATTCCTACAAAGGAATTCATCCAGATTGCTTCAGAAAATCCACTAGAGATTCCTCCAGAAATTTCTAAACGGAATTCTTTGGAAAATCTTTCATGACTTCCTTCCAAAAAAACTTCATGTTTTAAGGAAATCCTCTTGAGATTTCTTTTAGAAAATGTTCTCCGGGTTTCTTTCGAAATACAGTAATGTTCCGATTTTATCACGCCCTCCGCGCGTCAGTCCTTTATTTTTCATTAATTTGCCGTTACATTTCAGTGCAAGTGTTTCCCCTCTGCTTCAAGATGAATGTTGAAGGCTCGTCTTGCGACGTTAAAAATATTGAAAATGAGTTTAGATTTTGTAGAACATTTAAAAGCAGTTTTTAAAAGGGGCGTGATAAAATCGGAACAACACTGTAATCAAAGATTTATGCTGTGATTCCTCTGGAAAATAAAAAATGAAATCAGAATCCCTTCATAAATTTCCCAAAGTTTCTTTCAGAAATTATTTTATGGATGTTCTAGGATTTTTTTACACAGTTTCCGTCAAATGTTTTTTCAAGGATGAAAATTATAAAATTTCTCCAGAAATTTCTTCAATCATTATTTTAGAAAATTTAATTTGAATTCCTTTCAAAACTGTTTCATAATTTTTTTAAGAAATTCCAACACGAATTCTTACAGAAAATTTTGTATGGGTTTTATCAGTAGTATTTTAATAATTCTATCATTAAATCTTGAAAGGATAACTTTAGAAATGTTTCCAACGGTTCCTCCAGGGAGTCATTTAGGTATTCCTCTTAGATTTTTTTTTTTTCGGATAACTATCCGAGGTCCAAAGTCCAAAGTCTTCCATAGGTTTCTTCAACAGTTCCATCAATGATACTGTCAAAAAATTTTCCAATCATTCTTTTAGACATTTTTTCCAATTTTTCTTACGAAAATTCCTTCGATGGTTTATTTACAAATTATTCCAATTGTTTTTTTCCTGAAATTATTCCAATGATTCCTTCAGGAATTCTTGTAGTATATCTTAATTAACGTATTAATAAATTTCTACAGGAACTATTGGAAAACCCCGTAGCAATGACCCCAGTTTATTCTTCTATGATTCTTCTTAAAATTTCTGCATAAACAACTACAAAGTTTACTTCAGGAATTCTCGCGGACATTACCCCATGTATCTTCATGGAATTTCTTCCAGGATTTCCTTCAAAGATACCAGGATTCCAGGAATTTCTTCAGCAAATCCTCCAGAAATTCTGTAAGAAATCTTTGAAACAGTTCTAAACCTTTCTTATGTTCTTTAAAGCATTTCCTCGCGGTATTCCACTTCGGAATCTTCATGGGATCTCTTCCTTCTTGAGATTCCTCCAGGAACTCCTAACGGGATTCTTCCGGGGTTTGTCTCAGTATCCCGAAGGAATTTCTCCGGCATTCTTTTAGGGTCTCCTCTCGGTATACCTTCTGGGATTCCTTTTGGGTTTTTCTTAGGAATTACACCCGAGATTCTTCCATTGATTTTTCATCGGACTCCGTAAGGCATTTTTCCTGGGAATTCTCCTGGAATTCCTATAAGGATTCCTGCTAGATTCTATCAATGACTCTTGCAGGAATTATTAGTGGAATCCCTATAGTAAATTTATTGCTTTGGGTTTTCAAACGGGATTCCTTAAGGGTCATTTTTATTCCGGGCTTTTTTCAGGAAAATATTTCAAGAATACATTTCAAGATTTCTCCCAGAATTTCTTCTTTTTTACTTTGGATATTCCAGTCGCGATTAATTAACGAATTCTTTCAATCATTCCTCATGCGGCTCTTTTGGGGATTTCTACCAGGATTCTTTCTGAGATTTCTCCAGAAATTTTTCTCTAGGATCCTTCCGCCATTGTTTCAGATTTTTGTTTTGTTTTTTTTTTTACGAATAAACATGGATTCTTTCAGGGATCCTTTTAGAAATTTAAATTTAGCCCGTGGTTCTTTCAATCATTTTCCTAGAATTTCTTTAAGGAGTTCATTCCTCCTGAGATTAATTTAGTGAATCAGGAACCCGGATTCCTTAATTAATTGCTTTTGGGATTTCTTAATGGAATCATTCAGAGCTTTCTCTTAAGATTCCTACAAGGATTTTTCCGGCTTTTGTTTTCGGGGTCTTTTCTTGGGTTACTTAATTAATTGTTTATGATTTATTTAGACCTTACTTCAGGAATTCTACCGTCATGCTTCAGGAATTTATCCAAAGATTCCTCTCAGAAACTTTGGCAGAAATAACTGCAGAATCTAATATTTAGCATTTTTTAAGGAATTCTGCAAGAAATTATTTTATGATGGCCTGTAGAAGGTTCTCCAGTTCTTCCAGGTATTCATTCTGTTAATCATTTTTTTTTTCATTTTATTATGATTTTTCCAGAATCTCTTATAATCCTGCAGGATTTCCTACAAAAATTTCAAAGATTCAAAGATTCTGACTGGAGTAGTGCACAATTACTCCAGTCAGAAATTCCAAGAATTCCTCCAGCAGAGGTATCTCTAGGTCTTCCAAAAACTCCATCAGAAAATCCTCCAGAGATCCCTCAGAAATTCATCAAGGTATTTCTGTGTGAATTATACCAGCACCTTTGTTTGCAATTTAAACAGGGATTTTTGTAGAAATTTTTTAGGAAATTTTTTGGGAGAGGTACCTTGAATAGTTTTTCGTTTTTTCTTCCAGGCATTCATTCAGGTGTTCTCTCAGAGCAGGGATGCCATATATACAGATTTATCTGTATTATACAGACTTTTGAGCTTCCGTACAGATTTTGTTTTATATAAACACAGATTTTTGCGCACGAGGGGCTTTTTTATTTTTGTACGGATTACAGAATTTTTTACCAAATTTACAGATTTTTGGATAGAGTGATACAGAGTTTTTTTAAAAATCATCTAGCATCATTGCCTCAGAGATAACTTCAAAAATGATTTCAGGAATTTTTATCCAGGAACCCCTCTAGAAACTTGTCAAGAATTTCATCTAGAAAACTTTAATTGTATCACCAGGATTTTTTATGGAACTCCTTCAGACAGTTCTTCGAAGGTTTCTTTAGAAACTCCTTCAATAATTATTTCAATCTTCCAGCATTTTTAGTGCAATTTCTGGAAGAACTTCTAAAAAAATCCCTGGAGGAAACAAAATCTCGCTATTTGAAAAACATACAGCAGGAAGCTCTAACAGAATCCCAGGAGATATTTGTGATGGATCCGCAGGTGCAATTGCTAAATATATTTTTTTAAATAATTTGTGCAGGAAACGCTGAAGAAATTTATCACGAAATTCTTAGAATAACCCCATCGGATGCATTTGCGAAAAAATCACTTTTGGTAGAATTTTCAATGAAATTTATGGACGAATTTCTTAAAAATTCCATGGAAGAATTCTTGAAAAAATCAATTGCTCATATTCTCGAAAAAATGTCTAAAAGTTTTAAAAAGTCTCTGGAGATATTTTTGAAGAAACCCTGAAGAAATTTCAGAAGTAATCACAACCAGGAATTTTTGAAAGAAGTCCTGGAGAAATCTCCAATAGAGTCCCTGTAGAAATTTTAAGAAATATTCTTGAAAGAATCTCTGGAAGATTATCTGAAGAATCCCTGAGATATTCTTGAAGAGCTCCAGGAGGAATTTCTGATTTTTTTAAATGTTTTTACAATGTTTACATAGAAAATTTTAATTTGAGCTTATTCACACAAGGAATTTTTGGAGATTTTCCTGAGCAAATATATAGAGAAACTCATGAGGAAACTGTTGGTGGAATTCCTAGGATAGTTTATTGGGGTATTTTTGGGAATCCTTGAACATTTTGTTTCAGTAACAAGTTTTTCTGGAAGTATTCCTGGCAATCTAAGAACATATTTCCGAATGAATTTGTATGAAGATACCTGGAGAAACGTATCGAAAAGCTTCAGTAAAAATCCTTGAGATATTTCAAAAGAAATTCCTGTAAAAATTCTTAGGAAATATATCTGAATAAATTTCTTAAAGGATTCTTGAATCAGACGGAATTCTAGACGAGGATTCCATTAAATTATTCTAAACGTCTTTAGGAATTACTTCAAGGATTCCTTCATGATTTTGCTACTTATCCAAATTTCTTCAAGAGTTCGCTAAGAAATTCGTTCTTTAAACATTTTTCCAAGTGTTAATTCAGGAATTTACTTAATTATTTGACCAGGAAATCATCCAAGGAATCATTTCATAAATCTACCAAGGGTTTTTTTTGAAGTTCCTTCCATGATTCCTTTAGCAATTTGTTCAAACATTAACAATTGAAAATAGGTCAGGAAGACTTATAGTTTCGCAAATATTTCCTGCAAAACTAACTCCACAGATTCTTACACAAATTCCTCCATGAGTTCTTAAGGATTTCCTCCAGAAATTCCTGCAGATATTTCTTCTATCAATTTTTAATAAATTCCTCCAAGCATTCTTTTTTGGGAAATTTTTAAAATTTTCTCAATTTTTCTCCAAAAGTTTCTTCTGAAACTTTTTCAAGATTTTTTTTCACAATTTTCTGCAAGGATTCATCTTTATGATCCTTCAAGAATTTCTTTGAAAATTCTTGAAAAAATCCCATTAGAAATTGCCGAACTTTTTCTTAAGGCGAAACTGGGTCCATTACCTCACTTTTTAGTTTTTGTTTTTTTTTATAAAATAACGAAGCAATATTTTCAAAATCGGTTTTCGTGCACATGTAGAGTATAGATCAAGGTATCTCCTGATTTTTTTTCCGTTGTGGAAAATGTTTTTCGTTTTTGCACAAACCATTTTTAAACAAAATAACACAAATAAAAAGGTTTCTGCAAAAATGGAAAGCATTTTCCACCACAAAAAAATTCAGAAGATACCTTGATCCATACTCTACATGTGGACGAAAACCAATTTTGAAAATATTGCTTCGTTATTTTATAAAAATCAAAAACCAAAAAAATGAGGGAACCCTTCCAGTTTCGCCTTAAGGCCAACAATCAATAAAGGTTTCAAATTAAATTTTCAAACATTTTTTTTTCTAAACTAAATCGGTGATTTAAATGTCTTAAAGAACTTAATGTGATAGGGAAGTGGAACCATCTCGGCAGGGGTCCTATTTTGGGCACTTTTCTGCTATAACTCAGCCAATTTTGAACCAATTGACACAGTTTTGGAACGCGATGAGATACGTATAGTACAAAATTTCAAGTTAATTGGTTTGGAATTGACTGATTTATAGCGAAAAGTTTCCAAAATACCGGCAACTACCCTAGTGGTTCGCTACCCTATCTCTACTGGTTTTCAAATATTTGAAAAAAAAAAATATATCCTATACCCATCCAACCAAAAAAATAATAAAATAGGACTTTTTTCAAAAGTCTCAAAAACCGGTGGAGATACAGGGGATGGCCAACATGTTTGGGATAGGCAACTTTTCATAGAATGCATCAAAAAATCTCAAATTTTGTCTGTTTGTCATCCTATTATATGTGCATCATTGGTACAAATTTGATCTCGATTGATTAATCTTTCACAAAGTTAAAACACTATTTTTTAGACAACTCATTTTTGAGCTGTCATATCTCGGAAACCAGTTAACCGAATTGAATGAAATTTTGAACGTACACTAACAATATACAAATGCTACAAACTACAAACTATTAAAACATAGATACTTTTTGAACGTTGAAAAAAGTTAGCATGGATAGACACTTTTTGGATTTTTCTCGAAAAAATGTAATTTTTTTACGTCAATGTCAATAAATTTTAGTGTTGATGTCCAAAGATTTTCCACTTCTGTTCTCAAGTTATCTTTGATCAGATATATTAGAGCCAATTTAGCTTAAAGGAAGAACACATTTAGTAATTTTTGTGTTGAATTGTAAATTTGACTAATTTTCCTCTATATGGGTAAAAATTTCAACCTGGCATAACTTAATTCGCCATGAAAAAATATCACATTTTATAACGTTGTATTAAGTATTAATATATTGTTGATAAACGTTAAAAAAATCATTCAATTCGGTTCACTGGTTTACGAGATATGACAGCTCAACAATGAGTTGTCTAAAAAATATTGTTTTACCCAAACGGTTCTAACTTCGTGAAAAACTATTCAATCGAGCCCAAATTTGTACCAATAATGCACATATAACAGGTTGATAAACAGTCAAAATTTGAGATTTTTTGATGCACTCTATGAAAAGTTACATCATGTTGAATTTTTTTGCGGGAGAAAAAAAGGTGCCTATCCCAAACATTTTGGCCATCCCCTGTACATATAGTAATTTTGAAATCAAATTTGGTCCTTTAGAGTTCTGGAATCACCGATTGATCACCGAAATCGCACATTTTTGCACACCTCATACATTTCGGGCAGCAGTGTATCACTTTCCACTTGGGAAATCATACCCTGGATAGATTTTCCAAATGTGCCCCATGTTTATCAGGAATTGCTTCTTCAGAACATCTTTCAAGGATTCGCACAAAAGCTCCTATAATAAATTTTAAAGGAATTCTTTCTATGATTTATTAAGGTGATTTCCAAAGACTTCTTAACCAATTGCTTGAAGAATTCGCTCACAATTTTTGAGAATTCAATTCATATGAGACTTATTTTAAAAATTCCACTTAAAATTTTCTCAACTATTTGCCCAAGTACTTAATTTAAGTTCCTTAAGTAAAGTTTGTTAATTGTTCATCCAGGAATTTCTCCATGAAATTCTCCAGAAAGTTCTAAAGTGATTAGCCAAGTGGTAGCCATTTTTTTTAAAGAGTTTCTTCAGAAGTTCTGCTAAAGATTCCGTTAGGAATCTCTTCAAAGATTTTTTTGGAATTGCTACAAAGTCATTTGAGCGATTTATTCAATGAATTCTCCAAAAATTCTTGAATAATTGTTGAAGAGATTGCTACAAGGTTTTTATTAAGTATTCCTTCTATTCCAATCTAGAATTTTTTTTTCTCAATATTGGGTTCTACTTAAGACTCCTACAAGAATTTCTTAAAAATTTTCTCAAATGATTCACAAGATTTCATTGCAGATATCATAACAAAGTTTCATGTAGTTTCTCCAACGATAACATTAGAAATTTCAGAACAAAAGCTTCTGTGGGGGTTTTCTCAGGGAATTTTTCCAAGGAATTTTAGAGTCTACATAGTTTATTAACGGGCTTATATTCTAAGCCTAAGGAAGTCAAGGAAATTACCATAACGAAAAATTCCTGGACCAACCGGGATTCCAATTTGTCACCCTCAGCATGGTTGTGTTGAATGCTCGTATTGTTGTGACTTATAACATATTCAAAACAATTTTTGTAGCAGTAATGAATTTTGAGAGTATTTGGATGATACTACTCCGAATAATTCCCAGCAAAGCAAATTGTCGACATGTAATCCCTTTCAAAGATCAAACTAGACGTTTCCCCACAAATAAAATAGAAGTCGTAAACTGTACCACTGCTACGATCCCTTTAAACTGCAGTTAAAGCGTATTTTCGCGACCTTCTTTTCAGCTCTTGGCTCCGAATTCCTCGCAAAAGGGTTGGCTCTGCCTCAAGAACCTAACAACCGACCGACACTCGCTCGAACGGCGCACACCATTGGCAAGAGATATACAACGCACCATAAAATGTCACTACGAGTTGGTCAAGATTTATGAACCATTTGAAGCAGTAAATTACCGATGAGAAGACCCTTGCGCGCTCCGACTCTTGAGAAACGGTTTGTAACGCTTCGGTGCAACTAGCCCAGCGAGGTCATCCACGGTCTGCCTGCTGCCGGTGCTGCAGAAGAAGGAGGAGCCGATGCCTTTCGCTTCTTATCAAATCAGATTGTTTTCTGATTTATTTCTCAGCTACAAGGGGAGACGATTTATACGACTTTTCTGGTGTTGTTGTTTACTGGACAGCGACGGCGGTGGCCGCGGCGCTTGGGGTTGAATGTAAACATCTTCACGGTTTATCACCACGAGATGTGGAACTTGAAAAGGGATGGATCTGACCGAAGACTTCGGCCGGCGCTATAAAAATCGTCTATTGTAAAGGAACCTGTAAGCGAGTGTGGAGAGAGCCTTTTGTCTAGAGTGGCATTACTAGCAACAAGGGGAGTTTAACTCATAAAAAAGTTGATCTACCTCCTTTCTGAAGATGGGGCGTTTTTCTTCTCGTAAGAAAAAGTAACGCCTTGTCGCGGATCGCTTGATGCCAGAAGGGAGATTTTCTGCCGTCGCGTCGTTTAGAAAAGTGACATAAATCGTGTTAAAAATGTACACCTCTTTCCGTCAACCGGTGAGACAAGGCAAGACAGTCAGTGTTCCATACCTGGTACTCTCAACAAGAGATGCCACCTACTGAAGCATGGTGTGAGGTAAGCATTTTCCTCGGTGTGAACGACGACGCGACGGACGGCTTCCAGCAGTATCTTTTATGTGCACAAATTTGTCACGTGGAAGCGCCTCATTTCCAAGAAGTCGTACAAGGCACCCGTCTAGTGCTGGTGCTGCTGCAGCTACCGGCGCAATGCGGGACGAAGCTTTCCATCAAGAGGTGCGAATTCTCTAAGCATCAAGAAAGTGCCAAAAACTTCCTTCGAAAAATGTTTCCGAAAAGTTTTGGGAAATCCCTCTCGCAGCATGGTTTCGAAAATCAAAGTGAGCAGAAAGTTCTACGAAAGAATGGTATTTGCCACGGGTGGCTTCAACCCTATAGCTGATCCGTGTCGCCATGCAAGAAGGTGGCCAGTCAGGCAGAGGCAAACAGTGTTAACAATTTGTCGCACCACCACAGTGATGTGATCATTATTCAAGTAACAAAGTAGATTCCTGAACGGCAAGTCATGCAGCGTACGGAACGAGCATTAACGCAAAGTGGGATTCATAGAAATTTTATGACCTAAGCAAGAGAACTCCAGAAGGAATTCCAAGGGAATTCCAGAAGGAATTCCAAGGGAATTCCAGAAGGAATTCCAAGGGAATTCCAGAAGGAATTCCAAGGGAATTCCAGAAGGAATTCCAAGGGAATTCCAGAAGGAATTCCAAGGGAATTCCAGATGGAATTCCAAGGGAATTCCAGATGGAATTCCAAGGGAATTCCAGATGGAATTCCAAGGGAATTCCAGATGGAATTCCCTTGGAATTCCTTCTGGAATTCCCTTGGAATTCCTTCTGGAATTCCCTTGGAATTCCTTCTGGAATTCCCTTGGGATTCCTTCTGGAATTCCCTTGGAATTCCTTCTGGAATTCCCTTGGAATTCCTTCTGGAATTCCTTTGGAATTCCTTCTGGAATTCCTTTGGAATTCCTTCTGGAATTCCCTTGGAATTCCTTCTGGAATTCCCTTGGAATTCCTTCTGGAATTCCCTTGGAATTCCTTCTGGAATTCCCTTGGAATTCCTTCTGGAGTTCTCTTGCTTAGGTCATAAAATTTCTATGAATCCCACTTTGCGTTAATGCTCGTTCCGTACGCTGCATGACTTGCCGTTCAGGAATCTACTTTGTTACTTGAATAATGATCACATCACTGTGGTGGTGCGACAAATTGTTAACACTGTTTGCCTCTGCCTGACTGGCCACCTTCTTGCATGGCGACACGGATCAGCTATAGGGTTGAAGCCACCCGTGGCAAATACCATTCTTTCGTAGAACTTTCTGCTCACTTTGATTTTCGAAACCATGCTGCGAGAGGGATTTCCCAAAACTTTTCGGAAACATTTTTCGAAGGAAGTTTTTGGCACTTTCTTGATGCTTAGAGAATTCGCACCTCTTGATGGAAAGCTTCGTCCCGCATTGCGCCGGTAGCTGCAGCAGCACCAGCACTAGACGGGTGCCTTGTACGACTTCTTGGAAATGAGGCGCTTCCACGTGACAAATTTGTGCACATAAAAGATACTGCTGGAAGCCGTCCGTCGCGTCGTCGTTCACACCGAGGAAAATGCTTACCTCACACCATGCTTCAGTAGGTGGCATCTCTTGTTGAGAGTACCAGGTATGGAACACTGACTGTCTTGCCTTGTCTCACCGGTTGACGGAAAGAGGTGTACATTTTTAACACGATTTATGTCACTTTTCTAAACGACGCGACGGCAGAAAATCTCCCTTCTGGCATCAAGCGATCCGCGACAAGGCGTTACTTTTTCTTACGAGAAGAAAAACGCCCCATCTTCAGAAAGGAGGTAGATCAACTTTTTTATGAGTTAAACTCCCCTTGTTGCTAGTAATGCCACTCTAGACAAAAGGCTCTCTCCACACTCGCTTACAGGTTCCTTTACAATAGACGATTTTTATAGCGCCGGCCGAAGTCTTCGGTCAGATCCATCCCTTTTCAAGTTCCACATCTCGTGGTGATAAACCGTGAAGATGTTTACATTCAACCCCAAGCGCCGCGGCCACCGCCGTCGCTGTCCAGTAAACAACAACACCAGAAAAGTCGTATAAATCGTCTCCCCTTGTAGCTGAGAAATAAATCAGAAAACAATCTGATTTGATAAGAAGCGAAAGGCATCGGCTCCTCCTTCTTCTGCAGCACCGGCAGCAGGCAGACCGTGGATGACCTCGCTGGGCTAGTTGCACCGAAGCGTTACAAACCGTTTCTCAAGAGTCGGAGCGCGCAAGGGTCTTCTCATCGGTAATTTACTGCTTCAAATGGTTCATAAATCTTGACCAACTCGTAGTGACATTTTATGGTGCGTTGTATATCTCTTGCCAATGGTGTGCGCCGTTCGAGCGAGTGTCGGTCGGTTGTTAGGTTCTTGAGGCAGAGCCAACCCTTTTGCGAGGAATTCGGAGCCAAGAGCTGAAAAGAAGGTCGCGAAAATACGCTTTAACTGCAGTTTAAAGGGATCGTAGCAGTGGTACAGTTTACGACTTCTATTTTATTTGTGGGGAAACGTCTAGTTTGATCTTTGAAAGGGATTACATGTCGACAATTTGCTTTGCTGGGAATTATTCGGAGTAGTATCATCCAAATACTCTCAAAATTCATTACTGCTACAAAAATTGTTTTGAATATGTTATAAGTCACAACAATACGAGCATTCAACACAACCATGCTGAGGGTGACAAATTGGAATCCCGGTTGGTCCAGGAATTTTTCGTTATGGTAATTTCCTTGACTTCCTTAGGCTTAGA
The DNA here is from genome assembly GCF_035046485.1 of Aedes albopictus. NCBI lineage: Eukaryota > Metazoa > Arthropoda > Insecta > Diptera > Culicidae > Aedes > Aedes albopictus. The sequence continues at coordinate 331,685,311 of NC_085138.1, forward strand.
ATATAAGCCCGTTAATAAACTATGTAGACTCTAAAATTCCTTGGAAAAATTCCCTGAGAAAACCCCCACAGAAGCTTTTGTTCTGAAATTTCTAATGTTATCGTTGGAGAAACTACATGAAACTTTGTTATGATATCTGCAATGAAATCTTGTGAATCATTTGAGAAAATTTTTAAGAAATTCTTGTAGGAGTCTTAAGTAGAACCCAATATTGAGAAAAAAAAATTCTAGATTGGAATAGAAGGAATACTTAATAAAAACCTTGTAGCAATCTCTTCAACAATTATTCAAGAATTTTTGGAGAATTCATTGAATAAATCGCTCAAATGACTTTGTAGCAATTCCAAAAAAATCTTTGAAGAGATTCCTAACGGAATCTTTAGCAGAACTTCTGAAGAAACTCTTTAAAAAAAATGGCTACCACTTGGCTAATCACTTTAGAACTTTCTGGAGAATTTCATGGAGAAATTCCTGGATGAACAATTAACAAACTTTACTTAAGGAACTTAAATTAAGTACTTGGGCAAATAGTTGAGAAAATTTTAAGTGGAATTTTTAAAATAAGTCTCATATGAATTGAATTCTCAAAAATTGTGAGCGAATTCTTCAAGCAATTGGTTAAGAAGTCTTTGGAAATCACCTTAATAAATCATAGAAAGAATTCCTTTAAAATTTATTATAGGAGCTTTTGTGCGAATCCTTGAAAGATGTTCTGAAGAAGCAATTCCTGATAAACATGGGGCACATTTGGAAAATCTATCCAGGGTATGATTTCCCAAGTGGAAAGTGATACACTGCTGCCCGAAATGTATGAGGTGTGCAAAAATGTGCGATTTCGGTGATCAATCGGTGATTCCAGAACTCTAAAGGACCAAATTTGATTTCAAAATTACTATATGTACAGGGGATGGCCAAAATGTTTGGGATAGGCACCTTTTTTTCTCCCGCAAAAAAATTCAACATGATGTAACTTTTCATAGAGTGCATCAAAAAATCTCAAATTTTGACTGTTTATCAACCTGTTATATGTGCATTATTGGTACAAATTTGGGCTCGATTGAATAGTTTTTCACGAAGTTAGAACCGTTTGGGTAAAACAATATTTTTTAGACAACTCATTGTTGAGCTGTCATATCTCGTAAACCAGTGAACCGAATTGAATGATTTTTTTAACGTTTATCAACAATATATTAATACTTAATACAACGTTATAAAATGTGATATTTTTTCATGGCGAATTAAGTTATGCCAGGTTGAAATTTTTACCCATATAGAGGAAAATTAGTCAAATTTACAATTCAACACAAAAATTACTAAATGTGTTCTTCCTTTAAGCTAAATTGGCTCTAATATATCTGATCAAAGATAACTTGAGAACAGAAGTGGAAAATCTTTGGACATCAACACTAAAATTTATTGACATTGACGTAAAAAAATTACATTTTTTCGAGAAAAATCCAAAAAGTGTCTATCCATGCTAACTTTTTTCAACGTTCAAAAAGTATCTATGTTTTAATAGTTTGTAGTTTGTAGCATTTGTATATTGTTAGTGTACGTTCAAAATTTCATTCAATTCGGTTAACTGGTTTCCGAGATATGACAGCTCAAAAATGAGTTGTCTAAAAAATAGTGTTTTAACTTTGTGAAAGATTAATCAATCGAGATCAAATTTGTACCAATGATGCACATATAATAGGATGACAAACAGACAAAATTTGAGATTTTTTGATGCATTCTATGAAAAGTTGCCTATCCCAAACATGTTGGCCATCCCCTGTATCTCCACCGGTTTTTGAGACTTTTGAAAAAAGTCCTATTTTATTATTTTTTTGGTTGGATGGGTATAGGATATATTTTTTTTTTTCAAATATTTGAAAACCAGTAGAGATAGGGTAGCGAACCACTAGGGTAGTTGCCGGTATTTTGGAAACTTTTCGCTATAAATCAGTCAATTCCAAACCAATTAACTTGAAATTTTGTACTATACGTATCTCATCGCGTTCCAAAACTGTGTCAATTGGTTCAAAATTGGCTGAGTTATAGCAGAAAAGTGCCCAAAATAGGACCCCTGCCGAGATGGTTCCACTTCCCTATCACATTAAGTTCTTTAAGACATTTAAATCACCGATTTAGTTTAGAAAAAAAAATGTTTGAAAATTTAATTTGAAACCTTTATTGATTGTTGGCCTTAAGGCGAAACTGGAAGGGTTCCCTCATTTTTTTGGTTTTTGATTTTTATAAAATAACGAAGCAATATTTTCAAAATTGGTTTTCGTCCACATGTAGAGTATGGATCAAGGTATCTTCTGAATTTTTTTGTGGTGGAAAATGCTTTCCATTTTTGCAGAAACCTTTTTATTTGTGTTATTTTGTTTAAAAATGGTTTGTGCAAAAACGAAAAACATTTTCCACAACGGAAAAAAAATCAGGAGATACCTTGATCTATACTCTACATGTGCACGAAAACCGATTTTGAAAATATTGCTTCGTTATTTTATAAAAAAAAACAAAAACTAAAAAGTGAGGTAATGGACCCAGTTTCGCCTTAAGAAAAAGTTCGGCAATTTCTAATGGGATTTTTTCAAGAATTTTCAAAGAAATTCTTGAAGGATCATAAAGATGAATCCTTGCAGAAAATTGTGAAAAAAAATCTTGAAAAAGTTTCAGAAGAAACTTTTGGAGAAAAATTGAGAAAATTTTAAAAATTTCCCAAAAAAGAATGCTTGGAGGTAAGGTGAGGTAAGCATTTTCCTCGGTGTGAACGACGACGCGACGGACGGCTTCCAGCAGTATCTTTTATGTGCACAAATTTGTCACGTGGAAGCGCCTCATTTCCAAGAAGTCGTACAAGGCACCCGTCTAGTGCTGGTGCTGCTGCAGCTACCGGCGCAATGCGGGACGAAGCTTTCCATCAAGAGGTGCGAATTCTCTAAGCATCAAGAAAGTGCCAAAAACTTCCTTCGAAAAATGTTTCCGAAAAGTTTTGGGAAATCCCTCTCGCAGCATGGTTTCGAAAATCAAAGTGAGCAGAAAGTTCTACGAAAGAATGGTATTTGCCACGGGTGGCTTCAACCCTATAGCTGATCCGTGTCGCCATGCAAGAAGGTGGCCAGTCAGGCAGAGGCAAACAGTGTTAACAATTTGTCGCACCACCACAGTGATGTGATCATTATTCAAGTAACAAAGTAGATTCCTGAACGGCAAGTCATGCAGCGTACGGAACGAGCATTAACGCAAAGTGGGATTCATAGAAATTTTATGACCTAAGCAAGAGAACTCCAGAAGGAATTCCAAGGGAATTCCAGAAGGAATTCCAAGGGAATTCCAGAAGGAATTCCAAGGGAATTCCAGAAGGAATTCCAAGGGAATTCCAGAAGGAATTCCAAAGGAATTCCAGAAGGAATTCCAAAGGAATTCCAGAAGGAATTCCAAGGGAATTCCAGAAGGAATTCCAAGGGAATTCCAGAAGGAATCCCAAGGGAATTCCAGAAGGAATTCCAAGGGAATTCCAGAAGGAATTCCAAGGGAATTCCAGAAGGAATTCCAAGGGAATTCCAGATGGAATTCCAAGGGAATTCCAGATGGAATTCCAAGGGAATTCCAGATGGAATTCCAAGGGAATTCCAGATGGAATTCCAAGGGAATTCCAGATGGAATTCCAAGGGAATTCCAGATGGAATTCCAAGGGAATTCCAGATGGAATTCCAAGGGAATTCCAGATGGAATTCCAAGGGAATTCCAGATGGAATTCCAAGGGAATTCCAGATGGAATTCCAAGGGAATTCCAGATGGAATTCCAAGGATATTCCAGAGGGAATTCCAAGGGAATTCCAGAAGGAATTCCAAGGGAATTCCAGAAGGAATTCCAAGGGAATTCCAGAAGGAATTCCAAGGGAATTTCAGAAGGAATTCCAAGGGAATTCCAGAAGGAATTCCAAGGGAATTCCAGAAGGAATTCCAAGGGAATTCCAGAAGGAATTCCAAGGGAATTCCAGAAGGAATTCCAAGGGAATTCCAGAAGGAATTCCAAGGGAATTCCAGAAGGAATTCCAAGGGAATTCCAGAAGGAATTCCAAGGGAATTCCAGAAGGAATTCCAAGGGAATTCCAGAAGGAATTCCAAGGGAATTCCAGAAGGAATTCCAAGGGAATTCCAGAAGGAATTCCAAGGGAATTCCAGAAGGAATTCCAAGGGAATTCCAGAAGGAATTCCAAGGGTATTCCAGAAGGAATTCCAAGGGAATTCCAGAAGGAATTCCAAGGGAATTCCAGAAGGAATTCCAAGGGAATTCCAGAAGGAATTCCAAGGGAATTCCAGAAGGAATTCCAAGGGAATTCCAGAAGGAATTCCAAGGGAATTCCAGAAGGAATTCCAAGGGAATTCCAGAAGGAATTCCAAGGGAATTCCAGAAGGAATTCCAAGGGAATTCCAGAAGGAATTCCAAGGGAATTCCAGAAGGAATTCCAAGGGAATTCCAGAAGGAATTCCAAGGGAATTCCAGAAGGAATTCCAAGGGAATTCCAGAAGGAATTCCAAGGGAATTCCAGAAGGAATTCCAAGGGAATTCCAGAAGGAATTCCAAGAGAATTCCAGAAGGAATTCCAAGAGAATTCCAGAAGGAATTCCAAGGGAATTCCAGAAGGAATTCCAAGGGAATTCCAGAAGGAATTCCAAGGGAATTCCAGAAGGAATTCCAAGGGAATTCCAGAAGGAATTCCAAGGGAATTCCAGAAGGAATTCCAAGGGAATTCCAGAAGGAATTCCAAGGGAATTCCAGAAGGAATTCCAAGGGAATTCCAGAAGGAATTCCAAGGGAATTCCAGAAGGAATTCCAAGGGAATTCCAGAAGGAATTCCAAGGGAATTCCAGAAGGAATTCCAAGGGAATTCCAGAAGGAATTCCAAGGGAATTCCAGAAGGAATTCCAAGGGAATTCCAGAAGGAATTCCAAGGGAATTCCAGAAGGAATTCCAAGGGAATTCCAGAAGGAATTCCAAGGGAATTTCAGAAGGAATTCCAAGGGAATTCCAGAAGGAATTCCAAGGGAATTCCAGAAAGAATTCCAAGGGAATTCCAGGAGGAATTCCAAGGGAATTCCAGGAGGAATTCCAAGGGAATTCCAGGAGGAATTCCAAGGGAATTCCAGGAGGAATTCCAAGGGAATTCCAGGAGGAATTCCAAGGGAATTCCAGGAGGAATTCCAAGGGAATTCCAGGAGGAATTCCAAGGGAATTCCAGGAGGAATTCCAAGGGAATTCCAGGAGGAATTCCAAGGGAATTCCAGGAGGAATTCCAAGGGAATTCCAGGAGGAATTCCAAGGGAATTCCAGGAGGAATTCCAAGGGAATTCCAGGAGGAATTCCAGGAGGATTACCTGGAGGAATTCCAAGTGAATTCCAAGGAAATTCCAAGGGAATTCCAGTAGAAATTTCAAGGAAATTCCTAGAGAAATTACAAGGCGATTCCAGGAGGAATTACAAGGCAATTCCAGGAGGAATACCAAGGCTATTCAAGGTGGAATTCCATAAGGAATTGCAGGGGAATTCCAGAAAGAATTTCAGGAGTATTCCAGTAGGAATTCCAAGGGAAATGCAGAAGGAAATCCAGGGGAATTCCAGAAAGAATTCCTGGAATTCCCTTGGAATTCTTCTGGAATATTCTTGGAATTCCGGCTGGAATCCCCTTGGAATTCATCCTGGAATTCCTTTGGAATTCCTTCTAGAATTTTACTCGAATTTCTCCTGGAATCTTGGAATTCCACCTGGCAATGAATAGTCAGGAAGAATTCAAAAAAAAAAAAAAAAAACAGGAGGAATTTCAAGGGGCCTCTTTTTCAAACAATCTCACTGTGCAATGCTATCCAAACAATGTTCCACCGTGTCCAACACAAGTCAGAAAAGCGCTGCATCCTCACGCCTGTAAGTGTTTTATCAAATTAAACATTATGGCGTTCGAGAAAGTTGCTCCTGTTTGTCAGTAGGCAACGAACAATTCAAAACGCGCTCCCTAACTGTCTGCTGCTTGCCACCTACACACTTGGATGAAGCCCAAGGACCATGTTTCTCCACGCACCGTACCTTCCTACATGTGAATCTATGTAGGAGCTAGCTGGAGGCTACCGTCACTGTCACTGGTAGTAGCTCAAGGCAAGACAGACAGGTGTGCTACTCCCAGGTGAGTAGGCAGCTGCGCTGCTTCTAGGCTAGATAAGAGGCCACCACCAACACTGCCACCGCGTCAAGTTCGCCTACCATGTCGTTTGAGGACGATGACAACGTTTCCCCGGGACAAATTAGGATTTCTACGGAGAAAATCGTGTACTCGAGGCAGGAAGCACACGGAAGTGAGAGAAAGCAAAAGACAAAGTACTGCTCAGCGAGTAAGCAAACAAATGTTTGTTCTGTTAAATTTAGTGTGAAATTGAAATTGTATCAGAAAATAAAATTTAATGGAACGAAAATTATCGCATTAGCGACTGCGGCACCTTGTGAGCGGGTGTGCTCGTGACGGGAACTCGCAGGGTACATTCTTTAAAGGGAACTGAGTTTTGTGGAATTTATTGTGATGGGGTGGTTGGGTGCGAATAATTGCTGCTAGGTGATCGTTAGTGATTTTACGAGTTGTTTGAGTGTTTATGTTGATGCTTTTAGTACTTTAATAACCGGCTTCGTCAAATGCAAGTCACAAAGAGTTATTTTGTTAAAAATACATGCCATATCATAGCTTTTTGGAATGCATAGAATGCAAATGAATCTAAAAATTATAAAATTCACTACGTATTATGAGTTGCCTGATAACAAATGCCCTAGGCAGTTTGTGTTGTAAAGACCATGCGCTCTGAGTTTAGGGTTTAGTTCTTGATCGTTTCAGGAGCTTTTCCTTATTAAAATTTTCTTGATTTTTTGTGCATCCTGCTCAAGATCGGATAAAGTAATACAAAAATTGTTAAAAATGCTTTCAGCAAATAACCGTAGAAGTGCCCAAACAGCATTGAGCACTCAGCAATAAGCTCTGTTTAAGTTTGGATGTAACTACAATAGATAAGTGCAGAAGAAGAAAGCAAATAAATTAAAAGTATGAGTCAGCTTAAATGAGCTGTTGAGAACGTTCTCACAAATCAAATTGCGAATGAACAGTTTAGTGTTCATTTGGCATTTTCTGAATCTATATCAACAATATTCAAAGGTAAATGTCGTAGCTTCATCACACCATGCTAACCTCAATAATTGTAACCCGTGAATTTCTCTCTGATGCAGATCTCAGAAGAAAACTTTCACACGAAACAAAAACCTTTCTTCCGTCGCTTTTATCAATATCGAAAAATATATAATAAGCTCAGCCCAAATCCATAATTCGCCCTCCCATCCAAGGACAGAACCGTCGTCGTCGTCGTCGTCGTCGCCGCCACCGGACGGAGCGGGAGCAATATCGACGTCTTCTTTTCCTTTCCGATGCTAAAAGCATTCGCCTTGCTACACCGGAACAACGCTGAATGATTAATGATTGAAACTCGTTCCGAGAAGCACTCAGGATGTGTCCCGCGAGAGAGAGTCACGCTGCTGCTGCTTCTGATGCTGGTGGTCCGCACGTGTTCGTCATCGTCTTAGTCGTCGTCTCGTCACCAGTTCCAGTAGGAAAGCTGCTCAAGGGAACTAACTGTTTAGAATTCTGTTTGTTTCGGAATTATTACTTGTTATTACTTAACCTGATCAGGTGTTCCAATGGGTTCGATGTTTTAAGTGTAGTTTTAATGATTTCTGACCAAAACTATTTGAATTCAGCGTCTCGCTAAGAATACCATCTGGGGATTCCTTCAACACTTTACACTTTACCCTCCAGAAATGTCATTTGGGATTTTTTTGGAATTCCTTCAGAAGTTTCTTAGAAGATTCCCATCAGATTTTTTTAGGGATTTATTTGAGAAATATTTCTTGTGATTTATCCAGGAACTCCCAGAGTATTCTATGTCAGAATTTCTGAAAGATTTCCAGAAGAAATTCAGCAAAATTCTTAAAAAAAAAATCTGGAAGATTTCTAAAACAAACTTCAGAAGGAATCCCAATGCAGCTCCAGAGATCCTGAAGAAACTTCAAAAAATATTCAAGGAGGATTCTCACTAGAAACGCCTAGAGGGTATCAAGAAAGGACTTCTAGATGACCAAAACAATCTTCAAAAGGATTCTCAAAAGGATTTATGTGGGATATTCCCAGAATGAACACCTGGAAAATTTACGGAATGACCTCCAAGTGAGCTCACAGAAGGAAATCGTGGAGGATTGTCAGAAGTAATATCCGTTCAATTATATTCAAAAAAAAACTTCTGGAAGATTTTTAGAACTAATTTCTGAAGGGTTCCCAGAACGAATTCCTGCAGGATTTCCAAAAGCAAAATTCTGGAGATTTCTCAGAAAACGCCTCCTTGAGATTCCCAAGTAACACACATGTTATATAAAAGTTACGACAGCGCAAGTTTTGGTTGTATAGAAGTTTATTTTACGTTATTTCAACACAATGTTGGAATTACGTAAAATAAACTTATATACAACCGAAACTTGCGCTGTCGTAGCTCTATTATAACATGTGTGTTGCTTGGGTTATCATAAAAAAGTGCTGGGACACTTCCAGGCGGAACTTTTGAAAGATTCCCATGGAACAAATGGAGAATTCGTGAAAAAAAAACTCCTGGAGGAATCATAAAAAATTCTTGGAGAACTTCTGCACTGAATGATTCCCGAAATATTAACTGAAGGGTTTCCACAAGGAACTTTTGAAAGAACTTCTAGAAAAACATTTGGTTAAATGCCAGGACGGCTTCCTGGAGCAACTTGTGGGGGTTGTTCAGAAGGAATCTCTGGAGGACAGAAACTGGAGATGGAGGATGGAAAATTCTTGGAGGGTACGCAAAAGGAAGTTCTGCAGGGATCCCTCAAAAAAGTCCTGAAGGTGATTCAGACAGAGCTCCAGGAGAATAAACTCTCGGAGATTTTCAGGAGGAACTCCTGTAAATTTGCACGATGATCCCTAGAAATAAATCCAGAAAGATTACCAAAATTATATTTTGAAGGATTCCCACAAGGGAATGGAGGATTTTCCGTATCAATTCCTGCGAAATTCCTACTACAAAGACCTGAAGATTGCTAATACGGAATTATTGGAAAATTTCGGTAGGTTCTCCTGAAGATTTCCATCTTGGATGATTTCCAAAAGGTACTTATAGAGGATTTCTGAATGGAACTCCAGGAGAATTCTTAAATAAAACACCTGGAGAAAACCTAGAATGATCTGCTATAGGATCTCTTTGTTTATTTTTTTATTTCCTTCTTGGGTACCCTGGTCACTGCGACCAGTTGTTTGATCTACACAAAAAAAGTCAGCGAAAAATCATGCACATAAAGGGAATGCTAGAGTTAGTGCATATTTACATGAGATGTCATGTAAAATTACGTTACGTTCGTGTAAATTTCCGCTAATAGTCGCGTTACCGGTTGGTGTCCATGATGGTTTACGCGATGGTTGGCGGAAATTTACACGATGGTAATGTAATTTAACATTATATCTCATGTAAAAGTGCACTGACTGTAGCATTCCCTTTATGTGTATGATTTCTCGCTGAATTTTAATTGCATATTTTTTTCTGTGTATTGTGACATAGGATCTCCATAATAATGGAAGCACCAAGCCCTTGCACAAGGGTGTGGTTTTGGGGGCTGTTTCGTCTGGGGCTAGGATTCTACGTTGTGTTGGATTGGAGGGGGGGGGGGACTCCAGGCGGCGACGAAGAACAAACGATTGGAAATTTAAACTATTTATTGCCATCGATCCAGGCAACACGCCTGATCGACGGGGAAACGAGGAAACTTATAGCTAGGTACAGAACACACAGTTGCCTTTTATAGGCAACACACAGTACGGAAAGAAATCTAATTACAATTAAATTCTATTGACACGCGCACCGCAGTGCGCTGGACGTCGATCGCACGCTGCCCATCGCGACGTTAGGCTGACGATGCGATCGATGGTTTGGAGACACAATAGGCAGTGCGAATGAATGGCACATTCGCACGCTGCTTGGATGCGGTGGAACAGCCGAGGTTTGCGCCACGATCGATGCGAGATACAACAGGGGCTAAACCTCTTCCATTGTCAATGTTCCATACACTAGGCTCCGGCTAGATTCTTTTGGAGAATTACCAAAAAGAACTAATTGAAAATTTTCCGAATTAGAGAGCTCCAAAATCAAACTTCTGGAGGATTTTCAGAATCAATTTTTATATGATACCCAAAAGGAAGTTCTGCTGGATTTACAGAACATATTTCTGGAGTTTTTCAGAAACATTTCTCGAGATTTTTATAAGGAAACCATGGAGGTTCCCCAGAAAGAACTCCTGTAAGTATCCCAAAAGAATCTTCTGAAAGGTTCTCAGACACAACTCCTAAGAAATTTCCAGAATGCAGTTCAGGAGGAACTTGTGAAAGATTATCAGAAGGAACCTCTGGAGGATTCAAAAACAAAATATTAGAAAGAAGTCCTTCAGTATTCCTGTAAAAAAGTCAAGGAAGTTTTTCAGAAAAAAAATCCAGAAAATGTTAAGAGGCAACGCCTTTCAGGGAAGATTTTCAGGAAGTACTTCTGAATGACTTTCGGGGAATTCTGAGAACGAATTGCTGGGAGTTTTGCAGAATGAACTCCTGTATTATGCTCTCAAGGGATGCTACAAGGAAAATACGGAGGATTTCCACAAAAAAAAAAAACACCTGGAAAATTTACAAAATGAACTGAAGAAGGGCGATATCGGAAAAGCATTCATTCAAAAACAATTTTGTTTGGGTGTTGTCTTGGATTTCCAGGATACTTTGGAACACGTACCTTTCGATTTAATATTGGAAGCTGCACGGATTGTCCTATTTATCTTTCAATAATTTCCAATTGGATTTACCAAATGCTCAAAAACCAACATCTCTTCTCAGAATTACGTCAAGCAGCGATTAGGAAATATAGTGTTTGTGGATGCCCCCATGCGTGAGTCTTGCAACCACTTTTGAGGAATCTCGTAGCAGAAACGTAATTGAGATAACTCAATGTGGTTTTCCTACTTATGATATTGTTCATTACAAGCCTCAACAGGCTGCTTCATTTGAATTAAAGTTTTAATGCAACTGCGTTTCTGAGTACTCGGTAAACATTTAATTAAGTGAAACTGACCTAAGGAGCCTGAATCTTCAGGATGTACTGTTGTTCTGAACCCATTGTGGCAAGTAGCTATAGGCTAACTTTACGCTTTATGCGTTTTCAGGGCGCTGTTTGAAACCGTTGTGGTACGCTTATGCGATTATGTCGATCCTATTCCCTTGCCTTCTCTTTCCCTATCCCATCCCTTATTCCTCCCTTCCCCGTTATCAGAAGGAACATATGGATAACTTTCAGAATCAATTCTTGAAGGATACTCAAAAGGAAGTCCTGCACCTCCAAGAACGTCCTGAAAGAGTTCCAGATTGAGCTCCAGGAGATGTTTCTGAAGGAACTTTTGGAGATTTTCAGAAGGAACTCCTGGAGATTTGTGTGAACAACGCATTCAATGATTCCCAGTGAAATCTTCTGTAGGACTTCCACAAGAAACTTCTGAAGGATTTCCAGGCAAAAATCCTTGGTTCTTTTAGAATGAACTGCAGGAGGAACTTGTGGATGATAGTCAGGGGGAGCTTCTGGAGGATTTTTTGAATCAATTCCCGGATGGATCCCAGAAGGAAGACGGATTCTTAGAAGAAACACCTGGAGGTTGCTTCTGAGGATTTTTTGGAAATTTTCAGTGGTTAATAAGTAAAAATTTACAAATTCAAAGATAAAAAATATCCAGAAGTTCGAGTAGATTTATAAAAGGAGGATTTATAAAAGGAGGATTTATAAAAGGAACGCCAGGAGAATTCTAAGAAGGGACGCCTGTAGTAAACTTCTGTATAAAGAACTCCTGGAGAATCTTCACAAGGCAAGCCTTTTAGACTCCCAAAAGGATCATCTAAAGAAATCTCACAAGGAACAAGAATGAGAGAGCTGCAAGAAATAACTTGAATTCCTGGAGGATACTCAGAATAGAGGAATTCCAAACGAAATTATAATAAAAGTTCAAGAAAATTTTAAGCAGAATTCCAAACGGAATTACAAGGCAAATAATAACGGAATTCAACCGAAATTTCAAGTGAAACACAAAGAGAATTCAGGGAGGCATTCCAAGGGAATTTCAGGATGGTTTCCGGTAGGAATTTCAAAGGAAATAAGGGAGAAATAGTGAAAGAATTCCTGGTGGAATTTCAAGAGAATTTCAAGAGGAATTTCAAGGGAATTCCAGGAGGAATTCCAAGGGAATTCCAGAAGGAGTTCCAATGTAATTCCAAAAGGAAATCCAAAAAAAAAAATACAGGAGGAATTCCAAGGGAATTGCAGGAGGAATACCAAGGGAATTCCAGAAGGAATTTCAAGGGAATTCCAGGAGGAACTCCAAGTTAATTCCAGGAGGAATTCCAGGAGGAATTCCAATGTAGTATCAGGAAGAATTCCAGAAAGAAATTTCAGGAGGAATTCCAAGGTGATTCCAGAAGGAATTCCAAGAAGGAATTTCAGGGGAATTGCAAAGGAATTCCAGGGAAGTTCCAGGAGGAAATCCAGGAGGAATTCCAGGGATATTCCAGGAAAATTCCAGGAGGTATACCAGTGGAATTCGAGGAGGAATTCCAGGAGGAATTCCAAGAGGAATTGCAGGAGGAATTCCAGGAGGAATTCCAGGAGGAATCCCAGGAGGAATTCTATGAGGAATTCCAGGAAGAATTTTATGAGGAATTCCAGGAGGAATCCCATGAGGACTTCCATGAGGAATTCCAGGAGGAAATCCGGGAAAAATTCCAGGAGGAATTCCCGAGAAATTCCAGGAGGAATTCCGGGAGAAATTCCAGGAGGAATTCCGGGAGAAATTCCAGGAGGAATTCCGGGAGAAATTCCAGGATAAATTCCTGGAGAAATTCCAGGAGGAATTCCAGGAGAAATTCCAGGAGGAATTCCGGGAGAAATTCCAGGAGGAATTCCATTAGAAATACCAGGAGGAATTCCGAGAGAAATTCCAGGAGGAATTCTGGGAGAAATTCCAGGAGGAATTCTGGGAAACATTCCAGGAGTACTTCCGAAAGAAATCCCTGGAGGAATTCCTGGAGGAATTCCTGGAGGAATGCCAGGTGGAATTCCTGGAAGAATTCCAGGAGGAATTCCTGGAGGAATTCCTGGAGGAATTCCAGGAGGAATTCCTGGAGGAATTCCAGGAGGAATTCCTGGAGGAATTCCAGGAGGAATTCCTGGAGGAATTCCTGGAGGAATTCCAGGAAAAATTCCTGGTGGAATTTCAGGAGGAATTCCTGGAGGAATTCACGGAAGAATTCCTAGAGGAATTTCTGATGGAATTCCTGGACGAATTACTGAAGGAATTCCTGGAAGAATTCCTGGAGGAATTTCTGGAAGAATTCCTGGAGGAATTCCAGGGGGGATTCTAGGAGGAATTCCTGGAGGAATTCCAGGAAGAATTCCAGGTGGAATTGTTACCTAAAAAAGAACTATTTAAAGTGAAACCGCATATTGTTTCAACCCGTTTGTAATTGTAGGCATTCAGGCGATTCATTTTTGTTCACGTCTTCGTCAAGCTCACACCTCCCAACAAACCAATTGAAGGAAAAACAACAATGGCGATGATGCAATGGTGTAGAACTGTGACTGACAGACAGGTGCTGCCATTTGGCGGTACTGGCTGCCTGGCGCAAATCCGGACGGAGCCGGGAAAACCAAACCCACCAGAACCAGAAAACCAGACAGAACATGCCGAGCTGCCTGCTCTCCGAAACGCAAAAGGCAAACTTGTTCGTCGTCGTAGGTTCGCCGTCATGCTAAATGGCCGGGACGAGTTCTTTATTTGCATAAAATTTGAAAACAATATGAAAATCAGTAGATTGTCTGCTCTCGCCTTGTCGTCGGCGCCACCGCCGCCGTCACAACCACAGCCGTATTCGTGGTCGTAGTTTTGCATGACGGAAAAACAAGCATCCTCCGCATCACACACAAATAGAAACGGGAAAGAATGTTGAGGATGCACTTTCGGGAGGCAGCCTGTTGGATGGGTGCCTAGAATACGCAGGATGCTTGGCAAATGACATAGTAATTGCCTTTCCATTCAAAATTGTAATGAAATGGAAATTGCAGTCTACAGAACAATTTAATTGCCAATTGGAATGTCAATTGAAATGCCCAATCAAATGGCAATTGAAATGGCAATTAAAATAGTAATGGAGATGGCAATTGAAATGGCAATCGAAATGGCAACTGAAATTGCAACTGAAATGGCAATTGAAATGGCAATCGAAATGGGAATTGAAATGGCAACTGAAATGGTAATTGAAATTGCAACTGAAATGGCAGACGAACTGAGAATTGAAGTGGCAATTGAAATGGCAATTGAAGTGGCAATTGAAATGGCAATCGAAATGGGCATTGAAGTGGCAAATGCAATGGCGTTTGCAATGACAATGGAAATGATAATTGAAATGGCAATTAAATTGGAATATGAAATGCTAATTGTAAAAATCAATAAATCCAAAGTGTAATTGAAGTGGCAATTGAAATGTCAATTAAAACAAATTGACTATTCAAAAAGCAATTAAATGGCAACCAATATAGGAGTGGATATAATTAAAATTGCCATGATGGTGACAATTTCACTACCAATGAAAGTTGCAACTGTTATGATACATTGAATTGGGAATTTAATTTGCAACTGAGAGGCAATTGCAGTAGTTGTCAAGTGGCGGTCGTATGTAGTAACACAATAGTAATAAAACAACACACAAGTCAATGGAAGCGCAATCAATTTCAAAAACTTTTTGCCCTCTCGAGAAGCTATTCTTTTTTTGTGCATTTGAACGCGAATCTCTTTGAAACACACTCAGGAGCTGACGAGAACAGAGCCCAGACGAAACGAACGAAATTGCATTCCTAATAGGAGCAACATTTCAGGATGAGCTGAACCAGCTGGTTACCATCGCATCATCGAAGGAACAACGGCGGAGTAGTAACAGGCAGGCTCTCGGCGGCGTCCATGACTCGCTCCGAACCAACCGACTGGTTTCGACTGACTGTTCGCCCAGGCAAACGATATTCAACTTTTGATTGCATTTCATGTTTTTTTTTTTTTTTTTTTTACCAATTCGTTTATTTTTTAAGGCTCAAATGTTTACTGAAAAACTCTACGGAGCCAACAGTCTAATGAAATTATAATTTCTAAAATTAACAACACCAGGGCTAATAAAAAGTTTTTCTGGCACATAACTTCTTCGGTCGAGAATGTTCTTTTGATCCCGATGTCGCAAATTGAGCCCGCCGTTGACTTGCTTGTTGCTTGCTCACTGCTTCGGTGATCGCTTTGGCCACTTCGTGTAACGTTGCAATGCCTTCTTGTCTCCGTTTTTCCTTTTCTTGATCGGCGCTCTTCGATTCGTCCACTTCCACTTCCGACATATCCGTTTCCTGCTCGACAATATCCTCCTCCAGTACTTCAATGATATCCTCCTCCGACAAAACAGTCGATACCTGCTCCGCCGCTGGCACCACTTGTCCGGAAACAGCTGCAGCGTAAGATGCAGGTTGTGATTTTTGCTGCTTTTTCATTTCCACGTAGCTCCTTGGTTGACGTTGGGGACATGAATCCTTCTTATGACCTACCGCTTTGCATAAAAAGCATGTATCTTGAAGTCCGTCGTGATAGATTCGTCCTTTACGACCTCTGATGGTGATTTCCGAAGGGATATCTTTTTCAACGTCCATATATATACCTCTCACGCCGGTGTACATATGGGGTAGGCCGAGGTGAGCAGAAAATTTCTCCCGCACCATTTGTTTTACCTTTCCATACTCCCCGAGCGCGAGCGATATTGTTTCGTCCGTCAATTCCGGTGGCAGGTCAAACAAACGTATATATTGTACGTTGCTACCCGCCTCTACCATCCGCACCGCTACCGTTTTTCCGCTGCTGTATTGAAACACTCTTGGTTCCGTGTTGTTCTTCATCGACTCCCTCATGGCCTCGAGCGAGGTGAACTTTATGAAGATCGAACGATCGTGCGCCGTTCGATATGCGGTTTCCATAGTTTGCAGATCGGTGTCCAGTTGTTTTACAAAACTTGCGATCTCCGTCCATGTGGGTCGCGGATTACCCATTGGAAATCTGAACTGAACAGTGTTCACAATATCATCCATTCCGCAGTTGGATTCAGTTCCGAGTTTCGTCGCAAACAATACACACTAGCGAGCGAGCGAGCCACAGTATGACTACCTACACAATACAAGCTAGTGGAATCAAAATCGCCGCGGTGCAAGAGCACATTTGCGTTCGTCTGATCTTGACAAAGGCAGAAGCAAAACTGAGCATTTCATGTTTTTCCTCATACCAAGTGCGCTAGACTTTGGGTGATGGGTTGAGGGGGCCTGCTGACTGTGCTCACTCAAGTGAAAACGCACAGAATCAATTTTGAGAGATTTTTCTTCCGCGAGGTTTCCATTTGTTTGAATTCTTCTGGGAGGGAAAGGCACATTTCTCATGGAATCTTTTTTATTTTCGGGGTTTTTAGATTGGCGTAAGCTACTTAAAAGGAAGTAAACTACGTGTGCGGTGAAGCTTTCTCTTGACAGGCGGGGGCGTAGCTAAGAACATAATTTCAGGAGAATTTTGAAATAAACAATTGTTTTCGTTCATTAGAAATACAGAGGACCCAAAATAAAATGAAGATGGAAGGAAAATGAAAATAAAACTTATAGCAAATCTAATAACTGTCATGAAAATAGCTACAAAAATGTTCAGTCGAAATTGCAGTTGCAATGGCATTGAACTGGCAATTGAAATTGTAGGTGAAATAGTGATTGAAATGACAATAAAAATGGCAACTGAAATAGTTATTGAAATTGCAATTGGAATGACAATTGGAATGGCATTGGAATGTCAATTGAAATGACAATTGAAATAAATGGCAATTCAAATGGAATTGGCAATTGAAATGACAATTGAAACGGCAATTTAAATGGCAATTGAAATGGAACTGGCAATTAAAATGGGTATTGAAATTGCAATTGAAATGGCGATTGAAATGACAATTGTAATAAATGGCAATTTTAACGACAATTGAAATGGAAATGACAATTGACATCGCAATTGAAATGGCAATTGAAATGGCAAGTGAAATGGCTATTTAAATGGCTATTTAAATGGCAATTTTAATGGCAACTGAAATGGCTATTTAAATGGCAATTGGAATGTCAATGGAAATAAAAATTCAAATGGCAATTGAAATGGCTATTTAAATGACAATTGAAATGAAAATTGCTATGACGATTGAAATCGCAATTTAAATGGCAATTGAAATGACAATTGAAATGGAAATGACAATTGAAGTGTCCATTGAAATGGCAATTGAAATAGAAATGGCAATTGAAATGACAATTGAAATGGCAATTTAAATGGCAATTGAAATGGAACTGGCAATTAAAATGGGTATTGAAATTGCAATTGAAATGGCGATTGAAATGACAATTGTAATAAATGATAATTTTAATGACAATTGAAATGGAAATGATAATTGAAATCGCAATTGAAATGGCAATTCAAATGGCTATTGAAATCACAATTGAAATGGCAATTGAAATGGCAATTGAAATGGCAAGTGAAATGGCTAATTAAATGGCAATTGAAATGTCAATGGAAATGAAAATTCAAATGGCAATTGAAATGGAAATGACAATTGAAATGAAAATTGCTATGACAATTGAAATCGCAATTTAAATGGCAACTGAAATGACTTCGAATGAGTGTAATCTGATTACACTCATTCGAAGAGGGTATTCTGCTTAGAAGGTTCGAAAAGTCGGTACAAGAATTGAAATGACAATTGAAATGGAAATGACAATTGAAGTGTCCATTGAAATGGCAATTGAAACAGAAATGGCAATTGAAATAACAATTGAAATGGCAATTAAAATGACAATTGAAATGGCAATTTAAATGGCAATTGAAATGGAACTGGCAATTAAAATGGGTATTGAAATTGCAATTGAAATGGCGATTGAAATGACAATTGAAATGAATGGCAAATTAAATGACAATTGAATTGGAAATGACAATTGAAATCGCAATTGAAATGGCAATTCAAATGGCTATTGAAATCACAATTGAAATGGCAATTGAAATGGCAATTGAAATGGCTTTTTAAATGACTATTTAAATGTCAATTTAAATGGCAACTGAAATGGTTATTTAAATGTTAATTGAAATGGCAATGGAAATGAAAATTGAAATGGCAATTTAAATGACAATTGAAATGGAAATGACAATTGAAATGTCCATTGAAATGGCAATTGAAATTACTATTTGAATGGCAATTGAAATAGAAATGGCAATTGAAATGACAATTGAAATGGAAATGACAATTGAAATGTTAATTGAAATGGTAATTGAAATGACAATTTGAATGGCAATTGAAATACAAATGGCAATTGAAATGGAAATAGCAATTAAAATGGCAATTGAAATAGCAACTGAAATGGTAATGGCAATTGAAATAACAATTGAAATGGAAATGGAAATTGAAATGGAAATGGCAATTGAAATGGCAATTGAAATGACAATTGAAATGAAAATTGAAATACCATTGAAATCTCAATTCAAATGGCAATTGAAAAGAAAATGAAATAGTAATTGAAATAACAATTCAAATGGTAATTGGCAATTCAAATTGTTTGCAACTGATATGGCAATGGGAATTTCCGTTGAAATGGTAAATCAAATTGAAGTAACCATCCAAATGGCAACTGGAATGACAATTGGAGTGACAATTGTAAGTGAAATAGATATTGGAATGGCAGTTTGAATGGCAATATTGAATAGCCGTAGAATTGTCCTGTTCAGTATTCGACTAAAACCCTTACAACGCTCATGTCCTCCATCGTAAGTGCTTGCCCTGACTGATCGTCTTCTTTTTCCGATACACTCCTCCAGAACGCCAAAGAAGTGCGCCCAATCGGAAACACCAAAGACAAAGAAATACGCGAATTTTCCCAGATAAGACAGTTTGCTATTATTCGTTATACGTCTTACTCCTAAGCTCCAAGGCGAAGGCGTTGCCACTTTTCCCTGGAGCACTCTTCTCGAAAATGGAAATCGAATGGCAATGATTTCACTCTCCACTGTCAGTCGACTCTCGTGTCCTGTCCCTTGACCCCCGGTGCTGTCGCTGACAGAGCACCCAGAAATATACGTTCGCTACGTGAGAGCATCAGGCAGTCAGCGGCCGAAGCCGGGGTCTCGCCCGCCTGGAAGTCAGATGGAAATGGCAAACACAAACTATTGCATCGCCTCGAGTGATGGCAAATGTCAGACTCACCATCGGCACCCTCTCAAGTTTCCATTTTCCGATGGTGGTCGTCAGAGCTGATATCAAAATTCGTGTGCGATTCTGCCAGAAGAACCTGAACCCACAAGAAGTCAGTGGATGCAGCATTTCTTTGAATCGCATAATGTAGATATCGAAGCTCGGTTCTTCTTTTCTGGAGGACTTTCTGTGTGCAAGAATGTGTGGGAAGTGCCTTCGGCGGTTGGCGGTTGGGAAGACAAATTTGAAAGTTTGTGAAATTGATTGAGAATTTCTGTTTTCGTTCTCGAATGGGTTTCCCAGACCCCGATCGCAGTGGATCAGCTGGTTTCTATCCTGTAGAGGGAATGAAGATTTTTTCAATTTTCGAATCATTTATTTACATTCGATTTACGATACGATTGGTACGGTTGATTTTTCAGCTGGAGATGTAGCATAAATTTCATTCTGACGGAGTTTCGACGAAATTTTGCCGGGTTCACAGATTGAAACAATGGGGTAGTTGATTTTGTCGATAGACCATTTCCAGTGTCATCGAAAGTCCCTAACGAGTTGTGACCTGAGTTCGAGTGGGATTCGCCATGAGAACTGCTGTCTTTCGTACGACCAAGTGCTCAGGTTACAAGTGGATGAGTCGTCTGTGCTGTTTTTGACGCTGGCTGATGGAACACACTGGTGTATCGACTTGGTTTTTCACGTCAAAAATGTAAGCACATTAGAGAGGAGTAAAATGACCTTTCGGGTTCAAGTTTATTTTCATAAACCTATTTTCTTCACTACTCTGGCAAGTAAACTTGTGTCGCAGCCATTTTCCAATCGCAGATGCAGTGGTTGTTATGGCCTGCAGTGGGCGAGCGATTGCATCATCGTTTGCCACTTCTTCTCCACACTGGCTTTGATTCTGTAGTGGCAAGCCCATTATCACTCAGTACATACACATCGAAGATCCTCAGTACTTATGCATTGAGGATTTCTGTTAGTCTATGAAATACCAAAAATTTCTCAAAGAAATTTGCTTATCCTTTTAGAATGTCTTGTGTTGATTTTTAAAGAACCCCTTTGAAAATTATTTTTGGAATTTTTCAGTTTTTTTCTTGCGAATTCCCTCGGTATTTTCTAGAAAGTTTCATCGTTGAATGATTTCCGAAGTTTCTGGCAAAGATTTCTTTGAACATTCCTTCGATAATTGTATTAGAAATCGCTCGAACATTTGTTTGTTAATTAAAAAGTTATTTTTGAACAATGTTTGGGTTTTTCTTTTGGATTTTCATCAGAAATTTTTACTGTTAATTATTTCAGAATTGCTGCTACAATTATTTCAAGAATTTCTTAGGCAATTTTTGGTTTTATTTCCTTCAATTGCTGGTTTGGAAGTCCTTCGATAAATTATTTTTAAATTTATTTCCGGAATCTTTTTCGACATACTTTTATCTCTTTCTTCGAAAATTTCTATGGGGATCTCTTACGCGTTTTATTGGAAATTTATTGAAACATTTTTTCTGAAACTCCATCGACGATTTTCACAGGAAATTTCTTCCGTAATACCTTCTGGATTTGTCCGTCGCTTCGTGAACTGCTTTGGAAGACTCTTAGAGGTTTTCTCCACAAAATTCCTCCAGTAATTCCTTAACAAATTTGACCAGGAAATTTTTCACAAAAATCTTCGAAGATTCCCTTTGAGCACTCATGTAGGTTTTTCTTTGGAGATTCCTGCAGTTTTATTCTACAAATACTCTACGCCCAAGGAAGTGATGGTAATTCCCTTTTACGAAGAAGTCCTTGGGCCAACCGGGAATCGAACTCATCGCCCACAGCATGGTCATGGACCCACGCCTTTACAGCTGTGGCTATAAGCTTCTCAGTACTTAAATATTAAAGGTTTCTGCGGGATTACAAATAATAAAAAATAAAGAAGTTCGCATATCCTTCATATTTTTTTTGTGTGGATTCTTTGAGAAACCCTTTGGCAGTGATTTAAAAAATTTCTCATTTTTTTTCTATGGATTCTCTCGAAGGTTTGTTCGAAAATTCCATCATTGAGTTATTGTCGATATTTCTCAGTAAAATTGACACAGAGATTCCATCAGAAATTCCGCTGAGTATTCCTCTATGTATTTTCACAGAAACTCTTCCAGGATTTCCTCCAAGCATACCTCTATGAATTTCTCTATGGATTTATCAAGGAGTTCATTAAAAAATGTTAAGGATTTTTGTTTGGGGATTTCTCCAGGATTTTTTTTTTTTTCAACAATATCTCAAGAGGTTTTGTTAGGAATACCTAACCGGGAGTTTCCAGTTATTCTTTCCGTAACATCCTCAAAAAATCCATCTATGGATTCTTAAAATATTCCTTTTTTCTGAAATTCATTCAGAAATTTATTTAGAATTTTCTGCAGATTTTTTTTTAAATTGCTCCTGAAATTTCTTCAGCGCTACTTTAGAGACTTCTTGAATATTACTAGAATTACTTCAGAAATTTCGGCAGGGATTTCTTTAAAAGTTGTTCCAGCAGTTCCTTCAGGAATTGCTGAAGCGGTTCCTTCAGAGATTTCTCCAGAAATTCATCCTTGGAAATGTACACGTGTAGGATCGCTGGCATCGGGGAATCTTGACTAACTAGCTCTGATTCTACCATGACAGCACTAGAAATAGTTTATCACACATTTTGTCAAGTGGGTCTAATATGGGTGCTCCACAAAATAATTTATTGATATAAAGTGCTGCACGAGTCAAAAGGGAAAACCCCTGCATTATAATTCATCATGATACAAACTGCAAGTATTAAACTGATTGAAAATTACAAATTTTATCATTAAAAAAATGTACATAAAATCGAAGTATATAAAATCGAAGGTCTATATAATCGAGGGTCCACTAAATCGAGGTATACCTGTACTTCGTTGATTTTCCGGAATTCCCTCAGCAATTCTATCAGGGATTTCTCATGCATTTTCAAGGAAATACCTGCAACAAAAATATTCCTTCAGTAAATTGCTTAGAGTATTAATTTGGCAAATCCTTCTGAATTTCTTGCGTATTTTTTTCGTTTAATTGGTAATTTGTTTTAAAATTCATTCGTTAATTCATTGGAGATTTTTTTTTGTTAATTTCCATGGTAAATTCTAACGATTCACACACGAATAGAAATGGGAAAGAATGGGAAAGCGATTTTTTTGGTAATAAAATTGATCATTTTTTCTTTCACTTAAGTAAAAAAATGCTTTTCAAATTGATTTGGTAACTCTTTTGGTTTTCCTTTGCGAACATTTCATATTTTGCGGCATACAGAAATAATTTTAGGAATCTTTTAATATTTTATTTTTATTTTTTACGTATTTTTTTTTAATTTGCTTTTCCTTCTTCTTTTGCGAATTCGTTCAGACTTTTCACATACATTTTTTTGATGTTTTTTTTTCGATAGCTTTTGAAATTCCTTCAGCAATGTTTTTCTCTTTAAGTTCTTCGGGAATCTCTCCAGAAGTTCCACAATCAGTCTTCTTCAACTTTCTTCAGGAGTTTCTCCAGACGCATAACCGAAAATTTCCAAAGAAATCATCAATGAGTTCCCCTGAGCATTCCTGTGAAAGTTCTTATGGAGATTCCTTCAGTAGTTTTTCTAAAAAATCCTTCGGGGGTTTTTAGCATTCTTCGAGAATTTTCTATATGATTTTTTTAGGAGTTTCATCGAGAAAGTCATCCAAAAGATCTTTGCAGACGTCTTGTGAGTATTCTTTAGTTTGTTTGTCATTTTTCCAGTTTTCCGTGAATTTCTTCATGAATCGTTCTGCAGGTTTCTCCAGAAGTTCTTACAAAAATTCCTCCAAGAGTAGCTCCGAATTCCTTCGAGACAGAACCCCAAGAAAGTTCTCCTGGAATTACTTCGTGAACTCATTGAGTTGCTCTGCGTACTCCTCCAAACATTCTATAATGAGTTTCTGAGAGCATACCTATGGCAGTTCGTCTTGAAATATCAACAGAAGTTTTTCCAAGAAAAATCTTAAGGTTTTTCAAGAATTTTCTTCGAAAAATCTTCCAAGATTTTGTTTCCGAGAAATTCCTACAAGAATCCTTTAATGTGCCCTTCCGAGTATCGCTACAAGAGTTGGTTGGGTTCGATTTTCCCCAAATAGTAGTTTCTCAATCTTCGGGAATCTTTCCAGTGATTTCTCAAGCAGTTTTTCCCGAAACTTTTTCAAGAGTGTCTCCGAATTTCGAGAATTCTTTCAAAAGTTTCAAATTAAATTTCCCCTAAGAGTTGCATTGTGCATTCTTTGAGCTCCTCAGCGTATACCTACAAGCAGAAAGAAATAAGGTGATTATACGAGCCACCTCTAAAAGTTCCACCTGAAATGTCTCTAGGAATTCTTACGAAATTCCATCGCGATAATTTTCGTTAATTATTTGAGAATTCGCTCGAAGATTTTCTACCGGAGATTCCTTTGGGCATTTTACCGAGAATCGCACCAGAAGATCAACAAAATAATTCTTTATTGAGTTTCTATAAGAGTTCTGTTGAGAGATCCAATGATTTTTTTTTTCGAATTGAAGATTTGCAAGAATTGGTAATGAATCCTGACTAAATAATTTAAAAAATCTTAACCTATGGTATTTTTCTAAAGTTCCTATAAACATTTTTTTGAAATGTCCCACCAGAAACCTCTTCAAGAATTTCACCGAGACATTCTTCTTACAGTTCTTTTAAATATTCTTGAGAGTATTCTTTCAAGAGTTTCTTGGGGTAGTATCATTCAAGGTGGTTATTTGAAGACTTGTCCAGTTAGGGAGATACGGGATTTTCTTTACTCCCAAAAAATCCATCAAGAGTGCTTCCAAGTTTTTTCGAGAAGGAATTTCAAGCAATTATTTCCTTAGTCATTCCTTGAGTTCCTCTGCATGTTTCTTCAAGCAAACTACAAAAAGTTTCTGCGAGCATACCTCAGACAGTTCCTTTTGAAATATTTCTGTGTGATCTTCCAAAACTTCCTTTGAGATTTATTTAGGAAATCCTTCGAAAATTCTTTCGAAAATTACTTCTGGAATTTGACCGTGAAATTCAACAACGAGTGCTCAAGGTGCTCTTCCAAGTACATATTGCTTCAAGAGTTCCTGTTCAATCTGCCCAAATAGCTTCTTTGGAGAATCCTGTAATATTTGCTCGAAAAATTTCATCAGGAAGAGATTTCTATAGAAGTTCCTCAAATTTTTTCAAGAGTCCCTCCAAACTCCTTCGAGTATTCTTTCATAAACTCCACGATACATTTTTCCTGGAGTTACTCCGTGCATTCCTGGAGTTCCTCCACGTATTCTAAATAATGGAGTTTATGTGAGCACAACTTAAGGAGTTCTTCCTGAAATGTTTCCAGGAACTCTTCCAAAGTTCCTTCAAGATTTCATAAGTTCCTTTGAGAAATGTTCCAAGATTTTCTTCCTGAAATTGCTTCAAAGAGAATCTTATCAGGAGATCCATATGAAATTCTTTATGGAGTTTCTACGAGAGCTCCGTTAGGAGTTTCTACGAAATTTCTTTTTTTTTTAAGAATTCTACAAATTTCTTTCATAATTCTTTACTTTGAGAATGCTTACGGCGGTTGTTATTATTTATTATTTTATTATTATTTTTTTTAAATTTCCGTCGATTACTCATTTGGAAGTTCCTTCGAAAAAAAAAACCATTTCAAATTTTCTTCAGAAATTTCTTCGATATACGTTTTTTTAATCCTTCGCAGGAATCCGTCATAAAGAAATTAAAGGAGTACCTCTGAACATTGCTGTAAGAGTATTGCCGAGATTCCTGCAGTAGTTTTTCCAAAAATTCCTCGGAGATTTTTTTTTTAGATTTCAATTTCTCGAAAACTGTCTTAAAGAATTTCACTGCGAAATTTTTCAAACAGATTCTTGAGGTATCTCTCTAAGTGATTAATTATTCACTCTTCCCAGTAGTTCTTCCGGAAATTTCTTAATGAATCATTCTGGAGATTTCTCCAGGAGTTCTTCTGAAAATAGCTCCAAAAGTGCTCCAAAAGTTCTCCTAATTATTTCGAGAGAGAATTTTGGAAAATTTCTCCTGGAGCAAATCCTCGAATTCCTTTAAATAATTTATAAGGAGTGCGAGCATATCTTTAGAAGTTCCTCCTGAAATGTCTACAGGAGTTTTTTCAAAAAATCTTTAGGAATCACTCCAAGATTTTCTACCGGAAATTCGCCTTGAATATCACCAGGAGATCCACATGAAAATTTTATTGAAGTTTCTACAAGATTTCTGCAAGCAATTTTAAAGAAGTTTCATTTGATTGTTTCGCCAGGAATTCTCCGAGAAGCACCTTTTAGAATTCTTTCAGGAGTTTCCCATAAAATTCTGTCCAGAGTATTTTCAGAGTTTCTTCGGGATTGCATTTGCGACAGAAGTACCATACAACACTGTTAGTGTACTAAGAATCTAAATCACAATATGAAGTGGGCTTTTCAGATTTGAAAGGATTCGTACAAAATCCATTAAGACAAAATATTTCAATAAACATGTCATCTTCGGGGGAACATTTATAGGATTTTAATGTGATTCCAAATCAGGCCCGTGCACAGAAAAGGCGACAAAGGAGGGGTTTTCCCGTATTTTGGCCTAAGGCGGAGGGGCGCCTAGCGAGGAATTTTTGAAAGGCCTCTTGGGGAAATTTCCTGAAAAACCATCCGAACCCAACTAACAATCGGCAACTGCAAACAAGCATGCATGCTGAATTGTTGCTTTATAATAGTAATTATAGCCGAACTAAAATTATGCTGTACACATTACTGTACAAATGCTATTTCAATTGAAAAAGTAGCCAATGTTCAATTTTTCGTATTGGTATTAATAATGATAAATAAAAACACTTGTCAAGCGTTTAATAAGATTTTTATTCGAGTTCATGTAAAAATTAGCACATGTGTCTGTACAATGTGTACTGTACAAGTCAAATAAGCGCTTTCGTTTCATCATACTTCGACTCAGAGTACATGATGAAAAAACACGTGTTTTTTACTTAACAACAGCTGAATTAATTTGTTGTTCAGTCGTTAACCATAATGTCTATGCTAATTCACCACTGCTGAATAGAAGTCGAAGTCTGATCATTATTAAACCACGGGAAGTTTATGTTTTGATTTAAACGGTACAAGTCATCATCTCTAGGAAGAGGCAGATAGGAAGACATGCGGCTGGCAATCGACGGGTCTCGAGTTCGAATCTGGATTTACGTAAACTTATGTGTAGTTATCAATTCTCAATATTTGTTCACTGCAATAAGTTCCAATCAAAAACCCTCGTGGAAATTGAAAAATGTTGCATTTTATTTATTTTAAATCATTTTTGCTAAAGCTGAATAACAGCTTTACTATATAGTTGTAAAACGATTTAACAACAAACAGTTCAGTTGGTACACAACACTATGCCTTACAGTTTCTCCAAATTTGTGTGAACAAAACCCGAACAAAGGTTCAGCCTGAAAATTATTCATATGTTATTCAGCATCATGCTGAATCAATTCGTCGTAAAGGTGCTTGTAAAATGAGTGATTGTTAGTTGGGAATTCTCGAAGGAAGGCACGGCAGGAAATGTTCTATAAAGATTCCCGAGAGCCGTTTAGGATGGGTTCTCCAGGGATATTTTGGTAGAACCTAGTGTCACGAGACCTATACAGTCACGACAGAAAACCTAGAAAAACCACTGCAGGAGATCCTAGGATAAGTACTGAAAAATCTCCTGCATGAATTATCAGAGGAACTCGAATAAAATTCCCAGAGGACACCTTTAAAAGTTCCAGTTTTAACTCCAGGAGAATTTCTCATAGGAACTATTCTAGAAATATCCGAATGAACTCCTTATACATTTTCTTTTCGATGAACTTCTGGAGAATTTTTTGGGAGATTTTCAGGGGAAACTCGATGAATTTCTTAAAATGAATCCTGTAGAAACTTCTTCAAGGCTCCAGGAGGACTGAGTAATCCTCGTAGAAACTTATGAAGCAATTTCTGAATAAACTCGTTATTGATTTCCTTTTCGAGGAACTGCTGGAGATATTTTGAGGACATTTTTTGCGGGAATTTCCGAATAAACTACCGAAAGAAAATTCTGGAGAAACTTCTGGTGGGCCACTTGGGAAAATCTCCGAAGGAACCTTCCTGATTTTTTTTTTCAGAGGATCTTCGACTGTCGCGAAAAAAAACCTTTGAATATGCACCGCCAGAGCTCGGAAATGTTTCGGGTGAAGCCCGTTGAAGATTTTCCAGCAAATATTCTGGAGCTTCTGATAAACTTGGTCTTCAAAGAACTCACTTTGAAACTCCTAGAGGTATTTTAAATAGAATTCCATAAGCAACTGCAAGGAACGGGGTAGGTTTTTTTTTAATCCAATGGAAATTCCCAGAAGAACTCCCACAAGATTTTCCGAAGAAGCTTCTACAAAAGATCACGAAGGAACTGCTAAAAATTTCATGGAGGGAATTTTGGAATAGTTCACGAATCTATTTACTCATGAACTTACTGAGAGGATTCTGAAGAAACTCCTGGAAGAATTTCAAACGGAAATTCTTGAAATATTCATAATATAATTGTTTAAAGAATTGGTAAATTGATTCCTACAGAAATCTCCGAAAACATTATAAAATGGAATAATTTCTGGAGCCACTCCTGGAAAAACTCTTTCTCTCGAGAGAAACTGTCGAAAGAATTCCCAAGGAATTCTTTGAGGAACTTCTGGAAAACTCTTGAAAAGATTGCGAAACACGCTGAAGAACTCCCGAAAGAACTTTCGGATGGAAAAATTCCCTCATAAAGTTTCTGATCAAATTTATCTGGGGAAGTGCTGGGCAAATCTCGTAGAAAGTTCTGGTAACATTCCTATCCAAAGTAATTGCTAGAAATAAATTTAACAAAAACGTACAGGATTTTTTGGAAGAATTCTGGTTATTTTTATGGAAGAATTTGCGGAGAAACAATAAAAAAGAATCCCTACAGAACTAGTGGCAGAATTTTCGAAGAAACTTGCAGAAGAATTCTCGAATGAATATCTGGAAGGCATCACGAAGTAAAATCTAAGAAAATTCTCGAAGACTCTTCTGAATTCCTAACAGACTTTCTAGGAACTCCCGTCGGAATACCTAGAGTAGTTACCGCTGGAAGGGACTCATGGAGGAGGAGGTGGAGCTCCTAGAAGAAATTCCGGTGGAAAATCTGAAGGCAACGTTGCCAACTATCCAGATTTATCCAGCCTGTTGAGGTCTCATTTTACAAAAATCTGAAAGATCCAGACATTTTTTTTCTAGAATTTGTAATGTTTTGCCCGGAATTTGCAAGGTTTTTCACAAGATCCAGACTTTTCCAAATCGTACAGACTTTTTCTTGAAAATTGACCTGGCCCCTAATTAGAGGAACTTTCAGAAGAATTCTCGGTGAACTCCTAGGCAAATCCTGCGTAAAACCCTTCATGAAATGCACCGTGGATTTCCAGAATTTCCCAGTGTAATTTCTAGAGGCATTCCAGGTAGAACATCCCGAACAAATTGGATTCGTCTCCGGAAGTTACCAGTGAAACTTCTGAAAAATTTTAGGTGAAACTACTGGAAGAAAACCTATGAAAACTCGTAGAAGAATTCGCAGTGGAACTGCTCGACAAATTTGCGATTAAACTTCTAGTTGAACTTACTTGGAAACTTCTCAAGGAATCCACGTTGGAGCTCCCACCAAGAATCACTACTGGAAATCCTATAAAAATTTCCTGCGGAACTGCTGGAAGACTTCCTGGTGAAACTTCTGAAGGGATTCCAATTGGCTCTTATGGAAGATATCCTGCTGGAACTTTGGAGAAATAACTTGGAAGGATGTTGCGAGGAACTCATAGAGAAAATTCCTGTGGAATTTCTAGAAAAAATCTCGACAGAGCTGCTTGAAGATTTCCCGGCCTTTGCAGTGCAATTTTATGCAAAATTCCTGGAGTTCATAGGACAAGATTTCCCAGCGAATCTTCTGGATTTTTTTGGCGGAGCTTTTTGACAAAATCCCGGTAGACACGCTACAATAATAAATTGTGAAACTCCTGAAGGAATCTCTGGCGAAACATTTTCAAAAGGAATTCCAATTGTGTTTCCTAATAATTTTAAATTTTGGCCAAGAACTCAGAGCAGTCACTTCCAAGTGCGACGTCAACGTCTTGGAGGCACTTACCATGAAGATAGGAGACCATTTACTCCTGAACCCAGAGAATACACACATGCACTTCACAACTTTATACGACGACGACTACGAGCTAGCAACAACATCGTCGGGGATCGATGTTGGGCGAAATGGACCTCCCAAGGTTTTCTCGTCGTAAGGAGTTTTCCCAGCAAGAGCGTAAGCGACATACGGGCGGAATATAAATAGGAAAATAGTTTCCATCAGCTACATTTCACATGGTTTTATTTATTTTCTTTTCGTTTAACATTCACCCACTGATCTTTCCGGTCCGGGGCTGGACATCAGTAAAGTTTCTTGATATTTACGTTAGGTACCGACTCGCTCGTCGAGTCGAGAGCAAGTGCCAGACCCAGTAGAACCGAAGCCAGATGGAGCTGAAGCGCACTTGCTGATGGGCCAAGCTGTCTGCTTTTTTGCTTCTTCCTAAACTCCTTTGTAGTCTCCATGCCATGCATACCAAAGTGGAGGCAGACTCACTCTTTCTCTCTGTCTTCCACGACAGCGCATTGTTCCTCCCAGACCCCAGCATCAACAAAAGTACTTACCGATAACATTTCCACCAATCTACTTCCTTTTTCCTGTTCCCGGTGGTGATTGTGGATTGTGATGGCCCATCTTCCCAGCTTCTTTTGTAATTGTAAATCCCGGAGAAAAACCTGCTTCGATATGCATCACTTCTCGACCGGTCGGTCGACCATCGCACACAGGACGACATTGTGGAACGAGATGGATTAGATTTGCTTCAACTACCGGAGAGCTTTACCATCAATTGGAGAATTCAATTCCTTGTTCTGGCGTACTTTGTGGGAGCTGGGATCTTGGCCAACAACGATTGGAAGCATCAGTAGGTTGTGGAGCTAGGACGTCTATTTCTTTCGCTTTCATTGAGCTTCTGTGTGGACTTGGGTAAAATGTGATGCAGAGAAAGTATGGAAAGTGACTGCTTTTCTGTGCAGGTCAGGAAAGAAAGCTTTCCACATTTTTTAGCTTTATTCTCCTCATTAGTTTTACAATAATCTTTGTGTAAACTTGGATACGATGCTAGAGAGTTTTTCAGGTGGAATTCCTGGAGGAATTTCTAGTAGAATCCCTGAAAGAATTCCTGGTAGAATTCTTGGTGAATCTAATGGTGGAATTCCTGGACGAATCTCCGGAGGAATTCCTGCCGGTATTTCCGAAGTAATTCTTGGAGGAATCTCCGGAGGAATTCCTGGAAGAGTCCCCGCCCATGCAACAAACATGTCATATAAAAGATACGGCAGCGCAAGTTTTGGTTGAATAAAAGTTAATTTGACGTAATTATAACTGTGTTAAAATAACGTCAGAATAACTTCTACACAACCAAAACCTGCGCTGTCGTAACTCTTATATTACATTCGTGTTACTTGGGCGGAGGAATTCCTGGAGAAATCCCCGGAGGAATTCCTAAAAAAAAATCCTGGAAGAATCCCCGGAGAAATTCCTGCAGCAATCCTCCAAGTGGAATTCCTGCAGCAATCTCCCTAGTGGGAATTCTGAAGGAATTCCTTGTGGAATTCCTCCAGAAATTCCTGGTGGAATTCCTGTAGGAATCCCGGAGGAATTGCTGGAGAAATCTTCGGAGGAATTCCTGGTGGAATTCCTGGAGGAATCTCCGGAAGAATTCTTAGAGGAATCCCCGCAGAAAATCCTTAAAGAATCCCCGGAGAAATTCCTGGAGGAATCCTCGGAGCAATTCCTGGAAAAATCCCCGGAGGAATCCCCAGAGGAATTCCTGGAGTAATCTTCCTGGTGGAACTCCTGAAGCAATCCCTCTGGTGGAATTCCTGGTGGAATTCCTGGAGGAACTTCTGGTGGAATTCCTGGTGGAATTCTTGGTGGAACTCATGGTGGCATTCCTGGTGAAATTCCTGAAGAAATTCCTGGAGGAATGCCTGGTGGAATTCCTGGAGGAATTCCTGGTGGAATTCTTGGAGGAATTCTTGGTTGAATTCCTGGAGGTATTCATGGTGGAATTCCTGGAGGAGTACCTGTTGGAATTCCTGGAGGAATTCCTAGTGGAATTCCTGGTGGAATTCCTGGTGGAAATCCTGGAAAAAATCCTGGTGGAATTTTTGGTGGAATTCCTGGTGGAATTCCTGGTGGAATTTCCGGTGGAATTCCTGGTGGAATTCCTGGTGTAATTCTTGGTGGAATTCCTGGTCGAGTTCCTGGTGGAATTCCTAGTGGAATTCCTAGAGGAATTCCTGGTGAAATTCCTGGAGGAATTCCTGGTGAAATTCCTGGAGGAATTCCTGGTGGATTTCCTGGTGGAATTCCTGGTGGATTTCCTGGAGGAATTCCTGGTGGATTTCCTGGAGGAATTCCTGGTGGAATTCCTGGAGGAATTCCTGGTGGAATTCCTGGAGGAATTCCTGGTGGAATTCCTGGAGGAATTCCTGGTGGAATTCCAGGAGGAATTTCTGGTGGAATTCCTGGTGGAATTCCTGGAGGAATTCCTGGTGGAATTCCTGGAGAAAATCCTGGTGGAATTCGTGGAGGAATTCCTGGGTGAATTCCTGGAGGAATTCCTGGTCGAGTTCCTGGTGGAATTCCTAGAGGAATTCCTGGTGAAATTCCTGGAGGAATTCCTGGTGAAATTCGTGGAAGAATTCCTGGTGGATTTCCTGGTGGAATTCCTGGAGGAAATCCTGGTGGAATTCCCGGAGGAAATCCTGGTGGAATTCCTTGAGAAATTCCTGGAGGAATTCCTTGAAGAATTCCTGGAGAAATTCCTTGAGGAATTCCTGGAGAAATTCCTGGTGGAATTCCTGGAGAAATTCCTGGTGGAATTCCTGGAGAAATTCCTGGTGGAATTCCTGGAGAAATTCCTGGTGGAATTCCTGGAGAAATTCCTGGTGGAATTCCTGGAGAAATTCCTGGTGGAATTCCTGGAGAAATTCCTGGTGGAATTCCTGGAGGAATTCCTGGTGGAATTCCTGGAGGAATTCCTGGTGGAATTCCTGGTGGAATTCCTGGAGGAATTTCTGGAGGAATTCCTGGTGGAATTCCTGGAGGAATTCCTGGTGGAATTCCTGGAGGAATTCCTGGTGGAATTCCTGGAGGAATTCCTGGTGGAATTCCTGGAGGAATTCCTGGTGAAATTCCTGGAGGAATTCCTGGTGGAATTCCTGGAGGAATTTCTGGTGGAATTCCTGGAGGAATTCCTGGTGGAATTCCTGGAGGAATTCCTGGTGGAATTCCTGGAGGAATTCCTGGTGGAATTCCTGGAGGAATTCCTGGTGGAATTCCTGGAGGAATTCCTGGTGGAATTCCTGGAGGAATTCCTGGTGGAATTCCTGGAGGAATTCCTGGTGGAATTCCTGGAGGAATTCCTGGTGGAATTCCTGGAGGAATTCCTGGTGGAATTCCTGGAAGAATTCCTGGTGGAATTCCTGGAAGAATTCCTGGTGGAATTCCTGGAGGAATTCCTGGAGGAATTCCTGGAGGAATTCCTGGAGGAATTCCTGGAGGAACTCCTGGAGGAATTCCTGGAGGAATTCCTGGAGGAATTCCTGGAGGAATTCCTGGAGGAATTCCTGGAGGAATTCCTGGAGGAATTCCTGGAGGAATTCCTGGAGGAATTCCTGGAGGAATTCCTGGAGGAATTCCTGGAGGAATTCCTGGAGGAATTCCTGGAGGAATTCCTGGAGGAATTCCTGGAGGAATTCCTGGTGGAATTCCCGAAGGAATTCCTGGTGGAATTCCTGAAGGAATTCCTGGTGGAATTCCTGGAGGAATTCCTGGTGGAAATCCTGGAGGAATTCCTGGTGGAAATCCTGGAGGAATTCCTGGTGGAAATCCTGGAGGAATTCCTGGTGGAATTCCTGGAGGAATTCCTGGTGGAATTCCTGGAGGAATTCCTGGAAGAATTCCTGGAGGAATTCCTGGAGGAATTCCTGGTGGAATTCCTGGAGGAATTCCTGGAGGAATTCCTGGAGGAATTCCTGGAGGAATTCCTGGAGGAATTCCTGGAGGAATTCCTGGAGGAATTCCTGGAGGAATTCCTGGAGGAATTCCTGGAGGAATTCCTGGAGGAATTCCTGGAGGAATTCCTGGAGGAATTCCTGGAGGAATTCCTGGAGGAATTCCTGGAGAAATTCCTGGAGGAATTCCTGGTGGAATTCCTGGAGGAATTCCTGGTGGAATTCCTGGAGGAATTCCTGGTGGAAATCCTGGTGGAATTCCTGGAGGAATTCCTGGTGGAATTCCTGGAGGAATTCCTGGTGGAATTCCTGGAGGAATTCCTGGTGGAATTCCTGGAGGAATTCCTGGTGGAATTCCTGGAGGAATTCCTGGTGGAATTCCTGGAGGAATTCCTGGTGGAATTCCTGGAGGAATTCCTGGTGGAATTCCTGGAGGAATTCCTGGTGGAATTCCTGGAGGAATTCCTGGTGGAATTCCTGGAGGAATTCCTGGTGGAATTCCTGGAGGAATTCCTGGTGGAATTCCTGGAGGAATTCCTGGTGGAATTCCTGGAGGAATTCCTGGTGGAATTCCTGGAGGAATTCCTGGTGGAATTCCTGGAGGAATTCCTGGTGGAATTCCTGGAGGAATTCCTGGTGGAATTCCTGGAGGAATTCCTGGTGGAATTCCTGGAGGAATCCCTGGTGGAATTCCTGGAGGAATTCCTGGTGGAATTCCTGGAGGAATTCCTGGTGGAATTCCTGGAGGAATTCCTGGTGGAATTCCTGGAGGAATTCCTAGTGGAATTCCTGGAGGAATTCCTGGTGGAATTCCTGGAGGAATTCCTGGTGGAATTCCTGGAGGAATTCCTGATGGAATTTCTGGAGGAATTCCTGGTGGAATTCCTGGAGGAATTCCTGGTGGAATTCCTGGAGGAATTCCTGGTGGAATTCCTGGAGGAATTCCTGGTGGAATTCCTGGAGGAATCCCTGGTGGAATTCCTGGAGGAATTCCTGGTGGAATTCCTGGAGGAATTCCTGGTGGAATTCCTGGAGGAATTCCTGGTGGAATTCCTGGAGGAATTCCTGGTGGAATTCCTGGTGGAATTCCTGGAGGAATTCCTGGTGGAATTCCTGGAGGAATTCCTGGTGGAATTCCTGAAGGAATTCCTGGTGGAGTTCCTGGAGGTATTCCTGGTGGAATTCCTGAAGGAATTCCTGGTGGAATTCCTGGAGGTATTCCTGGTGGAATTCCTGGAGGAATTCCTGGTGGAATTCCTGGTGGAATTCCTGGAGGAATTCCTGGTGGAATTTCTGGAAGAATTCCTGGTGGAATTCCTGGAGGAATTCCTGGTGGAATTCCTGGAGGAATGCCTGGTGGATTTCCTGGAGGAATTCCTGGTGGACTTCCTGGAGGAATTCCTCGTGGAATTCCTGGAGGAATTCCTGGAGGAATTCCTGGAGGAATTCCTGGAGGAATTCCTGGAGGAATTCCTGGAGGAATTCCTGGAGGAATTCCTAGTGGAATTACTGGAGGAATTCCTAGTGGAATTCCTGGAGGAATTCCTAGAGGAATTCCTGGAGGAATTCCTAGTGGAATTCCTGGAGGAATTCCTAGTGGAATTCCTGGAGGAATTCCTAGTGGAATTCCTGGAGGAATTCCTAGTGGAATACCTGGTGGAATTCCTGGAGGAATTCCTGGTGGAATTCCTGGAGGAATTCCTGGTGGAATTCCTGGAGGAATTCCTGGTGGAATTCCTGGAGGAATTCCTAGTGGAATTCCTGGAGGAATTCCTGGTGGAATTCCTGGAGGAAGTCCTGGTGGAATTCCTGGTAGAATTCCTGGTAGAATTCCTGAAGGAATTCCTGGTGAAATTTCTGGAGGAATTCCTGGTGGCATTCCTGGTGGAATTCCTGGCGGAATTCCTGGTGGTATTCCTGGAGGAATTCCTGGTGGAATTCCTGGAGGAATTTCTGGTGGAATGGGACCGACAAGTCATTCCAATCCTTTTTGCAATCACTTCAAAGTGGCTCTAGGTTTCTTCGGACCCAACTTATTCATGAGAGGGTTAAGAGATCCCAAGAGTTGCCTTGAGTTTAGAACAACGAATCTACGACCACGTTTTATTTACGAATTAGAAGCAGTCAGTGTTAGCAAATAGGCCACCAAATACGTTCATTACCTCTCTGCTCCTAAAGGTTACTGGTCTCACTAATGATGGATGTCAAATTTGGAAGCCAAATGTACCTGAAATGAAAATAAAATGAAAATGAAATGTGGTTATTCTGTAATTAATTTTTATTATAAGCTATTCTATGTTCAGTTTATACGTATAAAAAGCTGTCCCACAAATGATGCAGAGTGAGAAGTGCGCAATATGGGTGGAGTGGGAAGTTTGAGAAAGTTGTGCGGAGAACTTGTACAGTGCCAAGTGATAAAAGAGGAGTTTGGCATGATTAGTGAAGAGTGAATTTTGATACATACTTTAGAATTTAGCAGTGAATGAAGAACAGTATAAATCGAGAAGTGTAGATTCGTAAAGAGTGTGAATTAGTGAGAAATGTGAGACAACGAAGACCGAGGAATGGACAGTAGGCAGCGATTTCAAAATATTTAGCAGTGAAAAGTGAGGAATGTGAAGTGAGGAGTGAGCAATGAAGAGTGAGGAATGAGAAGTGAGTAGTGAGAAATTAGCTGTGAAAAGTGAAAAACAGGCAGTGCGGATTGAACAGTAGGGAGAGTGAAGCAGAGAGATTTGAGATGTGAATAGTGAGTACTGAGCAATAGAGAATGGGGAGTGAACTGTAAGGACTATGCAGTGAAGGATTTAAAAGTGAAAAGTGAGGAATGAGGAGTGAGTAATGATAAGTGAGCAGTGGAGAGTGATGTGAGAAATGAATGGAAGTGAGGAGTGAGAATTAAGTAGTATAAAGTGGGAAGTTAGCAGTGAAAAAAAAGAATTGAAAAAGCAATGAAAATTGTGAAGCAGTGATAATTAATTAGATGTGAGAAATGATCTGTGAAAAGTGAGAAGTGAACGATTGGTAAGTATTGATTGGTAAGTGAAAAGTAAAATATGAGGATTGTGATGAAACGTGGAGTGAGAACTGAGGTATGAAGAGTGAGAAATGAGGAGTTGGCAGCTGTGGGCAAAGGAGAATGCATACAAATATGAATCAGTCTGGTGCGATTAGTGTGAATCAATTAAGAGTGAAAAGTGAGCAGTAAGGAATCGATGAGTAAGCTATACACAGTGAGAAATGACAAAAGAAAAATGGAGATCTAGGAGTGCGAAACATTGAAAGAAAAAATAAAAGGGTAAATTAACAATCAGTAATTCATATTGCACGGGTTTTAAATGGATTTTCAAAAACCAGAAGCCGCCATCTTGTATTTCAAAATGGCATCGATTTTTGTGGAGGAGGAATCAAGGATGAAAATTAAAACACGTTTATCTCAGTTTGCTGTTTTGAAACATGGTACAAGTATGCTGCGCACGACAGGAAAGCTTTGTTAACATTTTGTTGTCGATAATCGATAAACATAATCCCATTAATGAACAAGTATTCCTTTTTTTCAAAACTCTTATGTATCTTTACACCATTTGATTGAAAAAGTATTTCTTTGAAATTATTCCATCGATGCCTAAAAGCTCCAACGGCAAACCATTTCCGGCTCACATGGCATCCGCTCGCCGATGACATGTATAAACATGTCATAAATCATACCACTTATTTTTTCCTCCAATCATGTGTCTACCCATCTGTCAGACTGTCTGTGATTTACCCACCGCCGTGCTTCGTTTTCGGCAAACGTTTTTCCTCGGCACGTTTCTCGGCAAACATCCACCGCTGCCACCATCAAAGCCGCTTCCGCGGTGTCAGTGTAAGACATGACATAAACAGAGATTGATGGCAGGTTGAAATTGCACCACCAAAGGCACCACAATTCGCTGGTATCGCGCACTCAGCGACAAACACATATCGCTGAGTGGAGTGGGTGGCCCCATCTCCCTCCAGGCAAATGCATTACCTTCCGATGATACAAGAAGCTTCAGTTCCGCAAGGCATATTGATTCCCAATCGGAAAAAGAAAGTGTACTCTTCGGGTTTGGAATGTGGAATTTTCAGCACTCGAGAACGCCCTTCTTTCGTTGTTTGTATTCAATTTAGAATGTCATTCCGCAGAACAATCATTAGATCGTAACGTACCGGTGGTAATTGGCCATAAAATGACAATCAATCACCGGCGAGCGAGTGACGGTTTCAATTTATTTCGCAAATTTCAATGCTAGACCGGCGGGGATGATAAACATCGTGCAGTCAGTAGAGTCCTCTAAAATTTGAGCCGAAACTTTCTCCATTATTTAAACATGTATCTACCGCGACACAGTCAGTGGTGGGTAGGCACAAAAGCTCCAAACCCGGACATCCGGAAACAATAATTCTTCTTTATGGCATGTGCCTGCCCTCTATTTCATTGATGGCGGCGGCGTTCCCCCCCCCCCCCCCCCACTCACTGGGTTGTTAAATTAATATGATCGCATTTTTATGGGTCCTCACAGCTGAAAATCTCTCATTGTTATTTCTGGGGAGGGCTATAGTAGTGCTTGAATTTCATTGCTCTAGGAATCACGGATGAGATTTGATCGTGGGTCATGC
Source organism: Aedes albopictus (assembly GCF_035046485.1). Classification (NCBI taxonomy): domain Eukaryota; kingdom Metazoa; phylum Arthropoda; class Insecta; order Diptera; family Culicidae; genus Aedes; species Aedes albopictus. The sequence continues at coordinate 331,723,545 of NC_085138.1, forward strand.
TCAGGCTTTATTGTTCCGTCATTAATCTTTCAATTTTGAATAGAACTTCAGAATATCCGGAAAATTCCGGTTTCCTTGCACACGTTGTGAAACACTGTAGGTTAGAATGGGCCCGTACAGGCAATGCGATACATGTATTCAGCAATACCATGCTGAGGGTGACGGATTCGATTCTCAATCTCGAAAATTTTCTTCAAGAATTCCATTAGTAATTCCTCTTAAAAATACTCAAAAATTATTTTAAGAAAATTTTGCATGAATTTCATTAGAAATCCCTTTGGAATTGCTTCAGAAATTCTTCGGAATTCTCGAAGGATTCATTAAGATAACCATTCATCGATTTCTTCCGAAATTCTGTATTGATAACTTTAGAAAGTTCTCCAGAGATTTCTTAAGCAATGCTTCAGTGATTTTTTTAAAAAGCCTTTCATGAAAACTTTAAGAAATTTTAACAAGGACTTCTTCTGAGATCTCTCCGAGAATTCACTGAAGAATAATTCCAGAGATTTCTTGAGGAAATCCATATTAACCCTAAAAGGGATACCTGGGGTCCATTGGACCCCAGGTGCCTTTAAGAGCTCGTCTTTGCTGGAACACACTCAGCGAGGTGACGAAACTGAGGCCATGAAGGTATCCCTTTTAGGGTTAAACATCATATGCGATTGTGTGTTGACTGCAAGCCTGTGAACAAAGGGGGGTAGTTACACCCCCCCCCCCTTAACGAATTCATACACTAGGCGCCCCCCCCCCCCCACCTTTTGCTGAAATTGAAAAAAAAACCCTCCCTTGGCGCCACGGGCCTGGTTGACTAAACAGTGAGAGTTGGTAGTGGGGAATGATCAGTGAAAAGTAATAAGTGAACTGTAAGGAATGTGAAGACAAAAGTGAAGTGTGACGATTGTGATGAAGTACGGAGTGAGAAATGAGGAATGAAAAGTAAGCAGTGAAGACTTAGGAATGAGGAGTGAATGAGAAAAAAAAAACAGGAGTGACCATTAAAAAGAGAATGCATACAAAACTGAAAGGATTGAGAAGAAGAAGTGAGCAGTAAAGAATCAGAAGTGAGTAGTAAGAGTGAGGAATGCAAAATGAAAAATAAGGGAGGAGTGCGAAACATTAACCCTCTAATACCCAATCCCGCCTTTAGACGGGGTTCAGTTTGAGCATTTTTGTAATTTTTGTTTCGTGGAAAATCACTTTTTTTATATTTTTGGCTCATATTTAGGACTGTTCTGTATATCTCAAAATGGTTTTTGGTGTATTTTAAAGCGTATTTACATTTTTTGAAAATCATTGAAAAATTGATGTTTTAGTCACCTTTTAGAAGTCATGGTTTATTTTGTATTGAATCGCTACAATTAACATATTTTAAATTTTTCCCAAATCATTCTATCCTTGTTTAATAGTTTAAGGGAATCGAATACACTCTAAAATTATTTTCCTCAAAATTACACGGAAAATAAAATTTACTGTGAAAAAAATTTAAAATAATAATATTTCAACAATAATCATAAAATCTCAAAATGTTTTCATCCCAAAAAATCCGTTCCCCCAATTGGCTTCCAGGAAAAATATAAAGGTGTGGGGATGTTCAAAAATAAAAATTAGAAAAATCAAAAACTGAAATTCACGAAATCGAGAATTAAAGAGAATCATCGTCCAAAACATGTTTAAATCGATTTTAGATGACGAAAAATGATATTTAGATCAAAATCAAAAATTTGGGTATTAGAGGGTTAAGGAGGTAAGAAGAAATTGAAATTCTATAAATTATACTTCCTAAACATACTCAAAAGCTAATTTAGAATATCATAGCTCATTTTTTAAAATCTTGCAGGATTGCTTCAGAAATTTCTCCATGAATTTCATCAGAAATCCATGAAACGTTGCACCACAAATTCTTCAGCAAATTCTCGAAAGATTCTTCTAGAAAACTATTCACAGATTTCTTTTGAAATCCTCGCTTGATTTCTTTAGAAAACCCTCCAGAGGTTTTTTTTTAGAAATTCTTGCTTTCACAACATGTTTTCGAAACTCTTCAAATTCACGATTTCTTCTCAAGTTCCCTAAAAATTCATCCAGGAACTAGTTACTAAAAATCTAAGCACCTTTTTTATCAGTATTCCTTCCAAAATTATTCCATGGATTCCTTTGGAAAATTTTCTACTGATTCCTTCGGGGAGTTCTCAAGATAATTAATTATTAAATCATCTATGCTTGCTACTAAAATTCCTCCAGAGTTCCAAGAGTTTCATTAGAAATTGCTCCATGGATTGTTTTCAAAAATTTCTCCTGAGATTCCTTCAGAAAAATCTTTCAGCAAAGGCTTTTAAAAAAATCAGACGTTCTAATTTTCCCAGAATTTGCTCGCTCCATTGATTTTTTTTCAGAGAATACTCCTGAGATTTTTTCGGAAAATTCTTCGTGCGACGTCTTAAAAAAACAAAATGTCTAATCTTCTTCAGAAATTTTGCAAACACTTTCTTTAGAATATCTTCCAAAATTTCCTTCAAAATCTGTTGTTAGGATTTTTAATGCAATTTTAAAGGATAACCATCCAGAGAATTATTACAAAATGGCCAAGTTTCGTTAACATATTCTCTGAGTAATTACTTCAGAAGTTTCTAAAGAGATTCCTTTGTAAAATCTTCTACAGATTCCTTTCAAAAAATCCTCCAGGGAATCTTACGAAAGTTTCTCCCATGCTTAAGAATTTTTCAGGATTGTTTTGGTAATTCAATAATTCCTCTATGAATTCTCTTTGAAATTTCTTCAGTTATTTTTTTTTTCAGGAATATCTCCAGGAACATTTTCAGTATTTTAAGTTTTTCTTTAGGATTTTCAACAAAGTATTTGGTGCCGAGATGAACCATCCCTGGGCTGAAAATCTCGTTAATAAAGATAATAATAAAAAACAAAGTATTTCTTCAAAAGTTCTTTCGTGTATCAAATATAAAATTCTGAAGAAATTTCTTCAGACATTCCTGCAGAAAGGTTTTTTCTGAAATTGCTCCTATGAATCTGTCAGAAAAATCTCCTGGGATTGCATCGAAGATTTTTTCAGCAGTTCTTTCAAAACTTGCACAAAAAATACTGTAGGATTATTTAATTTTTTGATTTTCTAGAGGAATTCTTAAAAACTCCAGAAGACATCAATTCATCGCAGAAAAAAATCTGGAAATCCAAAAAACGAATTTCTAAAGTAATCTCTGTAGCAGGGTATGAAAAACGGATCACGCCTTCAGAGCTACGTCAGAAATTTAATCAAAACCTCCATTAGGAAGTTTTACATGTATTCCTCTTGAAACTTCCTTCAGGGATTCTTTGAATAACTCCTCCAAAGATTCCTTCCAAAATTTCTACAGGTATTTCTTCAAGAATACCACTAGGGACTCTTTAAATGTGGATTGAGGATTTGTTTAGGAGTTTTTGCAAGGGTTTTCTTTGAATATTCTTCGATGATTTTTTCCCATAAAATTTACATTTAAAAATTCTGCGCAAGTTCCTTCAGGAATTCATTTAAAAATTCCTTGAAGAATTCCTACAGAAATTCTTAGAAAGGTCCTTTTTGAAATTGCTCCTGTGAATCGGTCAGAAATGTCTCCTGGTATTCCTTCAAAGAGTTGCCAGATTTTTTTTTTTTCAAAAGCTCTTCCAGAATGTGCGCTGAATTGCTGAAGATTTTCTTGATTTTTTTTTATTTTCTTAAAGAATCTCTTCATAACTCTTTAGAATTGTGCATAAGAATGCAGTATTGGCATAAGTTAAAATACACAATAATAAAAATTTCAAAAAATCTTCATGATTCTCCAGAAGAAATCAGCAGGGATTCATAAAAAAAACTTGGAAAGTTTTTGGAAGAATCCTGGAGGAATTCTGGAAATAATTCCAAGCATTTTTCCTTGAGAAATTTCTGAATAAATTTTCGGGGAAAATTTCTCGAGGAACGTGTAGAGCAGTTTTTCCAGAATTTGCTCACAAAATTGCTGAATATTTTTTTTATTATCTAAAAGAATCACTTAATGATTCCCCAGAAGATATCTGCAGAAGTTCCTAGAAAAATTCTTGAATTTTTTTTTGAAGATTTCTGAAGGAATTCTGGAAATAATTCCAAACATTCCTCCTTGAGGAATTTTCGAAGAAATTTCTGGGAAAATTTCTCGAGGAACTTGTAGAGTAGTTTCCGAGGAAATCCCAGAAGAGATTTCTTACGGTGTACACCCTTGAGGAGTTTCTAAAGAAATCCTTAGTAGAATTTCTTATGCAATCTCTAAAAGAACTCCTGGAACTCTTCAGGAGAAATGCTTTGAAGAATATCTTGCACAGTTTTTCAAAATATGAGAGGACGTCCTGCTGATTTTTTTTGAAAACCAATTTCCCGAAGGAATTCTTCAAGGCATCAGTGAGGAAATTTCTGAAGGAAATGATTTTTCTTCCAGATAATTCTAGAACTATCTCCTAGAGTAGTTCTAAGGAGCTGTGGAGAAACTCTTGAAGGATGTTCGAAGAAACGTTCGAAAAAAATCCTGAAGGAAGGTCTGAATGCATCCAAAAAGGAATTTATGGGAGCAGACCTGGTGTGATGGTTAAAGCGCATGCCTATCACGCCGAGGACCTGGGATCGAATCCCACTCCCGACAAACTCACAAAATGTGAGTTCTTCCTTCGGAAGGGATGTACAGCGTGGGTCCCGAAATGAACTAGCCCAGGGCTAAAAATCTCGTTAATACAGATAAAAAAAGGAATTTATGAAGCAGTCCTAGGAGTTGAGTAACTTTTGGAGGAATTTCTGGAGGAACTTCAAGAAAAATTTCTAGAGAATTTTCAAGAAGGACTTCTGGAGTAATGCCGAGAAATAATTCGTGAAAATTTTTTAAAATAAATGCTTGAGGAACTCTCTGGAGTAATTCGTGATAGAGGAATACACGAAAGAACATGTGGAGGAATTACAACAAGAATTCTTATAGAATTCCTGGAATAAAATCAAAAGTATCCACAAGAAAATACTTACAAGAATCTCTGAAGAAATCTGCGAAGGATCTGCAGAAATCTCTGGAGGATTTTTTGCGAGAATTTCCAGATGTAATCCCAGAAGAAACTGTCCAGAATTTTCTGCTGAAACGACATTTTATTAGGGATTCTGTGGAGAAATCCCTGCAGGGTTTACTTTGGAAACCCTTATAGGAATTCCAACAACAACTTCTCAAGAAATTTTTTTTAGTAATTCTTGATGAAATCACTAAGAAAAAATGATGGAGAAAATTTTACTGGAACCCCTGAAAGCATTTCTTAAGAAATTTAGTACAAATTTCTGAAGATTTTTTTTTTAATTCCCTGATAGAAATCCTGAAGGAATATCTGGAGAAATTCCTGAAGGAACCCGAGGACTTGTTCCAAATTTCATTAGAAACTCCCGAAGAAATTCGCAATTCTACGATTAGTTTACAAAGCAAAACATGGATTTTAAGTCTGTGTACATTTTCAAGTACGTTCTTTGATTCTGAAGCCCACCTTCAGATTTTGATCGGCAACGTGAAAGAAAATTCTCGAAGGATTCATTTAGAACACCATTCATTGATTTCTTCAAAAACCTCTTGGGTTCTTTAGAAAATTCTCCAAAGATTTCTTCGGAAATTCCCAAACTGATTCGTTTAGAAAGTTTTCCATGAAATTTTTAAGAAATTATGCCAGGGATTCCTGTTAGAATCTCTTAACAATCCTTTCAAAAAATCTCCATGGATTCTTTCAGAAAATCCTCCACTGATTTAATCAGGAAATTTTTCAGGGATTCTTCAATAAAATCTTTGTAGCATTCCTTCAGAATTTCCTCCAGAGTTGCATGCGTTTTCCAAAAACTTCTTTTCTTCAAAAACCCAAAAGTTTGGAATTCTTTCAGAAATTTCATAGAAAAAACAAAACTTTTAGAGTATCCTTGAAAGATTCCTTCGAAAATTCTGTTATAGATTCCTTAAAATAATCAATAAGGCATTGCTTAAGATAATGTTCTAGAGATTTACATAAAAATCGCCAAATTTACCTTTACAAATTCTTCCTGTTAATACTCCAAACATTTCTTTAGAGATTTCTTCATAAAATCTTCTTTGGTAGACTTCCAAAATTGCACATTGGATATTTTCGGAAATTACTCTAGGAATTCATCAATGAAAGACTTCAAAGATTATTAAAAAAAACTTCCATAGACTCTTTAAAGTTTTTTTTTATAGAAGTTTGGCATATATAAAGGAATTTTTACAGAAATCTCTGAAGAAATTTGCGAAGGAACTCCTGCAGAAATCTCTGCAGGAATTCCTGATAGAATGTCCAGATGTAATCCTGCAAGAAACTGTCAAGATATTTCTGACAGAATGACATTTTTTTAGGAATTCTCTGGGGAGCCCGTAGAAAAATTTCACTTGAATCCCTGAAGGAATTTCTTAAGATATTTCTTAAAAAGCCTAAAAAATACTTGGAAGAATACTTGAAGAAATTCCTGAGGGAAGCCGTGGACTAGTTCCAAATTTATTGAGAAACTCCTGAAGAAATCCAAAACTTTACGACAAATTTACAAAGCAATACAAGGGCAGCAGGTCTGTCCATGTTTTCAAAAATCTTCTTTGATTCTCAAGTTAATCGCCATATTTTGACCGGCATCCTGGAAGAGTTATTGACAAGTGAATGACAGTCAATTCCTTTTGAATTAAGAGGTGTATCAAATCAGTGTGTATTTTTTTAGTACATAGCATTGGAATTTCAAAAACTCATAACTATACAAAAGTTTGTTGGAAAGCAATTATTTAAATAGAACTTAATTCAATACATTTAATTATTTCATTCGAATTCCTTAGTACCTAAAAAGTTGAAATTGTTATTGTTTCCATTTTAGAACACCATAAGTTATAAATAAAAGCAGGGAAAAAAAACTACTTCGTCATAAATATGAGCTAATTCCCGCCATGTCGCACGGAAAATATCCAATAATGACAGATATTTCAACTAAGCTTTGCCATTGGCTTATCAGATGGACGCGAGCAGATATAGACTGTCAATAACCAGCCCCTAGAGCACTGGAAACCGAATAACTACGCAAATTTCCACATTTCAATTTAACTGCACTTACGAGTTGACAATTTTTATTGTTTTGCGTACGACGAAGGCAACTATACCAAAAAAGCAGCAGCTAGCCGAATTGTTCTTCATCATCGTTCAATTGTCGCTTCACAATAAAAGTTCAGTAGCACTTTATAGTTGGGTTTCACTGCTGCAGAATGCAGCAAAACTGTTAAATTAATCACTTTTTTCCCGTCGGTAAAATGTAAACAACAAGTTGCTTTCGTCAAGGGAGAATGCAAGCAAATGTGTGCGTAAATTTTCTGCATACGAAACATCGCATTTCACAACCACAGGAAAGGTTGATTGAAATATTTTGGTATTTATTCCAAAGGTATATCCATCTCAATTTCGAATTTTCTGCTCAATCGTACGTTGGCTAGACGAAAACAGGCTCAATGGCTCAATGAGATGGCTAGACGAAAACAGAATTCGAAGGATACATAATCAATCTTATTATTCGAAGGAAATTGTAGTACTTTTACTACTTGTAAGTAACATGTAATATGAAAACTTCTTTATAAATTGGAAAATGGAATTAATTTGACCATGAAGCGTTAGGCAAGGTGCAATAATTAATTTGATTGTTTTTGTCTTTGCTTAGACAGACGGGAATTAGATAAAAATCCTATCAGATACGCCACTCTAGCGAAGTGTCCGTTTTGCGTTTCTGCTCAGCTCCTATTAATCCCAACACCTTACTAGGGTTATTTCTAACATCTGCTCCTTATCGATTGCTCTACATTGACTTCATCCCACAATTTATAACAAACAATAAGACAACGAACTGAACTCTCTCCACCCACACAGTTTTCCCACTTATTAATCACATAATAAATAGGATTCATTAAACGACGTCTATCGACTTCCCGGAAGACCATCCCATCCTTGGCAATTGTGCGAATCCGTCTTGCTGCTTATCGCTCGTTCCTACTGTTTCGGAGTAGCTAGTAGCCGGTTAAGCCCAGACCAACAAAAGATTAAAACTTTTGGTCCCCGTTTTTCCCCTCCCGAAGCACAATAGGTTGTTGTTAGACTCCTGGCGGCGCAAACACGAAAAGCAAGGTTGACAAATTACCGGCTTAGGCGGGACCGAAGCCTTCTCTTAGGCCATTCCACATAAACACGCTGCTGCCATGGAACAACCAACCAACAACGGGATATCGTCTTCATCACTCCTTATAGTGTGGTGTTTACATGTGCCAACTTAATTCGCCTCAGCTCTGCCGACTGGATCCCCGGCCGAGTTGGTTGGGTAGTGCCAGGAAGAATCATAGCAAGGATTAAAATTTAAATACTACTCTACGACTACAACCGATTTGGTAGGTTTGCCGTTGTTCGTCGGCACACACAACGAACGGAACGGAACAAAAAGCAAACACACTCGACTTCCACCAACAAAGCGGATGACGGGATGCTACCCGAATTATGGATCCATGTTCGTTCATGTACTAGTTGGAAGCAAGTAGGCCACCCAAAACGGAGGAACTTTCCCAACCAGGCCGCCCGGAAAAGAACCATGTTCGAATGAGACTGTGTGTGATGTAAACAAAAATTAATATCCTGTCAGAAGATTTAACCTCTCCCATTAGGCGCAGGATAGGACCCCGAAGTCATAGAAGACCAGACACCGGCGCCAGCGTTCACTTGGTCTTCTTAGATTCTGTCGGTCGGTCCATCAAACATTCAGCCATCAGTTCTAAGCCCTCAGGGGAAATAAATTGAGGGATTTGTCGGTAGCTGAACTTCAGGTTGAGCTATGGGTGGGTGGGTGTGTTCGTGGGCGGGGACCGGTAGAGAATGGGCACTGTCGAAACGAAAAGCTCTTGGCAGCAGCCGTCGTCATCGGGTCGGGTGAAAGGGATTTCGGTAGAACCTTTTATTGGAAGGGATGCCATCATTGTGGAATTTGTTGATTTGCTGGCACGAAACAAATCACAGTCTAGTCTAGTCTAGTCTAGTCTAGTCTAGTCTAGTCTAGTCTAGTCTAGTCTAGTCTAGTCTAGTCTAGTCTAGTCTAGTCTAGTCTAGTCTAGTCTAGTCTAGTCTAGTCTAGTCTAGTCTAGTCTAGTCTAGTCTAGTCTAGTCTAGTCTAGTCTAGTCTAGTCTAGTCTAGTCTAGTCTAGTCTAGTCTAGTCTAGTCTAGTCTAGTCTAGTCTAGTCTAGTCTAGTCTAGTCTAGTCTAGTCTAGTCTAGTCTAGTCTAGTCTAGTCTAGTCTAGTCTAGTCTAGTCTAGTCTAGTCTAGTCTAGTCTAGTCTAGTCTAGTCTAGTCTAGTCTAGTCTAGTCTAGTCTAGTCTAGTCTAGTCTAGTCTAGTCTAGTCTAGTCTAGTCTAGTCTAGTCTAGTCTAGTCTAGTCTAGTCTAGTCTAGTCTAGTCTAGTCTAGTCTAGTCTAGTCTAGTCTAGTCTAGTCTAGTCTAGTCTAGTCTAGTCTAGTCTAGTCTAGTCTAGTCTAGTCTAGTCTAGTCTAGTCTAGTCTAGTCTAGTCTAGTCTAGTCTAGTCTAGTCTAGTCTAGTCTAGTCTAGTCTAGTCTAGTCTAGTCTAGTCTAGTCTAGTCTAGTCTAGTCTAGTCTAGTCTAGTCTAGTCTAGTCTAGTCTAGTCTAGTCTAGTCTAGTCTAGTCTAGTCTAGTCTAGTCTAGTCTAGTCTAGTCTAGTCTAGTCTAGTCTAGTCTAGTCTAGTCTAGTCTAGTCTAGTCTAGTCTAGTCTAGTCTAGTCTAGTCTAGTCTAGTCTAGTCTAGTCTAGTCTAGTCTAGTCTAGTCTAGTCTAGTCTAGTCTAGTCTAGTCTAGTCTAGTCTAGTCTAGTCTAGTCTAGTCTAGTCTAGTCTAGTCTAGTCTAGTCTAGTCTAGTCTAGTCTAGTCTAGTCTAGTCTAGTCTAGTCTAGTCTAGTCTAGTCTAGTCTAGTCTAGTCTAGTCTAGTCTAGTCTAGTCTAGTCTAGTCTAGTCTAGTCTAGTCTAGTCTAGTCTAGTCTAGTCTAGTCTAGTCTAGTCTAGTCTAGTCTAGTCTAGTCTAGTCTAGTCTAGTCTAGTCTAGTCTAGTCTAGTCTAGTCTAGTCTAGTCTAGGGCTTGCTGTAGCGGTCTTGCATGCTGACCAGTGCGTAGTCCGTGTCTGTTGGTTCGGTATTGGCGACTTTGATTGTGGCTGGCAACTCTGTCAAACAACACAAAAAGCTCCACCATGCCCTACAGAAAAATATGCCCAATCTGGCAAACACAATTTCTGGGCACAGTCATTCAAGAGGATAGAACTCTGTCTCTGGTAGCTTAGAGCAAAGCGTCGTTTGTCTATCTCTTCCGCCGTCGCCACCGTTCCCGTCGTATTGTGTCTGACTGATGTCCGTCTATCCGTTTGTTTCCGTATGAGTGTGTGTGTCTGTCGGTACATAATTCGGAAACAGTTGCCAAACAAGAGTTCAACACAAAAGCCTGAATGCCTTGTGGGGATGTTTGAACGTGTGTATGTGCGACCATTGTTGTTGTTATTTTTTTTTTGTTGGGGAAAGCAGTGGGTCCTTTCTCTGAACGCCCAAACCGGTGTCTTTTGCGATTGAAGGACGGAAAAGAAAGCCTGCCTACCGACCTAAATGAACGTCCGCCGCCTATCGCACTTGAACAGAGCCCGTCTAGGTAGGTACGTGTACGGTGACGACGGTGCCGTGTCTGAACGGTCGTCCCCGGAGGAACATAATTCATATTTACGCAATCTGCACCTAAACACATATCATATTTTTGTTTGTTTATCAGGCCTCGCTGGTTGTTTCCTATCAGGGAGGTAGGCGAGTGGTGGTTTCGGGTAGGTTGTAGGAAAGAAAGGCCTCTAGTAAACCCGCATCTCCTGACAAGGGACGTGAGTGTAAACGTGAACGCCTGGACATGTGAGCAATCGGAAAAGTTTGCGTAAATATCCGTTTGTTCTAACTTACGTCGTCAGGAGGCATATACCCAACCCACCCAGGGCATTGAAGCCGAGCTTGGAGGTAACGCTTTTTGGGACTTTGGGATTAGGCAGGTATTCCTCGGAGCGATTACAACGACGCAGCTGACAACGACCTACAAACGGGCGGTGCTTTCTGGGGTTTCAGGACAGGGATATACTTTGGTTTTCGCCGTATACCAATTCCATTTGATAACCCTATTGTACTTTCGCCCCCGAAGACTGCAATCTGGCCGAGGGACGGACGGACGACGCACGGCGTAAAGCTATCCCCGGCATATTACACGCACCGAACATGTTGGCACGCATCGTCCCCAAAGTAAACATCTCGTCGTCAGGCTTCCCGGTGGAGCACGGGGCCGTTCAAAAATTTATCGTCGCCCTTGTTGTTGATTTACAAAGTGTCGCAAGTTAAATGAGGTCAGCATAACGTATTACCCTCGAGGCCAAGTTTGGCCGCTTTGCTATTGTTGGTTGAGCTATGCTTGAGTAATAATCGTTTATGGCGGTGTGGTTCGGTTGCCTTGGGCAGTGTGGAATAATTTAGGGATAGGCATGTTGCTTGTAAAATTTATGAGCAACGTTTGTAATCTGGGTCAAATGCGAAAATTATTCTAAAAAAAGATTTACGTATTCTTAGGAGAATTTCTTGGCTTTTCAGTCCGATTGTGAGATCAAAAACGTCGGAGTAAGAGAGCATAAGGTGTTTTTGATCTCACAATCGGACTGAAAAGCCAAGAAATTCTCCTAAGAATACACCAAGAACAGTCGTAATCCATCAACGAAAAAGATTTACGCCACAAACGGTACGTGGCCTGATTGTTGGTATACCGCAATCACATATTACACCATATTAATGAATATTTAACCCTGGTCGTACATTGGGGTCATTATGACCCATACAGGCAGGCACGCTGAATGTGCAAATGTAGGGGAAGAGGTGGTAAAATGAGCAGGTGCTTAAATTACGGTATTTGGTCAAATAAAATATTATAATCTTTAGGCCACCTATTATTTTACTCATAAAAACCTTTTTGAGCACCACTATGTTGCATTGAGCCGTCGAATAACATAAATAATAAACAAAAACAAACCACCCGTGTAGTTGTTTGTCTGTGATCTAATTTTCGGCTTGCATTATTTAGCGATTTTTGTGATGTAAACGTTCAATTTATCTAATCAAACGCTACAGAATAATAAGTTACCTTATTACTCAGCTGTTAACATCGATAGTAAGTATTTAGTATTGTTTTTCACGTTATAGTAAGACGTTTTAAACTGAAACCTCTTTGCGGGTAAAATGAGCACCAAAATGTGGTGGTAAAATGAGCACCCGAATGTGGTGGTAAGATGAGCATGATTAAATTCCTTTTCGTACTTTTAGATGGGACAGATTTATGAGAGGAAAACGGAGCGGCAAACCTGGACAGATGAGCAGATGGCCGCGGAAAAGCGTTCCGTTGATCGCGGAGTATCTGTCCATCATGATGTTATTACACACAACATTCCCAGGGCCACTCTCGCCAGGTGGGTTGCTTTTCCGGGTAAGAAAAGAGGACTTGGCTCCAGAAAACGGTGTTCTCGCCAGAACAAGAGCGTGTACTGGTTCAGCATCTTCTTGACTTGGAGACCAAGACCATTCTATGGGGTCAACATGAAAGATACCCGCAAACTTTTTCGAATTCCGTTGATGGCCAAGGATGGAAGAAGTGTCATTCCTGTTTGATGTGGTTCCACGCATAATGCGGTACGAAGGAAGACGATCTCGGATGCCGATTCTGCAACTGAGTACTTGTACACTCAGCCAAATAACCTTAAGGTTTCCATAAGGCCCAACTTATGAAACGACCTTTTAATAATTCATAAAGATTCGAAAGAATTTCATAAGGTCACTCTATGACGTAAAATCGTCTCACAGCTGGGCTTTTATTCATGCAGTGGAGAAACATGGAATTCTCAAGCGTCGGTAGCCGTGTGGATAAAACACGGGCTTGGTGATCCCGACGTTCATGGATCGAATCCAGTCTGCATCATTTTAAGATTTTTTTGTTCTTTTCATAAGTCTATCTTATGAAATTTGTCATAGCAAGCATGATCAATTTTCATAAGGTATTCTTATGGATGACATAAGAATTAGTTATAGCAAATTTTCATAAGGTATTTCGATAATTTTGAAGTTTTATTTTTGCACTGAATTTGCAAACACTGAATATGTGCTCGTTTTACGTTTTTAAAACTTGTTTTGTTTGTTATGAAATAAATGTAAATATTTGAAGAATAAAAGTAACGTTGTGATGTTTGTTATGAAGAGCTGATGATTTTTAATAATAGATCAGTTGACAATCTTTTTATTTAACAAGATTGTTGAAAATTACATGAAGTCGGTTTTTTATTTTCCAAGGTGTTCATATTACCACCTCCATATGCTCATTTTGCCACCCCACTATGCTCATTTTACCACCGCCCCTTGCTCATTTTACCCGCATTCTATAGAACAGTCGAAAATTAACTCGTGTTCTAAAACACGAAAAAATACATATTTAGCAATGAATCTGACTAAAAATTATTAATATTTGTATTAATGTACGATGGAAAAATGATTATCTGTCGTTTATTTTAGGTTTTACTACTGAATAATGGAAAAAATCAAGTAAAAGCTTAATATGCTCATTTTATCACCCCTTCCCCTACCAAGAAGGTTAAGTAAATTAAACATCCAACCTGATCGTAAGACAGTTGAGTCTTTGTTGTGTGGAAGAAAAACCCTAAATTAGTCTACGAAAAAAGCCCTCCGGAACCTAATTACTTACTAACAGTTCTGGTGGTTCATAGGACCGAATTGTAACATCTACATAAGTTAAAAGAAAATCGGGTTGAGTACTATTCCTTTTAATTCTACTATGAATTTTTATCCTTTGAGATATACGTATTTCGACTTTAACTGCAGGGTCGTCTTCAGTATCTCATACTTGACTCGGCTTGACTCGACTCGACACGTCGTACAAGACACTGAAGACGACCTCACAGTTGAGCTCGAAATACGTATTTGTCAAAGGATGCAAATTCTTAGTGTAATTAAAAGGAAAAGTACTTAACGGCAAAAGGTTATTGCAACCATAACAAATTGCAAATGCTCCATATAAAATCAAAAAGCGATCCATAAAGAATGAACATATGTTCTATGAAAATGTGCAATGTTACCCATAAATAATTGAAAACGTTCCATACTTTATAAAAAATGTACCGGTAAAACATACAATTTTCTCTTTAAAAGTGAAATTTTGAACCAATAAATAATACTGAAATGCTCCATGATAAAATACAAATGTTCCATAGAAAAATACAAATGCTCCATAAAAAATTAAAATTGTACCCATAAAAAAATGAATATTGCTCCATAGAAAAATTAAACTGCACCATAAAAAATTGAAATTGCACCATAGAAAATAGACAAATGCTCCATAAGTATTATCAAACTGCACCACATAAAATACAATTTGCTCCATAAAAAATGAAAATTCTCCATAACACTAAACATTTCACCACTAAAGCAATGCAATGTAAAGCAATTCAGCCCTGTCGAATTAAATTATGAGAATATGCTATCTATGGAGGATTTTCAATTTTTCATGGAGCAATTCATATTTTCTATGGCGCAGTTTGATAATTCTTATGGAACATTTGTCTATTATCTATGGTGCAATTTCAATTTTTATGGTGCAGTTTAATTTTTCTATGGAGCAATATTCAATTTTCTATGGGCACAATTTTAATTTTTTATGGAGCATTTGCATTTTTCTATGGAGCATTTGTATTTTATCATGGAGCATTTCAATATTATTTATTGGTGCAAAATTTTACTTTTAATGAGAAAATTTATGTTTTACCGATACATTTTTTATGAAGTATGGAACGTTTTTAATTATTTATGGGTAACATTGTACATTTTCATGGAACATATGTTCATTCTTTATGGAGCGCTTATGGATTTTCTATGGAGCGTTTCTATTTGTTTATGGGTGCAATAAATAGGCTGCCGTACTTAACCCGATTTTCTTTCAACTTACAGGTGTTAGTAGAATCACGCCTAGGTTCATCATCAAGATCTACATCTATGTTGAAGCCAACAGCCTCTCGATCTCCCTTTTTAACACTTTTTGTAAGTAAACTCAAATTTCTCTGTACGAATTGTAGTGCTACGCTAGACTCTCCCCTTCAGCGTAACGTTATTTTTATAGGATGCTTGAGGTTTTACTTTGATATTGTGTTTGGGTATTTTCTTGTTTTTTTCTATGATTTTTTTTAATAATCCAGTTTTTTTTTCAAGACTTCCCTCGGTAATTCGATAGGATTTTTTTTTCTCCTACGGTTTCTACAGGAAACCCATTTCTTTCGAAATTTCTCAGGAAATTCTTCTAGAAGCTCCTCTTAAAGTGTCTTCCAGGAATTCTTTATGTAGGAGTTTATCCGTTTTTTTTAAGAATTCTTATGGCAATTATTATTTGGGAATTATCTCCAACAGTTACGCCAGGAAATCATTATGTATTTCCACTAGAGGTTTCTGCGGTGAAATTTTCAAGATTTTAATAAGAACTTAAGAGTTTTTGAATGACGTCAACAGACGATTTCCTTAAGATAAGATTCCCAAATTCCTAGAAAAAAAAAACGAACCTAAGGAATTTGAGGAAGACTTCCAAAGAAACTTTTGAGCATCAAATACCAGAGGAATCCCTCGTTGATTTCCGAAGAATTTCACCTTCCGTAACTCGCGCGGTTGTCTACCACCGTCAGCACCACGCTAATGATGAATACAAAAAGTGAAAACAAAATACAACAGCGCGATCGCTGGCGGGTTGAATAACTATCTCATCTCACCTACAGTTTCTTCAGGAATCCTTCCGGCAATTTACTAAAAAAAACTCCAATAATTATTTAAAAAAATGCACCATAAGTAAAATACCAATGTTTTTTTTAAGTAATTGCTCGTGAAATTCTTTAAGGAACTCCTCCGGAAGGTATTTTGAGAAATGCTTTGGAAATATCATCCAATAATGCATTTAAGTAGGAATTCATCCGAAAAAATCTAAAACAATTCTTATGACAACTTCATCATTATTATTCAAGAATTTCTCCTACAACTCTAAAACTTCTCTACATTCAATTTGCAAGTTCTCCCGAATTTTTTCGAAGATATCTTGACAATTTGTTTCGGAATTCCTACGAGAGCATTTAAAAACATACAATCTGGATTTTTTCTAAGGAATCTCTCGGGAATTTATTTCAGTTTTCATTTGGAATCTTCCTTTGAAATTTAAGCAAAATTTCTTTTGAGAACGTTCAATAATTTGACATGGAAATAGCGTGACAGAGAGGGGGGGGGGGTTGGACGTTGGAACCAATAATTTGAATCTTCCGTTGGAAAGTACCTCAGAATTCTCTTTAGGAATTCATTCAACAATATTATCAGGGAATCATTCAGAATTGCCATAAACGATTATTTCAGTAGTTTTTCGGGAATTTGTGTGATAGAATTTTAAAAATACTTGAGAGAGAAATTCCTGAAAAAATGCTTGTGACATTTTTAAAAAAAGAAGCCCGATTCCTGAGTTTTTATGAAAACGTTAGAGGACTTCATGAAGAAACCTGAGGAGTTTACTGGATACTTTCAGAGCATATTGCCAAAGAAACCACTGCAAAAAATACAAGAGAAATTTCTCAAGTAGTTTCAGATAGAATATCCGAACTGCCAGAGAAATCTTAATATACTGATTTTTTCACAATGTTACATAAAGATTTTTTTAACTACAAGTTTGTCAAGGAACTCATTCGATAATTTCTTCAAGATTTCCTGTGAAAACTTCCGGTAAATTTTCCAGAAACTTCTCTAGCAAATCCTGAGAAACTCCTACGGATTTTTTTCAAATTCTTTGGCAAAATCTTTGGAAATCGCGTTGAAAATTACAAACATCTCCAGCAATACCTTAAGGATATCGTAAGCAAATTTGGAATTTACGGAATGTTTCAGAACTTTTGGAAGAAAAGCCGGTGAATTGTTGAGGTAACTTCTACAGAAATTTCTTTGGATATTTTTTCAAAGGAGTTGAGCAAACTGCCGAAAATAATATAAACATACTGCCAGAGAATTTTTTTGAAAAAAAAAATAAACGAAAAATTTATTTTTATTGTACAAGAAATTACTGAAACTTGTTGCCGAGATACCCTAAAAATTGTCGTCACGACTCCTGAAGAAACTTTATGATAAATTCCCTGAAGACTAACCAGAAGAATTTCTTGCAGATGTGATGGAATTACTTCTCAAGACTTTGTTGGACGAAAGCTTGAGGATTTTTGAGTAAATTCAATAAGGAATTCTAGAAGAAGGTTGCGGTTACGAAGCAATTCTAAAGGGCATTTTAGAGCAATCATTAGAAGGATTGTTGGTGATATTTGTTTTAGTTTGCAAAAAGAACTTTATTATAAATTTGCAGACGATATATTGGATTCATTTCTAAAGAATTTACCTGAGGAATTCCTAAGAAAATCTGCCAAACTGAATCGACGACCATTACCAAACATTGAAAATGAAATTTCCGAAAAGAAATTCTCAAAAGAAAATCCGTAAAAATTGTCAAAGAAAATCCAACATAATTGTTAAAGCATCTGCAAAAGGATTCCTTGAAAATTGCCGAAAGAATGCCCGAAGAAATTTCCTTAGAAATTCCTCTAGCAATTTACGATATAAAATCCTTAGCAAATTTCCATGGGACTTCCCTAAGGAATTACATGGGGATTGATTTCCTTATTTATTGAAGACATTTTTTCAATAAACTTCTGAATAAATTTCTCGAAAAGAGATATGAAAATATTGAGAAGAAATTCCCTAAGAAATTATTCATTATTTATTTATTAAAGAGGTTTTAACAAGAGTCATTCGTTGAAATCTAAGCAATTCACCGGAGTAATTCATGAGAGAATTTTTGGAAGAATTTCCAAAGAATTTGTCTGAAAAATTTTTTCTGCACTCGTCAAAAATTTTTGCAGGAATTTCTATAATACTTTCTGAAGAAACTGTCAGATGAATACCTAAAAGTTTTTAACAGGAATCCCAAGAGAACCTGCCAGTTAATTTCTTGAAGGAACTGTCGCATAGTTTTTAGAAAAATTGTTGTGGAATGCATATAAACTCTTCTAAAAGAATTCCCGTAGGATATTATGGGACAAATCGCCAAATAAAATAATAAAAAAGTGACGGATGCCATTTTCAAGTACTTGCCAAGGCCATTTCAAGAAACAAAATTATGAAGAAATTTTCAAAAAAAAAATTTTCTGACAAATTCTTGGAAAACAGTCCGAAAATTTTGAAATTGACAACTGAAGAAAAACCCATAAACACTGCAGAACGAGTTCTTCAAAAATTTACCGGAGCAACCCTCAAATTTCTACAAAAAATGTAAAAGGAATTGGTGGAACAATTCCGGAACACATAAATAAAAAAAAAAAAAAAAAAACAAATCCGGAAGAAATATTCGATGAATTTCTGAATTTCAATAAAAAAAATAGATAGATTGACAAAATTTCCAAATCCTGAAAATCGCCGGTGAAATGTTCTAGATACTCAGGATTTCTCCTGAAGAAATTTCCTGACGAATACCTAAATATACTGCCGGAGGAGCTACTGAAACAATTGCATGATAAGTTCTTTGAAAAAAAAATAGAAATTCCAAGAATATGAACTGTTAAACACTTCGAACAAGTTTCCAGAGAAATTCCCAAAAAAAAAAACAAAATGACAAAAAGAACCAAAATATTGAAGAAATTTCTAAAATTACTTGCCAAGAAGTCTTAAACACAGTGCACAATGGGTCCAGAGCCGTGTTTACGAAGACAAAAATGTTTGTGCCTAAACCATACGTTTTAGATATATGGTGTCTTTGGGAAACTTTCTTTTTATTTTTCGACTTTTTTTCTCATTATTGTGAAATTAGGGTGGTCCCTCTAGTTTCGCTGATCCAAGCATCTGATTTTTAATAGTTTTATGTACGTTCACAAAATGTTCTACAAAGTTGTAAAAGAACTTATTTGGAGCAAGTTTGCCGAAGATAACATTATTCTATCTCTTATGGTTCCTAACTTATATTTTTTAACCTTCCAGCGCGCGCACCATCAAACAACCGAAACTGCACCGCGCTCGCGCTGTATACGAAAAGCGAGGTTTCTTGGTAGTGTTGTACTTTTTACAACAGCGCGCGCGCTGAAGGGTTAAAAATATTCATGTTAGGGTGATCCATGAATTTCAGTTTTCCTGAAATAACTTTTAATGCATTCGTTTCTCGTAAATACTTTGTTCCGAGCACTTTTGGAACTATCAACGACGCACATTTTTTCCAAAGAGCTCAAAGTTCTTACTCTCATAGTTAAAAAGATATTGGCATTTTTCTTCGAAAAATTACTTTATTTAAAAATGTCATATCTCAAAAAGGAGCGAATGGATTTTCAATCTCCCGGTTGCATTGGAAAGATCGTACTCTGTTCTATTTATGGTGAAAAAACTGTAGGTACCTTTTTCGTTCAAAGCTTTTTATTGAATTTTGAAAATACGATTTTTTTCATGGAAAAGCAGTTGTAACTTTGAAAATCGATGAGATACAAAGTTGGCGTCTTCGACAAAATTGCGAGTTTTTGGCTGCTATAAAAGCTCCCAGAACAAAGTATTGCGAAAAAATCAACACATAACACAATCCATTTGCTTCTTTTTGAGATATGACATTTTTAAATAAAGTAATTTTTCGAAGAAAAATGCCAATATATTTTTAACTATGAGTGTTAGAACTTTGAGCTCTTTAAAAAAATATGCGTCGTTGATAGTTCCAAAAGTGCTCGGAACAAAGTATTTACAACAAACGAATGCATTAAAAGTTATTTCAGGAAAACTGAAATTCATGGATCACCCTAACATGATTATTTTTAAAAATAATAAGTTAGGAACCATAAGAGATAAAATAATGTTTTCTCCAAATAAGTTCTTTTACAACTTTGTAGAACATTTTGTGAACGTACATAAAACTATTAAAAATCAGATGCTTGGATCAGCGAAACTAGAGGGACCCCCTAATTTCACAATAATGAGAAAAAAGGTCGAAAAATAAAAAGAAAGTTTCCCAAAGACACCATGTATCTAAAACTTATGGTTTAGACACAAACATTTTTGTCTTCGTAAACACGGCTCTGGACCCATGGTCCACTGCACGAATTCGTGCTGGCCTGCTTTCTCCCACAGGAAATTTGACGTTTGAGCGGTGCCGACACCGCTCAAACGTCAAATTTCGTGTGGGAGTAAGCAGCCCAGCACAAATTCGTGCAGTGGACCATTGTGCAGTGTCGTCATGATTCCTAAAGAAGTTTTATGAAAAATTCTAATAAGAATCACCAGAACCAGATAATTTCTGAAGAATTCCTGTAGGGATCCTTCAAAAACATTACAGATGAAATTATTGGAAATAAAGATTTGCCGAATGAATCCCCAAATAATTTCTTGAATAATTGTAAGAGGTCTCCTTAAAATTTAATAGTAAAATTGCCAAAGAAATTTCCTGGAAAATTTCTATGGAATTCATTTTTATTCTATAAGCTAGTTAAACGAATGCCATAAGAAATGGAATGGGAATTCACGAAGAAATGGTTGGAAAATACCTACAAATTTCCAGCGTAGTTCATGAAAAGATTTTCGGAGCGATTTTCGAAAAACAAGTCAGAGATTTTTTTGTCATAGGAATTCTTGTAGGAAATTCCAGATGAGTTCCTGGAGAAAATGTATGTAAACTGATCAGTTCCTGGAGAGAATGCATGTAAATTCTCCTGGAAGAATTTCCGGAGGATTACTGCATGAATTGCCGGAGGAAATCATAAAAAATGCCGGTGGCCATCTCCATATAGTTGACAAAAACACTTCTGGCAATAATTTTTTTAAGAAACTAGCTGTCCCGGCAAACTTTGTCTTGCCAAGCTGTGGTGGTTTGACAGCTGTTGAGGACATCGCAGCAACGCACTCTAGATTGATTTCATTTTAATCACGCCAAATTTCTTCCCGGCTCATGAAAAATCAGTATTTTTACATTCTTTAATCTTCTTGAATGATTTTAGTAACTTTTTATGTATATAAACACAGCCACTATGAATACGAATCGAACCGTGCAAGATTCATGCTGATTGGTTCATCCGTTCGTGAGTTTTGTTGCCTCAAAGGAAGTTCAAACTCATTTATATATATATAGATATAGATTTTTAAGAAATCGGCTGATAAATTCTCGAAAAAGTGTTCAGAAATTAAAAAAAAAGCTGAAGGAAATCTTAAAATCACTGCCGAACAAATTCAATCAAATAAACTTTTCCAGAAATTGTTGTAGACATTTGTAATGAAATTGTCAGAACAATACCGGCAAAAATATCAAAAAACAAACTCTGGATTTCCAAAAAGAATTTGAGATGAATTGAGTGAGTTAGGAACTATCTTGGGCATTCCTCAAAAAACTATTAGAACAATCTCTTGCAAAATTGATGGACGCAGATATTTCAAGAAATATAAAAAAAATATTCCATTAATAAGCATTTGGAAGAATTACTGACAAATTAGTCAAATCTAGAAAGTTTTGTAATGAAGTTTTGTGTCGACACCAACTCCTGCCGCAATTTTGAGCCGCAGTATCTTCTCCATCTTCAAAAGCTTCTACCATAGCAGTTTCCACCGCGCAGACCGAAATTGTAAATTGAGTACATCAAAACCATATGACTCTGATTCGTTTCACCATCGGAAATGCAAATGCAATTTAGTGAACTTCCGAGAACACACCTACCCAACAGCGCCAACCTGCAGCGGTGGACTCCAAAACGGCACTTTTTTATGGCAGCACATCAATGCTCCATTTCCACACCGGTAAGTCAAGTCGGAATATAAACAAGATACCACACCCAGTGCTGCGGCCCGTAGCAGCACCAGACTTCCACTCCGACCTTCAACCTGGAAAAGTGGTTTTCCCTGGTATTCGCCGTTTTTTCCTCTCCGTTGTCATGCGAAGAAAAATTCCAGAACTGTTATTTATTCTTCCGCTAGGAAGTCCGCCTTGAGTACACAATCACGAGCAGCAGCAGCAGCAGCAGCACCTTTTGCCGTTTTCTCGTACCTAGAGGAGGACTATTCGGACTTTCCGGGTACAGGCTTCCGGGTTTCCCATATCGTTCGTCCATGTGCGAGCAGCACTGACTGACTGGGTTGGTTGGGTGAAAAATGGAGTGAGAGAATGAAAAAGCACACCGAGCTGGGGAAGCTCACCTTGCACTTAGAGTCGTCCTAGAGTCGGTCATCAGAGGTGATCGTCGTATGGTTCAACAAGGGACACATCTTTGCTGTTCCAGGCAGGCTGCCATAGCATTGCCAACTCATGCTGGCACCACCGCAGGTAAACGGAGATGTGGCCGAGTGGAAAGGTCTCCACCGGGAAGATCTATTTGCATATTATTTCCATTTTGTCATCCTCGATGCGGCTGGGGGGACTGCGGGAGCATTCCAAAGGATAGTCGGAGGAACAGTTCGGATGACTTCAGCAGAGCCATCCCGGAATGGTTGGTTGGACCAACCGAAATGGTTGTTGAAGCACAATAAAAGTACAATTTCAAATCAACATATAACCTGAATGGGATTCTGTGCCCGTTCGGTTGTTCCTCACCTTTGCGGCGGAAAAGGGGGTTCATGTTATCATACTGTGAGCAATTGGACTAGATGTAGTAGGTGGTACCTGCGTGGACGAGAGCTGGTGGAGTCCAGATCACAATGGAGTTTCCTCTGCCACTTGAAGGAAGGCAGGAAAAAGGACAAACTTCTCCACGTTTGGAGAGGCTGTGCGGTTCTTATTCAGGCAATGATGGTAACGATGTTAGGGTTTAGGAAAAACAAGCTGTAGAGGAAATTAATTTCAATCGCTTGACGGTTTTTGTTCAACCCATTTTAATTACAACAAGGTTCAGTACGAGAAGGAGGGCTTGCGACATGTGATAATGGCGATTATAGTAAAGCTTGGAGTATGTTTTAAAACGGCTAACTTAGGAGATTCGTTATATCTAAAACGTTTAGTGGCTACAAATGAATACAACTAATTTGATTGTTCTCCAACGCTGTCGTGGTAAAATCAGAGTTGGTTACTCAAGGTTTTCTAATGTCAGCGTTCCTATAATGGTACGCCCCAAGGAAATGACTTCACTATCGCGCCTTAATAAGAATTGTTCCGGAAAAAAACCCAACAAGCATTATTATTTCCCTTTTGTTCTGTGATAATCGCGGA